>NW_028227261.1:11352500-11845000 GCF_978045245.1 Mus caroli | reverse complement strand
ATTCAATCACCACCCTAGTTAAAAAAGAAAACTTAGAGACATAGATTGTCAGCATAGAAAATCTTAAGGAACAATTTGGAGTTCAGAAAGGCACATTCTTACTAGTAAGGGTTAAGCTAGGATATTTATGGTCAGGGAACAAGAACAATGGCAGTACTGGCTGATGTGACTCTCACTGAGACTGGACTGGTGACAACTGATTTCTAATATCCATTTTTGCCCTCAGCTTCCTGATATGAAGAATTTATTAAGAACTGTTGATGAGTAGATATGCATTTTGAGGATTTAAGGTAGGTATTACTGATTTTTATATAAAAGTTTAGATTTGTGATACTTTTAAGATTCTTACAAGGTTACTTTTAAAAATTAAATAATAAAATAATTACTCCTTTCATTGTCACCACTGTCTGTTGGGCCTTATTTGGCCAGATACTGAGGCCTAGTGAGGAAGCCTGAGTCTTTGCTCAAGTTTAGAGACCTGTCTTGCTCACTTCTGTACTGGTCTGACTCAGCACCACCTGCTTAAGCCTGCTTTTGCCTAGGGATGTAGAATAACTTTATTGACCCTGTCAGTCACTCCATACCCTCTGTCACCCTTCCCCGACTCCTATGTCATCTTACCCCACCAGAAATTTTCCTCCCTAAAGTCCAAACTTACATAAGCGAGAGGCTGATGCCATAAAGTTGAGTTCCTGCTTCAACAAGGCTCCCAACTCAGTGTGTTTCTTTTGGGCCATCAACACTTGCTATCTTGCTCAGCCCCGGAGAGACCCCAGCAGGACCAGAACCTCTCTTCTCTGGCCTGGACCTGCCAGCAAGGAGCTGGCAACTGCCTGCCAGTAAGAGAAACTGACTGAGAAAATTACCTTGCTTGTTTACAACTGGTTAATCTATAACAGGTTTCTTAGTTACAAATGTATGTGGGTGTTTTGGGAATAATTTATTTTCTTTACCTGTACTACATAATGTTACTTCTTGTAAAGGTATTGGAAAACACATTGTTTTTTCATAATCATTCACTAGAAGAAAACTAAAATGTAATCACATTGTAATTGTATACTGCTTGCAAGATTTTCTTAGGGTATATAAGTTATGGAAGAAAGAATAAACTATGAAGGTTGGAGCATTCATCAACTATGTGTATGTGTAAGGTTTGTGTGAGTGGAGGGCTGGAACATCATTCTTTCCATCCATCAACTATGCATGTTTATGTATATCTGTGAGTTTTGTGTGAGTGGAGGTTTAGAACATTGTTTCTTCCATCCATCAACTATGTAAGGCTTGTCTGGGTGTGTTGGACCTTGCTACCAGTTGTGCGCATTTATGTCTGTATGTGTATGTATGAAATGTTTGGAGCCTGTTTGCTGGAGCTTTGCTCTAATCACTCTATGTGTGAATGTGTAGATGTATGTCTGTAGGTCTGTATGCATGTATATATGTGTGCATGTATGTAGACATGTATGTTTCTGTGTATAAAGTTTTTGGACTCTGTCTTTTGTTTTATCCACTCAGCAATGTGTGTATGTGTGTGTGTGCATATGTGCACACACATATATGTATGCGTGAATTTTCTCTTTCCTTCTCTTTCTTGCCAGCCCCAAGGAGCTAAGAGTCCCTAGTTTCTCTGCTGGCTACAGGGAGTGCCAGCCTCAGGAAACTAAGCTTTGTTTCATCAGAAAAAAGTCTGCTGAGTAACTTCTTTAATTGCTGGCTGTCTTTGGCAGCAGCCCATGTAGGCATCTGGATCCACCGTGTCAGCTGCTCTAAGTGCTGATCTCCATTGACTGCTTGCCTCAGTTTACCCACCTTATGGATGCCAAAGCCGGTCATTGGCACCAACCACCCATGTCAGTATATTTAATGACCATGTCTTCTTCCAAAAATAAAATTATTAAAGAAATTCTGACATTATTAGACCATGGATGAAACGTAAAGACATTATACAGTGAAATAAGCCAGTCATATAAAGTGCCTAGACTAGTTAAATTCATAGATACAGAAAGAAGGGTGGCTGCCAGCAACAAGAGGAGACAAGTTTAATGGGGACAGAGTTTCCTCAGATGAAGTGAGGGAAGTTGGACAAGAATTCTTGTACTGGCAACATCGTTCAAGCAGGTTTGATGCCCAGGACTGACAAAGAGAAGAGAACTGACTCCTCAGGGTTATTTACTGACCTCTACTTCTGCACTCTGACGTAAGGACCCTTCACAATAATACACAGACAGACAGACGGAACCTTTTAAGGACAAATTGTCCTGTTAGATTCTAAACAGCCCATTCCCTGAGGGGTTTCATCCTTCCTAAATAACCAGTCCAGAAGCATAAGCAAGAAACCATTCATTTTCCTACTCTGGATATGAACAATGAGAAGACATATTAGCTGAAAGAATTTCTTTTTATTTCGATGTGTACAAGTGTTTTGCCTGGATGTATTTACGCACAGGTACATGGGCTTGACGAGGGCATTAGATTCCCCAGAACCCAGATTGTGACTGATTATGAGCCTTCATGTAGGTGCTTGGTACAGAACTCTCGTCCTCTAAGAGCAGCAAGCACTCTTAACCACCTCGCTACCTTTCCAGCCCCAAGTGAGAAAAAAGTGTTTCTTAAGTAAAAGGTACAACAACTCTGTATACAAACAAACAAACAAATAAATAAGTAAATTTAATAATAAATGAAATGAGCCTTTCCATTAGAGATTTGGGACTGCATTAACTTGTTACTGCAGCATGATCTGACTTACCTTGACTAACAGATGGCACATGAAAGTTAGGAGAAGCAATTTTCCAGCTTCACAAACAGCAGTCACACGATAATACAGTCATCTAAGCGAAAAGACTTTAAAACCCAAAAATCCTAAACCACATGCGTAGCAAGGCAAGGCAGTACATACATACCTTCATTCTTTGAACCCAGAGGCTTAGGCGTGAGGATTGCTATGAAGCCAACCTGCTAAGAGCCAGGCTATCTTCATCTCAAAAAAATAAAACAGAACACACAAAAAGCAAATGACTCTGAATGATTCAAGTTCCTATTTGCTGTGTTTTTATGTATGAATCTGGCATTAGAAAAGAAAAGGTGTTTTTTGTTTTGTTTCGTTTTGTTTTGTCTTGTTTTGTTTTAAAGATATGGGTGTTTGGCCTGCATGCATGCCTGCCTGTGCATCATGTGCGTGCCTGGTGCCCATGAAGGCCAGAAAAGACCAACAAGTTACCTGGAACTGGAGTTACAGAAGGTTATGAATCACTGTGTGACTGCTAGAAATTGAACCTGGGACCTCTCAATGAGCAGCCAATGCCAACTGCTGAGCCATTTCTCCAGCCTGAAACAGGAACTCAAAGCAAAACAAAACAAAACAAAACTTATGTGTGTGTGTGCATATATGTGCACCAGTGTCTACAGAAGCAAGAGGGGTATTGGGTTGCCAACAGCTGGAGTTAAGGCGTATGTGTATCACTCAATATAGGTGATCCAATGCCAGAGGTCTGATGGAGCAATGTCTTAGTTATTTTTTCCACTGCTACAGTAAAACACCACGACCAAGTCAACTTACAGAGAGAAAGGGTTTTTTTTTTTTGGGGGGGCATATGGTTCCAGAAGGTTAGAGTCCATGATGAAGGGGCCAGTGTGGCAGCATGGCAGCTGCAACTAAAAGCTGAGAGTAGAAGGCTTATATCCTGAACTACAAAGAGGACACAGGGGAAACAACCTTAAAATAATGACTCTTGGGGCTGGTGAGATGGCTCAGCGGTTAAGAGCACTGACTGCTCTTCTGAAGGTCCTGAGTTCAAATCCCAGCAACCACATGGTGGCTCACAACCATCCATAACGAAATCTGACACCCTCTTCTGGAGTGTCTGAAGACAGCTACAGTGTACTTACACATAATAAATAAATAGATCTTTTTAAAAAATGACTCTTTAAGCTCTCAAAGCCTCCCTTCAATGATATTCTTTCTCTAAGGCCACACCTCCTTAGAGAACAAGTATTCACATCCCAGAGTCTACAGAGAATATTCTCATTCAAATCACCACAAGTAGTATATACTCTTAACTGCTGAGCCACCCCTCACACACGAAAGCTGAAATTTAATATTATGCAACCTAAAGCATACAAGGCCTGGGAGAAACAGGATCCCACTCCCTTGTAGCTACTTGTATTCTAATGCTAATTTGTGTGTCTCTCCAAACTGTTCCCACTAGAGGGTCTGCACATAGCTTCTGGGAACTTGTCCCCAGTTGGTTCTGATTGGTAAATAAAGATGCCAGCAGCCAATAGCTGGGGAGGACAGGCAGAGGAGGGATTTTAGGATTTCCAGGGCTTGGGAGTGGGAACAGGAAGAGAAGGAAGAGATACATCACACTGGTAGAGTGTGGAGGAGAGGAGACATGCCATGCCTGAGAATAGTGGACAGAGAGGCATGGTTACCATGTGAAGGAGCCAGAAGAGTGCAGTCCAGAGGGTCCCTATGGGTCTAGAGCAGCCAAGACAGAATATAGAATTTAGTAAGTAGTAAGTCAGAATTATCAGTGAGAGGTAGATTCTAGCAGCATGGAGGCTAGGAAGCTGTTCAGCTATTTTGCTGAATAGGGCATATTAAAATATAATTTTAATAAATTAAAATTTTAAATTTAAATTTTTTAAATTTTAAATTTAAATTTTTTAAAATTTAAAATTTTTAAATTTTAAAATTTAAATTTTAAATATAATATTTCATTTGGGAACATAAACGATTGAGGCAGGTAGTGACCCACCCTCGCAGGAATTTATTTATTAAATATTAATACATCATCCCCTAACACCTATAAGTCCTATTTCTGATGTGTACTTGGCTGTCAGTTTCTCAGTTTATCATTCCTAGGGTTGTAGGTCACCCATTTTCTAGACCGGGACTCAGAAATGAGCATGCCCAGGGACCTCAAGAGAATCCTGGAGAGATCAAGGGGAGAGCTCATTTTTCAATGAGTCCCTTGCTGAGACACCTATATGTGTGTTGACACAGGTACATACATGCCATGACATACATATGAAGGTCAGAAGACCACATTGGATGTGGGTCCATTCTTCCATTTTGATGTAGGGGATTTCTTGTTCTTCCAAAGTGTATGCCAGGTTACCTTGCTTATCAGCCTTTGGGATTCCTCTATCTCCATCTCTCACCTTCCCCATAGGATTTTGAGCACTTGCTCTGCACCTGGCTTTTACATGGGTCCTGGGGATTTGAACTCAGATCCTCAAACTTACATGGCTAGAATTCTTATCCATTGAGCCATCTCCCCAGGCCTGAGATACTTTAACATCTGACTTTGGTCTAGTCTGCTTTGGAGACCCAAACACCCATCTGTTTGGTAGATAGCCATCTATCTAGATCTGAGAACTACAGATAAGGCTAGTATCCTGAGCAGGACATAGTGGCACATAGCCATATTCCATACTTAGGAGGTAGAGGCAGAAGGATCAGAAGTTCAAGGACATCCTTGGCTACATTTTAAGTTTCAGAACAGCCTGGGCTTTGTGAGATTGTACGGTAGAGAATACACAAAAAATCCACACTCCCAGGACTGGGTGTGTACTGCCAGGTAGCCAGTGTCTCCCTTAGGCAAAGTGAGACCAAATGAGGTCAGGATACCTGGACATCAAGAGGACTATCAGAAAATAGAGGCTTACATGGAAACAGGAAGTGTAGGGCCCTGAGTTTTATTAGCACACTATTCAGAACACTCCCTCCTCTGCCCTGGAATTCCCACTTTGAAGACCTCAGGAGTCAGAGGGGCCAAATGAGGAGAGCCAGCTCAGCCAACTCCTTCTTGTCCCCTTCCAGCTTTCACGTGCTTCTCCTCAGAGGAGGCTGATGGCACTGGTAGAATACTGTCACCTTCTGGATAGTCAGTCCACAGGGCTTCCAGTGGGAGGGACAGAGCTGGGCAAGCTGAGGCTATGACCACATCAGTCCTGTGCATGAAAGGCCTGGAAGGAGAACAGCGAGGTCTTGGGGGACTACGAGGAAACAGATAAATAGGAAAATATTACGGGGCCTTTGGTAATGGGACACAGTAACAGCTGCACCTTGGAGGGATGGCCTCCTTCCTGGCTAGACTGGAACAAGTGTCAAGGAGTGTCAAAGTTGCAGGAACACTTTGTCAGAGCCTGGGATCCCCATCTTGATAGGATCTGTCACACCTAGACACTTTCCAACCCTAGGTTGGGATACACCCTGTACCCTACCAGGAGGGATGGGCTTGTGGCTGACAGGTGCTGTCACTGCTCCACAGGGCACAGAGGACCAGACGTTCAGCCTCTTGGGGACAGAGTTTTCCTCAAACTTTAGATGGAGGATGTTGTTGAGGACCAGACGCGTGTATGGGCAGGGCTTGAAACAGGTGGATGCCAGAGTGCAAGGGAATAATCAGATGAGGGTTTCATGTTTCAGTTTCATTTCATGAGAGACAGGACCGAGAGGAAGTGCACTCAGCATGGCTTGACGTACTCTGGTAACCTCACAGATTTTATATATACAATTATTTCCTCAGAAGCTTTATTCATTGATTAAACAGCTTTCCAAAAATACATTTACATCTAAAGTTTTTCTCGATTACATAAGAATATTGAAAGAGGAATAAAGCAAGCAAACAGCAATTTTAGGAGAACTAAAAATTAACATTATGATAAAATCAAATTTCTTTTAACCTAGTATTTTCCTCCTTAAGATTGGTGTTCTAAAGCCTTGCAGTTTGTCTAAAGTCTAGACAGGATTACTGATTTGAATTTTATTGTTTCAGTTTGGCATAGAATTAATGTAACAAAAGTTATTTCCTATTACCTGTTGTATCAAGCTTGGCTTTCTACAAAAGTTCAACCTCTCTGACCCTTGTTTAATCCTTCCTTTCCTTCCTCTATATTTCTTTTATATTTGGCATAATACCACTGTCCTTTTTTTAATTCTTAAAATACTTTGCAACCCCTTGCTTAAGGAAAGGCTGCCTGTTCTTTGTTTTTCTGTAATACCAGAAAAGTTCTGATCTGACAAGTCTACTCAGGAAGACAGGCAATTCAATAAGTCAAAATTTTCCTCTGTGTCTCTGTCACGAACCCTTGTTTCAATATGGTTCCTATCTTTATTACAGTTCTATAAAGAACAGAAGAACATCAGGATTCCTAAAACTGCTTGCTTTTGCCTCCAGGAAGGCATCAAGGCTTGTCATTAACTGTCTGATCAAAATCTCTTTCTATTCATACTAGTTCCTTATTTCTGAAGCTAAACATAAGAACCTGGTGATTTAATTAGTTTTTCAGCTTCTAGAATTTCCCTGAGTTTTTTCTTCTGTAATAACTTTTCTCAAATCTTCTGTCTCATGCTTACTAATAACCTTCATTAGTGATCTAAATCCATATCTAAGTAATAAATTCTAAGAAAGTCTCAATTTTCTGCGTAAGTGTCTCCCCCCCTCCCCAGGAAACTTTAATTTCATTCTTGTTTGCATCAACTTTTTGTCATCCCAGTTCTAGCTTTCAGAGATAAGCCTTTAACAGTGAGAAATAAAACTATAAGCAAAAGATGGGTAGCAAATTCTCACCAAGGGCAGTGAAGGGTCAGTCTAGGTCATTCAAGTACTGGAACTTTATCAAACCACATTTTCAGGACGTTGGCACCACCAGGATGTCCTAGCCCAGCAGACAGTGCGGTGGAGGGCAAAGGTAAAGGCATCTGTCTTACAGAACTATGGAAAAGTCCCCCAAAAAGCCATGATCCCCGCTCCCTGGGGCAGCAACTAGGTCTTCCCACTGGTTTACCCAAGGTCACCACAAACTCAGTCCATGTTGACCTGGCTACTACAACATTCCACAAGATGGAAGAGAGGAAATGGATCTTAATGGAATCCTTTCCATGTTCGACTTGGCCTTGAATACTTAAGTTATATGACTTCACTAAGCCTCCCCTGAGAACCCAATACTGAGGATGGTCCCTTTCTACCCACTTTATAGGGGAACCGAAGGATCTTCCTCCTCTTCTCTTCTCCCAGTTGCAGCTACTTTGTCCTCCAACTGGCTTAAGCAGAACACTTGTTGACTCTCATCTTGACTAGGATATG
The DNA here is from genome assembly GCF_978045245.1 of Mus caroli. Taxonomy (NCBI): domain Eukaryota; kingdom Metazoa; phylum Chordata; class Mammalia; order Rodentia; family Muridae; genus Mus; species Mus caroli. Next base: position 11,836,910 of record NW_028227261.1, on the reverse strand, counting down.
GGATGTATGATAGGAACATACAGGTCTGGGTTCAAATCCATCTCTGCCACCAACCCTCCTCTGTTTCCATGGCCCGTGGGGGGGGGGATGGGGGGGAGGTAAGACAGTGACTGCCATTGCTCTGGGGAACAGCACTCCTAAGTACTATGGATGTTGTATCCAAGAGCTCAGTGAATAGGGCCCAAGGAGGATCAAATCTATAGTATAGAGCACACTAAGTTATAAAGTGCATGTGACATCTCCCCTACAACTGGATTCTATTAACTGAGAAACAATGCCCTAGGGAGGAATAGTGTGGGATAAACTTAGTCTGGGACTTTCAGATATGGTCTGGCACTTACATACACCACAGGTCACCAAGCTACTTAGTACAACCATTCCCTCACTTCTGGTGAGAAAAGAGTGTACTTCTCTTCCACTGAAGAGTAAACCCTTTGGTTTTATATTCCTGGTTTTCTAGAGCTTATTTTTGACCACAAGACCCTGTGGCCTCAACAGATAAAATACATTTTATGCATGTCTCTAGTTCTTAGGATGTTAGTGTCCTATTAGTGTAAATGGAAAGTGTCAAAAGATGTTTTCCAGAATATAAATTATGTTGTTAAAATATGCAAAGTGTGATTACATCACATGACTGTATAGACAAAAAGGGGAAGTGATGCTGGCATAATGTTAGCATTCAGAAATCTGGGCCAGGTGTATTCCTCTTCATTTTAGGCCAGACAAGTCTACATCAAAGTGACATTCCAAACTGTGGGCTCCAATTCCCTCTTCTGGCCTACATGAACACTGCACATGTATTGAGGTGACTTTCCTACACATTGTATGCAGGTGTGTCTTTATTTTCATATGTTGATTGCTATATTGGCATAGAGCTAGATGCTAGCAGGATCTTGATAATTGTCATTTCTATGTTCCATCAACAGCCTTACATTCATAAATATTTGCCTTTCCAAGCCTGCTCAGATACTTGAAGTTCAGGCTCTTCTCTGCCTAGAGACAATCTAAAGATGTTTTGGTGATGTCTCACACCTGGGAGATTGTAAGAAAATTCTGACCTCCAATATCTGGGATAAGAATTGGAGGGTGGAATTCCTGGGCAGAGAGAGGGATGCAGAAAGGGCAAATCAGATGCAGGAGAATTAGTAGGTGATAGAGAAAAGAAGTGTTAGATGAGAACAGGAGCAGAGAGGTAAAGAGCTAGCCACATGGTGGGTCATAGGCTTGAGTAGTCTTAAGTTTAAATGATAGCTGGTCTACTCTCCCAATAAAAGGCCTACGTTTTTAACTATATAGAAATCTCCTAGTAATATTTATAATACTGTTGATGTGTCCATGAAAAGCTCCAGCTATACTCATGTCCATAAACATATGTGCATACTGATATGTAACATTTATCAAATGTGCCTTTGATATTTAACTCAAATCAGATATTGACTGGTTACTCCCAATATATTTTTTGTGACATCATTGACCTGGCATATTTTGCAGGAAGGACAGATTATAGATCAAAGGCTTTGTGTTTGGTTCAGTGTGCACATTTCTCTTTATGTAGCTAAGCACTGTTCCATAACAAGCACACTGAAACATTTTTTTTTTTTTTGATGTCCGAGAAGCTTTATTAAGGCTCTCTCATGAGTCTTTTTTTCTTAGAAACAGGAAATCATTCTTTTTTTTTTTTTTTGTGGAATTTACAAGTGTTTTTATTTTACCTTATTTTACTTTATTTTTTTTTGATTTTTAATATTTTTATTACATATTTTCCTCAATTACATTTCCAATGCTATCCCAAAAGTCCCCCATAGCGCCCCCCACTTCCCTACCCACCCATTCCCATTCTTTTGGCCCTGGCATTCCCCTATATTGGGGCATATAAAGTTTGCAAGTCCAATGGGCCTCTCTTTCCATTGATGGCCGACTAGGCCATCTTTCGATACATATGCAGCTAGAGACAAGAGCTCCGGGGTTCTGGTTAGTACATCATGTTGTTCCAACAATAGGGTTGCAGATCCCTTTAGCTCCTTGGGTACTTTCTCTAGCTTCTCCATTGGGAGCCCTGTGATACATCCAATAGCTGACTGTGAACATCCACTCCTGTGTTTGCTAGGCCCCGGCATCGTCTCACAAGAGACAGCTATATTTGGGTCCTTTCAGCAAAATCTTGCTAGTGTATGCAATGGTGTCAGCGTTTAGAAGCTGATTATGGGATGGATCTTTTTTTTTTTTTTTTTTTTTTTTTTTTTGCACACTGAAACATAAAGTCAATGTCCTATGAAGACAGTCATATAGGTCATTGTAGTTTCCCATGAGTGTTTATTGTTTTTCTAAGACTTGCAACTCATAGCATTCCAGGAAGATACCTGGTTCTTGGGTGGGTGTTGCTTCCAGGTTAATTTTGGTCTTTACAGTCTAAGAGAGAAAACAGTACAAGGTAGACGGATGGGTCCAGATATAACCAGGCCATGAGAGGAGGGTGAGGGATATGGAAGGAGAGAAGGGAGGAGCTGGCCAATCGTGGAACCAAGAAAGCACCTAGCCAACAATGTCTTCATTGATATGTTAATAGGTACCCCAGTTGGTCATTTGTCCTGAGTTTGAGACCTAACAAGGTCCAGGCCAGTATGCATGCTGTGAGGATATTAGGCTATGATACTTTTATAGGTAGCAAACTCAATATAGATTAAGACAAATTTCTTTTGAATAATTATGATTTCTCAATTACATAAGAAAATTGTCTTCTGTGTTCAAGAAAGTGCTCTGCCCTTGCACATTCATGGTTTGTTGAGTTTTGCAATGTGGACTTCTTGCAGGTGTGGTAAGGCTTAGACGCTGCTCTCAGGGCTTTTTTCAGGGACCTCTTGTTGGAGAAGTTCAACAGTCTGCATTCTGGGGGGTCACACTGTTTTCTTGCAGTCTTCCTTGCTCCTCTTCAGTGTTGCTGGGGAAAGGACTCTGTATGTGTGTTAACTGTGTGACTGACAGTCACATCTCATAGAATGAACTAAAATCTCAGAGAAAAAGAGGCACTTTCTATGATATCCCTGCTTTCCTTCATGTTTATCCTTTTGCCATGTATTAGCATCTGTCATCTTTGTTTCATGAAAAGTTTCAGGTTCTTTCTGACCAATGTTTTCCCATATTCAGGTCTCCCTCTGCTCAGTCTAATCTGCTCACCTGTAAATCAAAAGGCCAAGGAGATTGTAAGAAAGGAACCATGTGTGTTAGAGGGATTGAGCAAGGGGTGGGTTGGGGCTTAACTGTCAGTAGAAAGAGGACATGAACTTGGTTTTGTCAGATTCTATTTCATTAATGACTCTGGAAAATCTCACTGAGAATTGAGTTGATCTCAATATTTGATTAGTTTTGAGTCTCTAAAATTATTGTTGCCCATTGAAAAGTGTCAGAGACCATCCCGTGAGAAAGCAAGCCCTTCACAATCTCCCTGATAGACCAAATGGCCTCGTGCTAAGAGCTGGTTATCACTTCCTCCTCCCTATTCCCTTCCTGGCACCTGAGGCTGTAATAGCTGAATTATAGTCCCCTCTTCCCTATCTCTTCCTGACTCTCATGACTTCCAAGGACATGAGTTACGCCTGAGCCCGGCCTGACACCCAAGGCTGTCAAGGAGGATCTATGTTCCGGAGATAAGACGCAGAGTGCCCACTGCCTGGCGCCTGACTTTGGCCCCCATGTCAGCAGATGCCCGCTTTGTTCTTTGTAAAATTCCCCCTCGACCCCTCCCTATTCCCCGTGATATATGCTTTAAAACAAGGCATCTCAGCATAATAAACAAAGACCTTGACAACTTTGCTTTGTCTTCGGCTTTTCTTCCCCTTCCTCCCATTTTCTTCCAGGTTTGCAGTCCCCCTCGCAGCCATGAATCCCACCGGATGGATTAGAAAAGTTTCTTTCTTTCTTTTCTCCTTCTTTCTTTTCTTTTCTTTCTTTCTTTCTTTCTTTCTTTCTTTCTTTCTTTCTTTCTTTCTTTCTTTCTTTCTCTTGCTTGCTCTCTCTCTCCCTCCCTCTTTCTTTCTTTCTTTCTTTCTTTCTTTCTTTCTTTCTTTCTTTCTTTCTTGTTTTGTTTAAAATTATGCTCATAGCTGGGCATGGTGGCACATGCCTTTAATCCCAGCACTCGGGAGGCAGAGGCAGGCAGATTTCCGAGTTCAAGGCCAGCCTGGTCTACAAAGTGAGTTCCAGGACAGCCAGGGCTATACAGAGAAACCCTATCTTGAACCCCCCCCCTCAAAAAAAATATGCTCATGTAGGTTCACAAACATTTATTTGCTAAAAAGTGATAGATTTGGCAATTCTGAACTATACATGCTGCTTCAAAATGGAAAGAAAAATAAATATATCTCCCTCTTAAAATGAACAGAATAAGCTCATCATATTCAAAATAAATATAAATGGAGAAATACAAAAATAAAATCCAATTACTAATATAAATTTTCAATCAATTATTTTTTCAATTTTTATTAGATAGTTTCTTCATTTACATTTCAAATGCTATCCCGAAAGTCCCCCATATCCTTCCCCGGCTCTGCTCCCCTACCCACCCACTCCCACTCCTTGGCCCTGGTGTTCCCCTGTACAGAGGCATATAAAATTTGCAAGACCAAGGGGCCTCTCCTCCCAGTGATGGCCGACTAGGCCATCTTCTGCTACATATGCAGCTAGAGACATGAGCTCTGGGGGTACAGATTAGTTCATATTGTTGTTTCACCTATAGGGTTGCAGACCCCTTCAGCTCCTTGGGTACTTTCTCTAGCTCCTCTGTTGGGGGTCATGTGTTCCATCCAATAGATGACTGTGAACATCCATTTCTGTGCTTGCCAGGCACTGGCATAGCCTCACAAGAGACAGCTATATCAGGGTCCTTTCCACAAAATCTTCCTGGCATATGCAATAGTGTCTGTGTTTGGTGGCTGATAATGGGATGGATCCCGGGTGGGGCAGTCTCTAGATGGTCCATCCTTTCGTCTCAGCTCCAAACTTTGTCTCTGTAACTCCTTCCATGGGTATTTTGTTCCCTGTTCTAAGGAAAAATGAAGTATCCACCTGTTGGTCTTCCTTCTTGATTTTCTTGTGCTTTGCAAATTGTATCTTGGGCATTCTAAGTTTCTGGGCTAATATCCACTTATCAGTGAAGACATATCAAGGGAGTTCTTTTGTGATTGGGTTATCTCACTAAGGATTATATCCTCTGGATACATCCAGTTGCCTAAGAACTTCATAAATTCATTGTTTTCAATAGCTGAGTACTACTCCATTGTGTAAATGTACCACATTTTCTGTATCCATTCCTCTGTTGAGGGACATCTGGGTTCTTTCCAGCTTCTGGCTATTATAAATAAGGCTGCTATGAACATAGTAGAGCATGTGTCCTTATTACCTGTTGGAACATTTGCTGGGTATATGCCCAGGAGAGGTATTGCTGGATCTTCCAGTAGCACTGTGTCCATTTCCTGAGGAACTGCCAGACTGATTTCCAGAGTGGTTGTATAAGCTTGCAATCCAACAAGCAGGGGAGGAGTGTTCCTCTTTCTCCACATCCTCGCCAGCATCTGCTGTCACATGAATTTTTGATCTTAGCCATTCTGACTGGTGTGAGGTGAAATCTCAGTGTTGATTTCATTTGCATTTCCCTGATGATTAAGGATATTGAACATTTTTTCAGGTGCTTCTTAACCATTCCTTAGTTGAGAATTCTTTGTTTAGCTCTGTATCCCATTTTTTAATGGGGTTATTTGAATTTCTGGAGTCCAGCTTTTTGAGCTCTTTGTATATATTGGATATTAGTCCCCTATCAGATTTAGGATTGGTAAAAATCCTTCCCCAATCTCTTTGTGGCCTTTTTGTCTTATTGACAGTGTTTTTGCCTTACAGAAGCTTTGCAATTTTATGAGGTCCCATTTGTTGATTCTTGATCTTACAGCACAAGCCATTGCTGTTCTGTTTAGGAATTTTCCCCCTGAGCTCATATTTTCGAGGCTTCTTTTACCCATACTGAAAGCAGCATCAGGGTATGGGTATGACAAGGACCATTTACACGTGAAGGAAATGTCAGTAGTGAATTCCCTCCTATGGCCTGTGACCTTCCTTATTGGATTTTAGCCAGATTCCTAGTGTAATCTATATATTTCTTTTCCTGTAGAGCTGGCCTCTGCTTGAACCAGAAAACCTTCTGTTACCCACAAATAGTCTTGCTACTGTGATAACAGTGGCCATGCCTTGCCTGGCAGATTGAGATTGTAGCACAAAGGATGCAAATCTGGGTATGGCCTTGATAACTCTGCTCCCTACCCCCATTTGCATAGCAGTTTTTGACACTATGAATGCTACCACCAGGGAATCCAAGATATTTGCTAACAGAGTGAATGGTCTGACCAGAGTTGTTTTTCTCCAGAAGGTCCACTTGCTTTCTGAATTTCATATTTTGTCCACTCTAACTGTTGATGCACTGTGTTGAATTTGTCCTGATTGGAGTGGAATAATTCCTGTTGAGCTTTAGTGTTCTGTCTCTTTTCCTTAGTATTCTGAGGTTGTTTCTTATCTTCTCACATTCCTGAGAGCTTTTATACTGAACAATGTCAGATTTTATCACAGTGTTGTAAAAGCAACGTCTACTCTTTCATTGTAGTTGTTGTTTAGGAGGCTTACTAACTCTGTCTGTTATCCTAGCCATACCTCGTCCCTTTCATGGCCCTGTCAGACCTGCAGCTAGACTTCTGTTTATTTCCTTAAAATTTTATTTAACTATAGTAATGTTCATTTGTATTTTTATATGCATTGCATGCCTGTATGAAACCAATAGACTTCTGAAATAGTGACCACATCCATTGCACTGGAGTCAGGCAAAATTGTACCTTGCCCTGTCTGTAGAGAGAAATAGACTGTGTTTCCTTTCAGAATTAGCAAGTGCTCTTTAATTCACCTCTATAGTCGCTAGGTTTATATTTCTGGTGCCCTTTCATGACAGAGCCTGAATATAACCCTGAGTTCCATTTTTTGAAAAGTGAAGAATGAATCATAAGTGGTATATCTCTTGACAACCTATAATCATGTTTAGATTAATGAGCTCAAATAGTAAAGAAAAGAATAGTGATGAAATCAAAGAACCATAAATGATTCTCTTTTTTTATTAGATATTTCAAATGTAATCTCAAGGTTGTTTTGATTTGCATTTCCCTGATGATTAAGGATATTTAACATTTTTTCAGGTACTTCTCAGCCATTCAGTATTCCTCAGTTGAGAATTCTTTGTTTAGCTCTGAACCCCATTTTTAATGGGGTTATTTGAATTTCTGGAGTCCAGCTTCTTGAGCTCCTTGTATATATTGGATATTAGTCCCCTATCAGATTTAGGATTGGTAAAAATCCTTCCCCAATCTCTTGGTGGCCTTTTTGTCTTATTGACAGTGTTTTTGCCTTACAGAAGCTTTGCAATTTTATGAGGTCCCATTTGTTGATTCCTGATCTTACAGCACAAGCCATTGCTGTTCTGTTTAGGAATTTTCCCCCTGTGCCCATATCTTTGAGGCTTTCCCCTACTTTCTCCTCTATTAATTTCAGTGTCTCTGGTCTTATGTGGAGGTCTTTGATCCACTTAGACTTGGGCTTTCTACAAGGAAATAAGAACCATAAATGATTCTTATCTGTGCAGTCTATAATCATGTTAGAAGAACGAATTGAGTTCAAAGAATAAAAAAAAAATCGTGAAAGTCAAAAGATTCAGATTTTCAGTTGAGCCGGTAATAGATTTATGAGCAATAATATATCCATAATTAAGGAAGTTAGTATAATTCTTACTCAACTTTATATGTTTCTATCACAGAAAATCATTCTAGTTCATTTGAATGCATCATCACATATGCCGTTTATTTACCTATACATTTAAAACTCTTTGGAAGTGAAACCCCTGTGGAATTTATAAAAGTATTATCTGGAGAGCTGAGGAGTTGGCTCAGCTGTTAAGAGCACTGACTGCTCTTCCAGAGGTCCTGAGTTCAAATCCCAGCAACCACATGATGGCTCACAACCATCTGTAATGGGATTGGATGCCCTCTTCTGATGTGTCTGAAAGAGCTACAGTGTACTTACATATAAGAAATAAATACATCTTTTTAAAAAAGTATTGTGTTGGTTTTGTCACCTTTTAGAAAATGTTAGATGATATTAATGCTACCTAATGCAAACTTTTATTTATTTCATTGAATTTTCTCATATTAATCTTCATTAAATAATCATTTAATTCTTCGTTAAAATATGCTCATCACAAAATATCTGATTCTCTGTCTTGTTTGGAATGTTGGGTGAATGTTACACTTTGCTACTAGGAGAAAAAAATCCTGTGTCTTTTAATTCATCCTTGTATTTTGCATTCATTCCATCCTGTATTTTTTATTCTAGAAAGGATGCAGCATTGTATATAGACCTTAGAATCTCAACACAGCATTTTAGAAGAGAATGAGGCTATTGAGACCCAACTGCAGACAGGTTTGATACAGCATCCATATTTGAGCAAAGCTGACAGTTGTAGAATTTGGAAGTACAGTTTTACTCACCATCACTTTACCATCTGAGATGTGACACTGTGATCATATTTGATTTCAACATAGTGTTTGTTATGATATATTCCTGCATGTAGACCTCAAAGATATATTTTATAATCTGTAAATGTTTGCTGATTGTGAGACCATTATGTCATCCTCTTTTCACAGAGAGAAGATACAATACAGACTATGACAATTTTAGAAAATATAATTTCTTAAAATGACCCCTTAGTTCTTATGACCTAACATACTTACCATTATTGATTAGGTTTCAGAAAGTGACATGAATTCTCTCTCTGAAAGGGAAACTTACAATCAATCAGAATATGTTTTTTTGTAATTAGTTTTTGTTTGCTACTTTCATAAAGAACCATGACCAAGGAAAATAATAGAATTTCTTACAACCCCATGGGACAAGGAATAGTTGAACGTGCTCATCACACTTTAAAAAATTGGCTTTTCAAGACAAAACAGGGGCAGTTTTATCCCCCAAGGTCACCAAAGGCACATCTTGCTTTGGCTTTATTTGTTCTAAATTTTTTGCAAACTGATGTTAAAGGTCAGTCTGCAGTGGATTGCCACTGGCATCCAGTTACTTCTAGTTCTTATGCCATGGTAAAGTGGCAGGACCCATTAACTAATGAATGGAAGGGTCCAGACTTGGTCCTAATCTGGGGAAGGGGCTCGGTCTGTGTTTTTTCACAAAAAGAAGATGGAGCGCAATGGCTGCCTGAGAGATTAGTTTATCAATTGGACACAGATCCTGAATCTTCTAGTAAGTATGACTCTAACCTTGATTATGGCTAAAAATCATCTTTAGCTGAAAAGTTAATTTGAATCACAGCCTCCACTCCCAGAGAAGCTATAGCCTTTCTGTAGCTCTCAAAGTTACCTCCCCCACACCAGGAGCTCTAAGTCTAAGCTTGATCATTGCTAATTTGCAACTGAATGGAGTACCTGGACTTCTCCAAAGAAGCTTTTATACTGTTGCTTTTCACTGTCCCATCTTTGTTTCTCAAGCAGGTCAGCCACGCCCTTCAGCCTAACTGCAGCAGGTGTACAGCCTCGGCCTCCAACAGGCAGGTGGCAGTTATTAATCTTCATTGAAGAACATTTTAAGTACATATTGTGTCCTTGGTCTGAATTGGGAATAAGGTGTGCTAATGAGGGCCGGACAGTCAATGACGGGCACCCAGATCTCAGAACCATACCAATCTAAGACACAGGTACATGCCAAAAGGCTGTGGCTGTTGCTAACACACCACAGAGTCATGTTTAGTGTGAAATGTAACACAAACTAGCTGCATGTAGCCTCCATGACGGAATTGGATGGTTCAGGAAGATCTAAGGTTTCCTAAGACAGGCATGGCCACCAACCACCATAAATAAATTTTATGCCTCAGTCCACCTTTTTTTTTAAATATTATTAACGGGGGGGGGGGGGGGATATAAACTCCTCCAGCCTAGGCTGGTTCAGATCTTACACCACTGAGGTGGGGCCCCCTGCAGTGCTGCTCCTCTGACTCAACTAGTTTCCTTTGATGTGTCATTGCCTGCCACCTGCTGTGAGGCTGAACCAGTTCTCCAAGATTTTCCGGAGTTAACTGCAACCTGTGAATTTGGCGACTTACTGCTAAAAGGCTGTGCTGACAACTTGGCATCTCAACATCAAGAAACTTGGCATGACAGGGGATGGGTTTCCCCTTTGTAAGCGCAGACTTTTATTAAACATTTGAGCTTTGATCAGGAATCTTGACTTAGCTCCATTATTTCTCTCGACCTTCTAGTTCTCTCTCTTTCAGCTCGAGTCTGCCTCCCAGCTGTACCCCGTTTCTTGCGAGCCTCAGGATGGCCCACAACAGAAAGAGATGACTTTGGGTAATGCTTCCAGGGGATAACCATTCACCACGGCAGGGAGGCCAGACAACAAATACCCATGTTGTTGAAATAGAAAGGTGAGAGATCACATCCTCAAACTCAGTCACTGAGGAAGAAGAACTGTGCCAAAAGGCACATTTTAGTAGGTTTTGATATTAATTTAGAAAATATATACCTCAAATTTCTTGTTTGGATTTTCTACTTGTTTCTTTGTGAAACAGGGTCTCACCCTGCAGCCCTGCCTTGCCTGTATCTTTATATGGAGACCAGAATGGCTTCCAGATCACATAGATCTGCCTGTCTGAGCCCCTTGAATGCTGGGATGAAAGACCTACACCACTATATCAGGCTTGAATTAAAATTTTATCTTTTAATATTTCTGTTGACATGGAACAAGAATTTTGTCCATCTGTGTCACCTATGACTGACTTGACTGAGGCAGCTCCTTCAGTTTGCACTGAAACACTGATGTTTGTCTTCTGCATGCTTTATCTTTGTGAACTGGCCCTCCATTGAGTTATCATCAGGCTTACAGAGTTCATTTCTCATTTCATTTCAGATTGAGCATTCCTTAGATTTTTATCTCTCTAGATTTTGATGTTCACTGCATCATCCTAATTATTTCCTTAGCCAATTGCAGGAGTTCTATTTTCTATCATTCAGTTTGTTCCTGTCCTCTTTGAGTTCCTGTGCTTGTTTCCTCTTTATGTCCTTTGACTTCATTGAATGGTGTTCAAATTGTATTTTGAGTTCTGTCTTTTGAGTTTCTTTCATGGTTCATTTTGTCATGAGCATTGGTATTGCATTTGTGATTTGGGGTAGGGAAATTCTATCACTATTGTTAAATTGCTTTAGACAGGGATTTCCATATGAGATGTTATTCTTAAGCATTGAGAATCTAGGATGAAAGGGCAACAGGAACTGGGTTACAGCTTTCTACTAGATCCAGCTCTCTTCTAGGCAGGTTGCATGCATCAGGTGGTATAGAGCAGATCCAGTGCACCCTGACAGCTATGTGGAAGTCTGCCTGAGACCAGTTGGAGAGATAGGTTGTGGGGTCGAAAATCAGTTAGAGGAATTGCTCAGCTTGAGTAGAGTTAGAGATGAAATAACTTTAAGAGATACATAGATGATTTGTGCTTTGAGTCAAGGGAATTTTACCTTAGTTTTACTTTGTTTTGAAAATGTGTTTGGAACAAAAGAATTTAGAGGAATTGGTGTCTTTTGTGGGTTATTAGACCAGGAGGCTGGTATCCCAAAGTGAGAAAATAGGCAGGAACACCTGTATCTGAAGGATTCAGAACCCAGGTGCAGTGTCCTACTATATCCAGTTCTGGCCTAGACTGGAAGAACACTTGTGGGGAAACTGTGCAGAGTAGGTCCTGGGCATCCTGACAGCTGTAGTTGTATGGAAGTCAGCCTGCACACACAACTTAGAGAAGTGGTTTCTGATGGGGAAAGTGGGCACTCTATCTGATCAATTGAGATTAAGAAAACAACTACAACAAGCAAGCAGGCAATTGAGCAAGCAAGCAAGCAAGCAAACAAACAAACAAAATAGCAGGGAAGAATTAGAAAGCTAATTAACAAAAAAGAGTGTATTAGTCATGGTTCTCTAGAGTCACAGAACTTATGGGTAGTCTCTATATAGTAAAAGAATTTGTTGATGACTTACAGTCTGCAGTCCAACTCCCAACAATGGTCAGCAGCATCTGTGAATGGAAGTCCAAGGATCCAGCAGTTGCTCAGTTCAACACAGCAAGGGGTTGAAGGAGAGGCCATGGAGGAATGTTCTTTACTGGCTTGCTGCCCCTGGATTGCTCAGCCTGCTCTCTTATAAAACCAAGACTACCAGCCCAGAGATGGTCCCACCCACAAGGGGCCTTTCCCCCTTGATCACTAATTGAAAAAATGCCTTATAGTTGGATCTCATGGAGGCATTTCCTCAACTGAAGCTCCTTCCTCTGTGATAACTCCAGCTGTGTCAAGTTGACACAAACTAGCTAGTACAAAGAGCCTGAAGTATGTGGGTTGAAAAACCACATAACAGGAAGCACCTGTATATTGGACAGGTCCAGGAGGAGTTTCTCCAGGGAACCAGGGGGAAACAACAGGAAATTCCACCAGTTCATCATTCCCAGTGGATCTTGGCTGTCCTCATGGTCAGGAAGTGATGGTGGGCAACCAGTGCCAGGTATTTGAGGGACCTGAAAACTTCCTTAAGCCACAGTTGTTATGCTGGGTTAGTCTTCCCTGGAAGGGAAGAGGAGCTTCCTGCCAGGTCAGAGGAGCTGCAGGGCTGGGGAAACCAGCAGGAGTGTGGAGCAGGGATGTGCTTTCTGCTGCCACTCTCACAGTTCTGTTGAAGATACCAAATTCTGGAAAGTTTCACTGAGAATAATATTAGGTGTGTTGATATGGATTTCCCATGATAGGTACTGCAGTCAGCAGTCAGTTGATCTCAAAATTTGATTAGTTTTGAGGTTCTGAAGTAGCTGTTGACCATTGAAAACAAAGTTTTGTTTTGTTTTGTTTTCCATATTGAAAGCAGCATCAGGCTATGGGTATGACAAGAGCCATTTACACATAAAGGAAATGTCAGTAGTAGATTCCCTCCTATGGCCTGTGACTTTCCTTATTGGATTTTAGCCAGATTCCCAGTGTAATCTATGTATTTCTTTTCCTGTGGAGCTGTCCTTAGCTTGAACCAGGAAACTTTTGTTACCTTCAAAATAGTCTTGCAAGTCTGATACCAGTAGCCATGCTTTGCCTGACAGATTGAGAATGTAGCACACACTAAGGATTTTATTCCTTAGGATTTTTAATTTAGAAGGTTTTGCTGCCATTGTAGGAGTTACATTATGGTTCACATAGTTCTCCATATCTTGTGTGGGATAACACTTTCCTATGTTATACGTGATGATTTCTTCACAGTTCTCTTGCATCCATTTATTCCTTGCAAGAAAAATCATATTTCCTGTGTCCTCATGACAAATTCATGTCTGATTCTTTTGTGCATATTTTCATGTGTTTATTATCTAAGTAGGTTTTTTACTAAAAACATGTCTTAATGACTTAATATATGCAAATATACCTCATACACTGTCAATACTAGTAGCCATATTTTCTGGATGTAACAATACAGCTGGTAGTTTTTTTCTTTCCAGGTTTCAAAAATATCATCAATGTTCTCCAGATATTAATCTATGGGTAAGTATTTATTACTACTGTATGGGATTATAATGTAGCCTCTTTTGGTGTTCAGGGATAGGACAGACAACTGGAAAAGAGATGCACATTGTTACAGCACTTAGATGTGACAAAAGCCAGACACATCTGGGAGTTTTGGAACCCAATCTCTGAGAGACTTTCCTAGGGAATGCTAGGCTAGAATGCTATTGAGTCTTCTAGTACTCAAGAGTCCCAGTGTCTGAACACTACATAAAGCTATTTGAGTTTATCAACTTTTAAAACATCATGATGAAACAAGTGATAGTAAACTTTGATGTGAAGGCTCAAAACTGCAGAATTATGTCTATTCAAAAGCAGGTGTGTATTTGAAGAAATGCCAGTTTCTAATTTTAAAGTAGAAGTCCTAGAGTTCATGGTGACTTCATGGAAACATGAAAAACTATGGGTTATTCTTCCCATCCTAGAATGAGCTCTTGTTCAGTCTCCATGAAATGGAAGATGTGCTTTTCCCATTATAGACTTGGACAGAATGAAGTTATACTATGCATTCTGTTTATGTATTTAATATTATTGAAATTAAAGCACAGCATTTGTCAGTCTAACATGGATTTATTGTCTGTTGTTGATAGAGATGACAACATTACAGGCAAGAATTGTAAATTGACATGCTGTGCCAAAATGTCTGGATTATTCCCTTGAATGTTTATGCATTCCTGTGCCCATTATTTTTATTACTAACTTAACAGTGTCCATGAATGCCCTGGGCATTGGGTTTTAAATATTGTATATTTATGACAGCATTATGATTTTTCCTGCCTATCAACATTCTGGTTTTTTTTTTTTTTTATAAATTCCTGTTGTCTGTAAATCTTCTATCACACAAAGTAGAGACTATCCTCATTTCTACTAGAATTGTTAAATTAGAATTGTTAGAATATTCACAGAGAAACATTCTGGTAGAGGATTTGCATTATCTAGTTCCTTTGGTATTGCAGATATTACAAAGCTCCTAGAGTTTACTTTAATCTGTGCTCTCTAAATCACCTAGTGCTTGCGTTTTCAGGTGAATGGCCTTCGCACATGAAGTGCCCCAGAGTGCTTGCACAGTTACCGTCTCTTCATTCCCTGTCCCATCCCTTGTTATTCATGTTTTCATCCTATCCTTGTGTTTCATGTATGTTCTGAGGCAGGTTTTGGATGGGTAGCTACGTTGTCATGTATTCATAATTCTGTGTACTATTGAACATGACAGTATGGATTTCCATAATTCTCCTACCTATAGTTTTTACTGCCTTCCCTCACCCTACTTCTGTCTTTTTACTCAACAGTCTGTGAATTGGTAGTTTCCTGTTGCAAAACATGCCTGTCCAACTTACACTGAAACCAGCACCAGGCTTCGGTGTAGATAGAACCATTTAGAGGCATTTCCAATATTTCTACATATAGCAGTATGTCAGTAATAGATTCTGGTTTTGGGCCTATGATCTTTATAGAGTGACCTTTGATCAGCTTTCAGTGCTATCTATAAATTTCCTTTGTTGGCTGAATTCAGTTCTAACCAGTAAAGTTTATGTTATCTACAAAGTAGTCTTGGCACTATTATACTGGTGGGCACACATTGCCAGACAAGTTGGTATTGTAACCCAAGGGTCAGCATCTGGGGAAACCTTATACCCAGCAGCCTACAGAGCCCTTGTAGCAGTTTGTATGCTACATCAGCATATCAACAATCATTTTAGACACTGATCTGTCTGATGACTTTTCAGAATATTCTTTTTTAATGTATAAAACCAAGTGATATTTTCTTGTATTTTTCTATAGCCGATTAAGTGTATTATCAGGTTGGAGCACTCTCTTGGCCTGTTTGTAGTTCTTGAGTTGAGGAATTATGTTTCTTGTAATTTGAGAAAACTTGCCTTCCTCATATCCTTATTTGAACATTGAAAATATCTAAGTCTTACTTGTTGTTTGTAAGCACTGCTACACTGTGATACGTTAGCGTGGAGGCTTTGCACACCCTTGTCTGTCTTCTGAGTAGAGTAGACTGATGACAGCTGTCTTCAGTTTGTGTAATGACAGGTTTAGGATGTTGGCTATTATGTTCCTTAGACTGAGAGATGTTCCTTCTGTTCTCACAATCTTTAGAGCTTTCATAGTGATCCATTGGGATATTTTGCCCCAGGCCTTTTGTAGATATATTGACATGGTTGAGAGCCTTCTCTCATTGATTGTATGTGCCTTGAATTGTTTGGTTTGTTGTTGGGAGCGACCTTGTTTGAACATTAACTGCCTTAAGTACTTGCTGGCACAAAGTCTTGGCCTCTGTGGGAAAGTACTAGCCCAGATGAGTACAAATAGACATAGATCTTGAAGTCAGCGGAGAACAAATAGCTATAAATCTTGTGGATAGGTGCCTAATAACCCATTCTGTTCTGATCTTCCTGCTGAACTGTTTAACCAGTCAATATCCTGTTCCTAGGAATTTTTTGAGGTCCCATTTATCAATTCTCGATCTTACGGCACAAGCCATTGCTGTTCTATTCAGGAATTTTTTTCCCTGTGCCCATATCTTCGAGGCTTTCCCTCACTTTCTCCTCTATAAGTTTCAGAGTCTCTGGTTTTATGTGGAATTCTTGACCCACTCAGGCTTGAGCTTTGTACAAGGAGATAAGAATGGTCAATTTGCACTCTTATCCATGATAACCACCAGTTGTGTCAGCACCATTTGTTGAAAATGCTGTCTTTTTTTCACTGGATCATTTTAGCTCCCTTGTCAAAGATCAAGTGGCCATAGGTGGGTGGGTTCATTTCTGGGTCTTCAGTTCTACTCCATTAACCTGCCTGTCTGTTGCTGTACCAGTACCATGCAGTTTTTATCACAATTGCTCTGTAGTACAGCTTGAGGTCAGGAATAGTGATTCTATGAGAGGTTCTTTTATTGTTAAGAATAATTTTTGCTATCCTAGGTTTTTTGTTATTTCAGATGAATTTGCAAATTGCCCTTTTTAACTCAGAATTGAGTTGGAATTTTGATTGCATTGAATCTGTAGATTGCTTTTGGCAAGATAGCCATTTTTACAATGTTGATCCTGCCAATCCATGAGCATGGGAGATCTTTCCATCTGCTGAGATCTTTGATTTCTTTCTTCAGAGACTTGAAGTTCTTATCATACAGATCTTTCACTTCCTTAGTTAGAGTCACACCCAGGTGTTTTGCGTTATATGTGACTATTGTGAAGGGTGTTGTTTCTCTAATTTCTTTCTCAGCCTGTTTATCTTTTGTGTAGAGAAATGCCATTGATATATTTGTATTTGTTTCTATTTGGTTGATTTCAGCCTTGAGTTTGATTATTTCCTGCCTTCTACTCCTCTTGGGTGAATTTGCTTCCTTTTATTCTAGAGCTTGTAGGTGTGCTATCAAGCTGCTTGTGTATGCTCTCTCCAGATTCTCTTGGAGGCACTCAGAGCTATGAATTTTCACCTTAGGATTGTTTTCATTGTGTCCCACAAGTTTGGACATGTTGTGGCTTCATTTTCATTAAACTCTAAAAAGTCTTTAATTTCTTTATTTTTTTTCCTTGACCAAGGTACCATTGAGTAGAGTGTTGTCCAGCTTCCACGTCAATGTTGGCTTTCTATTATTTATGTTGTTATTGAACATCAGTCTTAGTCCATGGTGATCTGATAGGATGCATGGGATAATTTCAATATTTTTGTACCTGTGGAGGCCTGTTTTGTGACCCATTATATGGTCAATTTTGGAGAAGGTACCATGAGTTTCCAAGAAGAAGGTATATTCATCTGTTTTAGGGTAAAATGTTCTGTAGATATCTGTTAAATCCATCTGTTTAATAACTTCTGTTAGTTTCACTGTGTCTTTGTTTAGTTTCTGTTTCCATGATCTGTTCATTGATGAGAGTGGGGTGGTAAAGTCTCCCACTATTATTTTGTGTGGTGCAATGTGTGCTTTGAGCTTTACTAAGGTTTCTTTAATGAATGTGGATGCCCTTGCATTTGGAGCATAGATATTCAGAATTGAGAGTTCATCTTGGAAAATTTTACCTTTGATGAGTATGAAGTGCCCCTTCTTGACTTTTTTGATAACTTTGGGTTGGAAGTTGATTTTATTTGATATTAGAATGGCTACTCCAGCTTGTTTCTTCAGACCATTTGCTTGGAAAATTGTTTTCCAGCCTTTCACTCTGAGGTTGTGTCTGTCTTTGTCACTGAGGTTGGTTTCCTGTAAGCAGCAAAATGTTGGGTCCTGTTTATATAGCCAGTCTGTTAGTCTATGTCTTTTTATTGGGGAATTGAGTATTGGTATTAAGAGTTATTAAGGAAAACTATTTGTTTCTTCCTGTTATTTTTGTTGTTAGAGTTGGGATTCTGTTCTTGTGGCTATCTTCTTTTAGGTTTGTTGAAGGATTACTTTCTTGCTTTTCCTAGGGTATCATTTCCCTCCTTGTGTTGGAGTTTTCTCTTTATTATTCTTTGAAGGCCTGGATTTGTGGAAAGATATTGCATGAATTTGGTTTTGTTATGGAATACTTTGCTTTCTCCATAAATTGTAATTGAAAGTTTTGCTGGGTATAGTAGCTTGGGCTGGCATTTGTGTTCTTAGGGTCTGTATGACATCTGTCCAGGATCTTCTGGCTTTCATAGTCTCTGGTGAGAAGTCTGGTGTAATTCTGATAGACCTGCCTTTATATGTTACTTGACCTTTTTCCCTTACTGCTTTTAATATTCAATCTTTATTTAGTGCATTTGTTGTTCTGTTTAGTATGTGTTGGGAGGAATTTCTTTTCTGGTCCAGTCTATTTGGAGTTCTGTAGGCTTCTTGTATGTTCATAGGAATCTCTCTCTTTAGGTTAGGGAAGTTTTCTTCTATAATTTTGTTGAAGATATTAGCTGGCCCTTTAAGTTGAAAATCTATATTCTCATCTACTCCTATTATCTGTAGGTTTGGTCTTCTCATTGTGTCCTGGATTTCCTGGATGTTTTGAATTAGGATCTTTTTGCATTTTGCATTTTCTTTGAGTGTTGTGTCCATGTTATCTATGGAATCTTCTGCATCTGAGATTCTCTCTTCTATCTCTTGTATTCTTTGGTGATGCTTGCATCTATGACACCTGATCTCTTTCCTAGGTTTTTTTTTTTTTATCTCCAGAGTTGTCTCTCTTTGTGATTTCTTTGTTGTTTCTATTTCCATTTTTAGATCCGGGATGGTTTTGTTCAATTCCTTCACTTGTTTGGTTGTGCTTTCCTGTAATTCTTTAAGAGATTTTTGTGTTTCCTCTCTAAGTGATTCTAACTGTTTACCTGTGTTCTCCTGTATTTACTTAAGGGAGTTAGTTATGTCCTTCTTAAAGTTCTGTACCATCTTCATGAGATGTGCTTTTAGATCTGAATCTTGCTTTTCCAGTGTGATGGGGTATGCAGGGATCACTGTCATGGGAAAACTAGGTTCTGATGATGCAAAGTAGCCTTGGTTTTTGTTGCTTATGTTCTTTTGCTTGCCTCTCACCATTTGGTTATCTCTAGTGCTACCTGCCCTTGCTGTCTTTGACTGGAGCCTGCTCTTTCTGTGATCCTGGCTGTGTCAGAACTCAGAGTCTAGCTTTATCTGTGATCCTGAGATCCTGGGTTGTCAGAGTTTCTGGGAGTCAAGCTGCCTCTGGGATCCTGAAATCATGGTGTGATCAAGCTCCTGAGATCCTGTTGTGTCAGAGCTCCTGGGAGTCAAGCTTTCACTGACTATTGCAAGGGTGGGTGGGGAGCCAGAGCCCTTGGTTTGTTCCAGGTACAGGTGCAAGTTGGAAGGAACCCATACCTCTGGCTGGGTGGAGGTTTGTGTTTTCCTGGTTCCGATGAAGGTCCAGTTAAGCTGGTTATTGGGAAAGATGTTGTGCCTCATCTGTGATCTTGAGTGTGTCAGAGCTTCAGTGCTCCTAGGTGTGTTTGATTCTGGAGTCGTGTTTCCTCTGTGATCCTGTGATCCAGAAACCCTGGACATTTCAGAGAACCTGGGTGTCAGGCTTCCTCTGGGTGTTTTAAGAATGGGTGCAGAGCCAGCACCTCAGATCAGCTCGAGGTGCAGGTTCAGATCAGAAGGATCCAGTGCCACTACCTGGTCAGGGGTTCTTATTTCCTAGATCCTTGGAGACCCAGTTACTCTGGATGTTGTGGCCTCTCCTGTGATCCTGGGTATTTCAGAGCACCTGGGAGTTGGGCTCCCTTTGGGAGCTGTAGGAGTGGGTGCAGAGCTAGCACCTCAGGTCAGCTTTGGGTACAGGTTCAAACTGGAGGAACCTGTGCCACTGTGATCCTGGGTGTGTTAGAGCACCTGGGAGTCTAGCTTCCTCTGGGTGTTGTGAGACTGGATGCAGAGCCAGCACCCAAGTTCTGCTCAGGTCACAGGCTCAGACTGGATGGAACTGAAAATTTAGTCTTTCGTTTCTGGCTGAGGTATACTAAGGGCCATATTACTTAATCCTCCTGTGTTAGGCTACAGGTGTTAATACCTTAAACCAGCAGCCCTTTACCCTCAGAAAGAGCAAGAAAGTGTTTAGGATATTTAGAAGTTATCATCAACATTTCAGTACAGTTAGAGAGCTAGAATATCCAGAGACCCTCAGCCTTTAAAGGCACATGAGAACCCTACTCTGTGGCCCCTGGCACTACCCTCTATGCTGGGAGGAATCCAGGAACAGTTATTTTGCCAGCTATCACATCAAAGGCTGATCACCCCAAATCTGAAAATTCAAAATCCAATACATCCTCAAATTAAAAATTCTTATAGTACCAGACCAATGCCATCAGTGGAAAAAGTCCATGATCTTATATGATCTCAGTCTTTATTATCACCCTAACTAAATTTAGAGTCACCTAGGGAACATGCTACTAGACATGACTGTGAGGATGTTTCCTCAGAGCTTCAGCTGAGACTGGAACATACACCCTGAACATGTGCAGCACCAAACAGTGGGCTGTGGACCTGGATTAAATAAAAAGTAAAAAGTAAGCTGAGCACCATCATATATCTCCCCCTGCTTCTTTGCTGCAGACACAATGTGACCATTCACATTCATGCTCCTGTCACCATGCCAGGCAGGGCTGCATCCCTGTGGAACCAGGAGCCTGTCCTAAACAAAGCCCTGCTTAAGTTGCTTTTGTCATGACTATCTTCTATCTGCCTGCCTACCACCTGTATGTCTATCTATCCATCCATTATCTATCTATCTATCTATCTATCTATCTATCTATCATTTATCATTCTGGTTGTATGGGTATATGGGCATGAATTTGGAGGTCGGAGGGTAACTTACAGGACTTGGCTCTCTCCTTCCATTAAGAGGTTCAATGGGACCAAATTGAGGCCACCAGTATTGTGCAGCAAGCACTTTTACCCGAAGAGCCACCTTATTGAAATGTGTTTTAGAACCTTTCCTCCACAGATGCATGTGTACAAAATACACAAGAATCATGTATTTGAATTTGTTTCTCAGCCAAGATGTCTCATCCTGAACATGAAAGTAGATCTATTCTCAAGCAGTTCACACCAGGGGCAGTGGGCCTGGAGTAGCTTCCATTGGTCTGCCTGGGCTATATGACCCAACACTAGATACTGGCATGTTTACACAAGTAAAATCTAACTGCTCCTAGATTTGGAGGCTGAAGTTCAATGTCAGGTACTGGTGGTCTGGTTTCTGAAGGTCTCTCTCCTTCTAGATAGCCACCCTCTCACACATTCCCACACAATCTCCTGGTGCTTGTACATTGCCAAAGTCCCCTGTTTAAAAGATAGCAATGTTACTGGAATACAGCCAGTCCTTTATCTTCATACCATCCTAAACACTTAGCCTCCAGATACATTTGTGCTGTGAAGTTTAGACCTTGGACATACTTGTGGGGGTGTGGGGGTACAGTTCAAACTGTGCTCATCACTCTTCTCTGGAGGGAGTAGTTCTGATGCTTTCTAAGGGAATGTGCTTGTGAACACAGAAGTTCCTGTTTCCCAATTGATTTTTGATCAATCAATAAAGATGGTAGCAACCAATGTCTGGGCAGAAAAGGTGGGACTTCTAGGTTCCCATAGGTAGGGTAAGAGATGCAGGAGGAGGAAAGAAGATTCACCATGCTTCAGAGGGAGAGAGAGCCACCAGCCATGAAATGTCTGGGCCAAGGTTTCTCTGAAATCCTGATTGTCCTGGAATTTGCTCTGTAGATCAGGTTGGTCTCAAACTCAAGAGATCCTCCTATGTATGCTACACCATTTCTGGCTTCATTTCTCATTCTTGATGCTGGACAGAGACTCCAGCTCAGGACCTAGCCAGGGGATCATGAGGACAAACACTTTAGACACTACAGGAGTAAAATCTGCAGAACTCTGGGTGGCTGTGGCCATAGAAAGGTGAAGTGAATTAGTGCACAATAGCCAGTCGTGTTGTTGTAATTCTAAACAGAAACTGAAATGTCTCCTTTAACTTCCACTGTCATTGATGTAGATGATGAAAGGCAGCTCTGAATGTCACACAATATACTCAAGATCACAATATTGGGAGGAGCAATTCTGAAACCACTATGTGCTCTCCCTATTTAGGCTGAAATGCACAGAGCAAGACAAATGTCAGGCAGAGGAGAACCTTAGGTTAAACCAAAATGTGAATTCTTAAAACATCACAGCATCACAGAATACTTGTTTTAGAATAAATAATGTTGCAATGCATGTTTCATAAAGAACTCATAAGAGACAGGAAAACAAACATACACACACACACACACACACACACACACACACACACACACACACACACACTACAAGTAATCTAGTACAGTGGCATATACCCATACCTGTAATCCCAGCAATGGAGAGGGTGAGGCAGGAGGATCAGGATGTCAAGTTCAACACTGGCTTCTACAAAAGAAAAGAATAGGAAATAAAATAAAATAAAATAAAATAAATGCTATTTAAACAAAATATGGACTAACCTGTCCTACAATGTAATTATATATAAATATATATATATATATATATATATATATATATATATATTTGAAGTCCATCAACACTAGCTGGGAACATCTCCATGCATAATTATTATTTTCTTTAATTTTTTATTAGATATTTTCTTCATTTACATTTCAAATGCTATCCCCTTTCCTAGTTTCCTCTCTGAAAGTCCCCTATACCCTCCCCCTGCCCTGCTCCCCATCCTACCCACTCCTGCTTCCTGGCCCTGGCATTCCCCTGTACTGGGGCATATAATCTTTGCAAGACAAAGGACCTCTCCTCCCATTGAGAGCTGACTAGTCCATCCTCCGCTACATATGCAACTAGAGACACAAGCTCTGGGGGAGAGGGGGTACTGGTTAGTTCATATTGTTGTTCCACCTATAGGGTTGCAGACCCCTTTAGCTCCTTGGGTACTTTCTCTAGCTCCTCCATTGGGGACCCTGTGTCCCATCCAATAGATGACTGTGAGCATCCACTTCTGAATTTGTCAGGCACTGGCATAGCCTCACAAGAGATAGCTATATCAGGGTCCTGTCAGCAAAATCTTGCTGGAATATGCAATAGTGTCTTAGTTTGGTGGTTGTTTATGGGATGGATCCCTGGATGGAGCAGTCTCTGGATGGTCCTTCCTTCCGTCTCAGCTCCAAACTTTGTCTCTGTAACTCCTTCCATGGGTATTTTGTTCCCCATTTTAAGGAGGAATGGAGTACCCACACTTTGGTCTTCCTTATTCTTGAGTTTCATTTGTTTTTAAAATTGTAATATTATCTAACATCCAAATATGAAAGAAGTTCTGAAAAAAATTGTGTGCTGTAGTCTTATTATTATCTAGTCTTCCACCCTGCCTGTGTACTTAATAAACTTATTTTTTTTCCAGGAAATAAAGGTATTATGGATATTCTGACATATTATACCATGGATGAAACTTAATGACATTATATACAGGGGCATAAGCCAGTCAGTTAAGGAGAGATATTGCTAGATTTCAGTTATATACAGTTCGTAGACTAGTTAAATTCATAGATACAGAAAGAATGATCGCTGCCAGCAACAAGAGGAGACAGACATTAGGCGATAGACTCGATGGGGACAGAGTTTCCCCAGATGAAGTGCGGGAAGTTGGATAAGAATTATTGTACTAGGCCGGGTGTGGTGGCTCACGCCTTTAATCCCAGCACTCGGGAGGCAGAGGCAGGCAGATTTCTGAGTTCGAAGCCAGCCTGGTCTACAGAGTGAGTTCCAGGACAGCCAGGGCTATACAGAGAAACCCTGTCTCGAAAAACAAAAACAAACAAACAAACAAAAAAGAATTCTTGTACTGACAATATGGTTCAAGCAGGTTTGATGACCAGAACTGACATAGAGAAGAGAACTGACTCCTGGGCATTGTCTCCTGACCTCCAGTTGTGCACTTTGGCATATGGATCCCTTATAATAATATACAGATAGACAGAGTCTTTAAAGGACAAATTGTCCTGCCATATTCTAAACAGCCCATTCTCTGGTGGGATTCACTCTTCTTTAATAACCTGTCCAGAACCACAAGTAACCAATTATTCATTTTTCTACTCTTGATATTAATAATGAAAATACAAATTAGGTGAAAACATACATTTCTTTTTATTTCATGTGTATGAGTTTTCTACCTGTATGTATGTATGTGCACTGGTACATGGGGTACCACCTGTATGTATGTATATGTACTGGTACATGGACTAGGAGATGGCACTAGATTCTCCATAACCTAGATAATGAATGATTGTGAGCCACCATGTAGGTGCTTGGAACAGAACTCTGATACTCTAAGAGCAGCAAGCACTGCTAACCACCTAGGCAGTACTTCATCCCCAAGTGAGAAAAAATTGTTTCTTAAGTAAAAGATACAACATTGACCACAAATAAATAAATAGAAAACTTTTTTTAAAAAAAAAATGAATAAAATAAGCCTTTACATTCGATATTTGGGGCATTTTCTTCTTATTGCAGCATGACCAGACTTACCCTGGTCACCTCATTGGGTGTGAAAGAGAAGAAAATCTTTTTTCAAAGCTTCATGAGCTGGAGTCAGGGAACAACAGAATCCTCAAAGGTAAGAAACTTAAAACAAACAAACAAACAAACACATGCGTAGCAAGGCAAGATGGTACACACCTGCATTCTATGCACCCAGAAGCAAAGGCTTGTGAATGCAGGACATCTTGTTCTCAAAAAATGAAAACACACAAAAAAGCAAATGCCTCTGAATAGTTCACGTTCCCATTTGATTTGTTTTCATCTATAAATCTGGCATTTAAAAAGAAAAAGTATTTTTAATTTGTTTTGTTTTCTTTTAAATGTACAGGTGTTTAGCCTGCATGTATTTCTGCCTGTGCATCATGTGAATGCTTGTGCCCATGAAACCCAGAAGAGACCATCAAATTTTCAGGAACTAGAATTACAAAAGGTTATAAGTCACCATTTAGGTGATGGGAATTGAACCTGGGACCTCTCAATGAGCAGCCAGTCCCATCTGCTCAGCCATTTCTGCAGCCTGAAACTGAAACTTAAAAAAAAAAAAAAAACAACCCTTAAGTATGTGTATATATGTACACGTGTCTAAAGAAGCTAGACAGTTGTGTTGGGTCCCCTGCAACTGGAGTTACAGACATCTGTGTACCACTCTATATGGGTGATCCAATGGCAGCCTTCTGATGGAGCAGTGCCTTAGTTATTTTTCTGCTACTATGGTAAAACAGCATGACCAAGGCAACTTACATAGGGAAGGGTTATATGGCTCCTGAAGGTTAGAGCCCATGGTGAAGGGAACAGCATGGCAGCATGATAGCTGAGGGCTGAAATCCAGAAACACAGAGAAGATAGAGGTGAATGCATTTAGAAGAGTGAGTCTTTAAACTCCTAAAGCCCAGATTCAGCGACATTTTTCCTCCAAGGTCATACCTCCACAGCATTCACATTCCAAAGATTACAGAGAATATATTCTTTTAAACCACCACAAGTAGTATGTGCTCATAACGACTGAGGCATCTCTCATGTGTCAAAGCTTGAATTTAATATTATGCAACCTAAAGCATACAGGGCATGGGATAAACAGCATCCTACTCTCTAGCTCCTGCCAAATCTATTTCTGATGAGATTCTTGGCTTCAGGCTTCCTAATGTATCCATCCAAGGGTTGTGGGTCATCAAGTTTCTAGAACTGGGCTCAGACATGAGCATGGAGATCCCAGGAACCTCAAGAGAACCCTTCCACTGAGATCAGTGAGAGAGATCACTCAACATGAGACACATTTTTCAGTGAGTGCCATGCCGAGACACTGTGTATGTGTGAATACAGGTGCACACATGCCATGGCATGCATATGAAATCCTGAAGACCACATTGGGTGTGGGTCCATATCTTCTACCTTGAAGTAGGGGGTTTCTTTGGTTTTCTTCCAATGTGTATGCTGGCTTACCATGTTCATCAGTCTTTGGGATTCCTCTATTTCCACCTCTCACCTCCTGTCTTAGTCAGGGTTTCTATTCCTGCACAAACATCATGGCCAAGAAGCAAGTTGGGGAAGAAAGGGTTTATTTGGCTTACACTTCCATGCTGTTGTTCATCACCAAAGAAGTCGGGACTAGAACTCAAGCAGGTCAGGAAGCAGGAGCTGATGCAGAGGCCATGGAGGGATGTTGTTTATTGGCTTGCCTCCCCTGGCTTGCTCAGCCTGCTCTCTTATAGAACCCAAGACTACCAGCCAGAGATTGCACCACCCACAAGGGGCCTTTCCCTCCTGATCACTAATTGAGAAAATGCTTTACAGTTGGATCTCATGGAGGCATTTCCTCAACTGAAGCTCCTTTCTCTGTGATAACTCCAGCTGTGTCAAGTTGACACAAAACTAGCCAGTACACCTTCCAATTGGATTGTGAGCACTTGCTATGCACCTGGCTTTTACATTGGTCCAGGGGATTTGATCGTTAAAATTACATTGCAGTGATCCTTACAGCCAGCTCACCAGCAGAGATACTTTAGCACTGACCTTGGTTCTAGCCTGCTTTGGTGACCCAAACCCCTACCTGTCTTGTTGATAGCCATCTATCTAGATGTGAGAGCTACAGATAAGGCTAGTTCTTATCCTTAGCAGAGTCCAGTGGCACATGCTCATATTCCATACTCAGGTAGAGGTAGAGGTAGAGGTAAAGGTAGAAGGATCAGAAGTTCAAGGTCATCCTTGGCTACATTGTGAATTCCAGGCCAACCTAGACTTAGGGAGAGCATATAATAGATACTACACAAAAAATGATACTTTCAGTGGTGTGTGTACACCCCTGGTAGCCAGTGTCTCCCTTAAGGCAAAGTAAGACCACGTGAGACCAGCACACCAGGACATCAAGTGGACCAGCAGAAACAAGACACCATCTTGGGGACAGGCACCATATCTGCCCAGGGACTGAGGACATCACCAGCCAAACCCTGCTAGCATTTAGTATCCTTGAAGCAAGCTCTCTTCCTAAGGCTAGCTCAGGACCCTGGCCCAGATGCCTCTAGCCTCTTAGGGCAGGGAGCTTACATAACACAGAGCCAGAATATCAGATGCATTAAACCTCTTCCTTCTAGGAATTCAAAACCAGTGCTGAGGGTACAGTATGGATAAGGGGATGCTCACCATGTAGAAGAGGGCATTGCATCTAAATCAGCAGGAGTCACATTCTGCACCCCACCCTAGTTGCAACTGTCCACTGGGATCCACAGGAATCCCAATGTTCTCAACACTCATGTAACTTGCACAGCCTCTATCAGATTTTCATGTCTCTGCTTATCCCATGGTGTTACACACAGATGGCAAGTGGCACCCAGATCCACAGGCTCAGAAAACAGGCAACAGTTGATAAGGAAACAGTACACAAGTGTGAGGCCAATGAGAAACAACAGTCCCCCCTAAGCTAGGGTAATTGTTTCAAGGCTGTCCCTGGTCATACAAACCATACCATCCATTGAGGAGCCCCTTTGTTCCTTGCCCCATTCCTCTCAAAATATTTGGTCCATACCTACATTCAGGAAGAAATGTCCTCCCAGAGGCAGCTTCTAGAGAGAGGTGGTTTTAATGGACAGAACCAAAGCCAGTCAAAGCCCTAGGTCAGGATGCAATCCAAGATGCTTAGACACCAGGCTGCCCTTCCTCAGTCCACAGCTCAGAGTGATCTGGTGGAAGTGTACACTCACACATGTTTTCTTCTTCCACACCACTGCTCTCTTGCAGGCCTGGGAATACAGCTCTAGGTTTGGGGAGAGAAGAGCAGGATGAGTGATGGATTCCCCCAACTACCCTGGACAGTCCACATGAATGCCTGTTTATTTAGGGGAATTGAAAACACCACACTGGCGCACACCTTTAATCCCAGCACTCGGGAGGCAGAGGCAGGCGGAATTCAGAGTTCGAGGCCAGTCTGGTTTACAAAGTGAGTTCCAAGACAGCCAGGGCTATACAGAGAAACCCCGTCTCGAAAAACAAAACAAAACAAAAGAAAAAAGAAAAAGAAGAAAGAAAACACCACACTCTTTTTTTTTGTTTTGTTTTTCATAAATCCATTGTTTTTAATAGCTGAGTAGTACTCCATTGTGTAAATATACCACATTTCTCTGTATCCATTTGTTTGTTGAGGGACATCTGGGTTCTTTCCAGCTTCTGGCTATAATAAATAAGGCTGCTATGAACATAGTGGAACATGTGTCCTTGTTACAAGTTGAAACATCTTCTGGGTACATGCCCAGGAGTTGTACTACTGGTTCTTCCAGGAGTACTATGTCCAATTTTCTGAGGAACCACCAGACTGATTTCCAGAGTGGTTGTACAAGCTTGCAATCCCACCAGCAATGTTGGAGTGTTCCTTTTCTCCACATCCTCACCAGTATCTGCTGCCAGCTGAGATTTTTTTTTTTAGAATTAATTTTTTAATTAGGTATTTTCCTCATTTACATTTCCAATGCTATCCCAAAAAGTCCCCAATACACTCCGCCCCCACTCCCCTACCCACCCACTCCCACTTTTTGGCCCTGGCGTTCCCTGTACTGGGGCATATAAAGTTTGCAAGTCCAATGGGCCTCTCTTTCCAGTGATGGCCGACTAGGCTATCTTTTGATACATATGCAGCTAGAGTCAAGAGCTCTGGGGTACTGGTTAGTTCATATTGTTGTTCCACCTATAGGGTTGCAGATCCCTTTAGCTCCTTGGGTACTTTCTCTAGCTCCTCCATTGGGGGCCCTGTGATCCATCCAATAACTGACTGTGAGCATCCACTTCTGTGTTTGCTAGGCCCGGCATTGTCTCACAAGAGACAGCTATATCTGGGTCCTTTCAGCAAAATCTTGCTAGTGTATGCAATGGTGTCAGCGTTTGGACGCTGATTATGGGATGGATCCCTGGATATGGCAGTCTTTAGATGGCCCATCCTTTCTTCACAGCTCCAAACTTTATCTCTGTAACTCTTTCCATGGGTGTTTTGTTCCCAATTCTAAGAAGGGGCACAGTGTCCACACTTTGGTCTTCGTTCTTCTTAAGTTTCATGCGTTTAACAAATTGTATCTTATATCTTGGGTATCCTAAGTTTTTGGGCTAATATCCACTTATCAGTGAGTACATATTGTGTGAGTTCCTTTGTGATTGTGTTACCTCACTCAGGATGATGCCCTCCAGGTCCATCCATTTGCCTAGGAATTTCATAAATTCATTCCTTTTAATAGCTGAGTAGTACTCCATTGTGTAAATGTATCACATTTTCTGTATCCATTCCTCTGTTGAGGGGCATCTGGGTTCTTTCCAGCTTCTGGCTATTATAAATAAGGCTGCTATGAACATAGTGGAGCATGTGTCCTTCTTACCAGTTGGAACATCTTCTGGATATATGCCCAGGAGAGGTATTTTGTTTTCTACCAACTTCTGTAGAATAGAGAAAACCTCGGGTTCCCTAGTGACCAGAAAGGTATTGTCCAGGGACTCTTGGATGGGCAAAGCAGCACTGGGTGAGAAGCACCTTGCCTCTTTGAGTCTACACCCTCTGTTAGTGCCAGCTCTGTTTGTGCATCATCCTGTCTTGCTGTAGTCAGCCGGCTATAGACAGCACTCCCACAGAGTCCCTAACAGGAGCCACATACTTTTCTTCTTCTTCTCCTTCTCCTCCTCCTTCTCCTCTGTCTCCTGAGTTTTTGATCTTAGCCATTCTGATTGGTGGAAGGTGGAATCTCAGTGTTGCTTTGATTTATATTTTTTTGATCACTAAGGACTTTGAACTTTTCTTTTGGAGTTCCTCAGCTTTCCACAGTTGCTCCATTGTGGATTCTCTGTTTAGGTATCTGCCCCACTTTTTGATTGGGTTGTTTGGTTTCTTGGTGGTTAGCTTCTTGAGTCCTTTATATATATTGGATATTAGCCCTCTATCAAGTGTGGGGATAGAGAAGATTTTTTCCCCCAATCTGTAGGTTGCCACTTTGTCCTATTTACCATGTCCTTTGCCTTACAAAAACTTTCTAGTTTCATGAAGTCCCATTTGTCAATTCCTGATCTTAGAGCCTGAGTCATTGGAGTTCTTTTTAGGAAAATTTCTCCTGTGACAATAAGTTTGAGGCTCTTTCCCACTTTATCTTTTATTTCATTGATTGTATCTTGTTTTATGTTGAGGTTCTTGATCCACTTGGACTTGCACTTTGTGTACATTGATACATATGTATCTATTTTCAATTTTCTACATACAGACTGCCAGTTAGACCAGCACCAGTTATTGAAGATGTTTTCTTTTTTCCATTATATATTTTTGACTTCTTTGTCAAAGATCAATTGTCTGTAAGTGTGTGGTTTAATTTCTGGGCCTTCAATTCTATTCCATTGATCAACCTGTCTGTTTCTGTACCAATACCATGCAGTTTTTATCACTATTGCTCTGTAGTAACCCTTGAGGTCAGAGATGGTGATTCCTTGTTAAGAATTGTTTTATCTATTCTGGGTTTTTTGCTTTTCTAGATGAATTTGAGAATTTTCCCACATCTTTGCAGAATTGTGTTGGAATTTGGATGGAGATTTCATTAAATCTGTAGATGGCTTTTTGTAGGTTGGCCATTTTTACTATGTTAACTGTACCAATCCATCACCATGGAATATCTGTTCATTTTCTCCACATTTCTCTATTTTAAAACCTGTAACTTTTTGTTTGTTTGTTTGTTTGTTTTTGGTTTTTGAGACAGTGTCCTGGAACTCACTCTGTAGACCAGGCTGGCCTCGAACTCAGAAATTCAGAAATCCGCCTGCCTCTGCCTCCCGAGTGCTGGGATTAAAGGCATGCGCCACCACCGCCCAGCAAAACCTGTAACTTTTACAAAAAGAAATGAAGTACACGGTTTTTTAAACATAGCAGCTTCTATGTAGTTTGCTTGTGTGTGCTTTCTAGTTGCTAAATCTAGATATAGAGGCTAGTCTTAAGTTTAAGTTTAAGTCTGTTTTTCAACTCCTTCACTAACTAAATTTGGCTGTCCTGGAAATAAATCTGTGGATAGATCTTGTACACATTGGTATGTATTGCTCTGTCTCCTGAATCCTGGTGTTAAAGATGTGTCCCATGATACCTGGACCTAACGTCTTCCTCATTAGAACTTGATCTGTTCTAGCCTGTTCTTGGACTCAGAAACCTGCATGCATCTTAAAACACAAACTAGAATCTTAACTGGGTGAAATTTTGTCTAAGATCGTCACTCTCTCACTTCCTAGTACTTCTTTATTCCTTGCACCATGAGCCTTGTTTTTTAAACCATCCCTTTCCCTTTACTGACTCACTAGTGCAGCTACCTCTGTAATTTCAGGTACACGGAGCCTCTTATAAAATTCATATTGCATATTTATATTTTGCATAGTTGAGAAATGTTGGTCAGTGGGCACGAGGAAATAAAGGAGGTGGGAGAGAACCAGAGCTCCAGTGCTCTGTGTGGGTAGACAGAACTTTCCACATGGCCCGGGTGGGCATCTGACTGTGGGAAGCCATGGATCCCCAGTCCGTGGGGGCAGAGAGGGAGCAGTCTGGGGTCTCTGGGCCTCATGGAGGCCAGAGATGATGGGTCCTCAGTCTTGGACATCCCAGATCTCACTGTATGTTGTGGAAGAGCTGAGAACAAAGTGAGGGCCATGGGGGCAGCTCGGTCAGCCCCGGGGCTGAAGGGAGAAGAGAGAAGGGAGAAGGGGGAGAAGGCACTGGGTGGTTCCCCAGCTGAGTCTTTCCCTATAGAGTCTTTACTTGGGTCTGGTGGCTGGAAATGCTGACAGGCTTTCCTGTGTGAGGTTAGATGCAGCTCCTTAGGGGAAGGCCCATTCCATCTTTGGAGAACAGTGGGTCTTGATGAGTGGAGAGGGTCCCTGGTTTTAAGGTTTTTATTGTAGAAAGGCAGAGAGGGGGAAAGGTGTAGGGAAGTAGAAGCCAGCCATGGCCATGTGGAGAGAAGGAGGAAAGGAGGGGGAGAAGGAGAGCTAAAGACAAGAATAAGAGATTTAAGAGCCTAATAAAGAGAAGAGGAGCCAAACAGCCCCTTTTATAGTGGGCTGGGCTACCTAGCTGTTGTAGCATTACTGTGGGGATTAGCATACCTGGCTATTGCCAGGCAACTGTGAGGGTGGAGTCTAGCCAGAATGCCTGGAGTTTGGGACATTGTCAGTGTGACTGATAGGCACAGGATTATTGAGTTGGAGGACTTTTTGGTCTTCAATGCCTGTGTCTGGGAATGTAGCTCACTGTTCTATCCATCCCTTGTAGAGTTTTCTACTGGGTCTCCAAAGTAAGCTTTGCTCAATTAGAACACAGGCTGCCTTTCACAGTCCCACAGAGAAAATTTCTAAAGAATAGCTTTTATAGCTGGGCCTTTAATCTCAGCACTCGGGAGGCAGAGGCAGGCGGATTTCTGAGTTCGAGGCCAGCCTGGTCTACAAAGTGAGTTCCAGGACAGCCAGAGCTATACAGAGAAACCCTGTCTCGAAAAACAAAAACAAAAACAAAAACAAAAACAAAAAACAAAAAAATAGAATAGTTTTTATATTAAATTATATACTCTTCAACTCATATTTTCATAGTTCTTTCCCATAGCCTAAGGGCCGACCTGAAGGCCATAGCATTACCATTTTCCTGAGGAATATCAGACACATTGTTGCTTCATGGAATCTTACTGTTTCTGGTTATATAGACACAATCTTGGCAGGGAGAACATTCCCCTATAACATTGGCAGGGAGGGCATTTAACTTAGGAGAAACATATAGTACAATGTATATGTTACTATGAGAGCAAGCCTTATACCTACAGAAGCCATCAGAACCTGAGAAGTCACACATATTGTTGAACGTGCTCCATTCTATTGCTATGACAGACCTGACAGACAGAATTTTGTTTATTTCTTTACAATTTTATTTAACTATAGGAGTGTTCTTCTGTATGTTTTTCTATGCACTGCATGCCTATATGAAACCAGTGGAGCCCAGAAGTAATCACAAAATGCATTACACAGGAGTCAGACAAAAATCATACCTTGTTTTGTGTGTAGAAAGAATTAGTCTGTGTTTCTTTTCATGAACAGCAAGTACCCTTTACCCCTGAGTCATCTCTCCAGCCCAGAAGTTTACATTTCTGCTACAGTTTCATGATAGAGCCTGAATATAATAACCCAGAGTTCAATTTTTTGTTAAAAAAATGAAGGAAGAGTCAGAAATGATAGTAATCTGTGCCACCCATAATCATGTTAGATGAATGAGCTCTAATAATAAAGATAAGAATAGTGATCAAAGCCGGGCGGTGGTGGCGCACGCCTTTAATCCCAGCACTTGGGAGGCAGAGGCAGGTGGATTTCTGAGTTCGAGGCCAGCCTGGTCTACAAAGTGAGTTCCAGGACAGCCAGGGCTACACAGAGAAACCCTGTCTCGAAAAAACCAAAAAAAAAAAAAAAAAAAAAAAAAAGAATAGTGATCAAGTCAAAGAATCATAAATGGTTCTGATCCTTGCAGTCTGTAATCATGTTAGATGAGTGAGCTCAAATAATAAAGCAAAGAATATTTCTGGAGTCAAAAGATTCAGACTTTAAGTTGGACAGTAATAGATTTATGAGCAATAATGTATCCATAATTAATGAAGAATTAGTATAATTCTTATACAACTTAAAACGTTCCTTTCCATTACAAAAAAATCATTCTACTTTATCATTGTGTTGTCACATATCACATTTATTTACTCAAGTACTTCTAACTATTCTGAAGGGAAACTTCTGTGGAATTTATGAAATTATTATCTGTATTGGTTTTGTCATGTATTAGAAAATGATACATGATATTAATGCTGCCTAATGTTAATTTTTTATTTATTTCACTAAATAGTCTCAAATTAATTATTCAACACATATTTTAATTCTTCATGAAAATATGCTTATGGAATCACATCAAGGTATTTTATTCTATTTCTTGTTTCTAATGGTGGTTTTATACTCTGATTTTACAGTTTTTATCTGCTTAGATACAAATAAAATTATTTCTTTTAAGTAATCCTTGAATTTTGACTCCATACTCTATTTCTTTGGTCTAGAAAGGATGTAGCATTATATATTGGCCTTAGGATCTCAACTAAGCATTTTAGACTAGAGTCTGGCTGTTGACACACAACTGCATACAGGATAGATACAGGATCCACATTTGATCAAAGCTGACAGTTGTAGAATTTTTTAGTCACCATAAGTTATAATCTGAGATGTGATACTGTGATCAATATTGTTATTTAAAAGGTGTTCTTAAAGATATATTCCTGTGTCTAGACCTCAAATATATACTTTATTATGTCTCAATATTTGCTGACTGTGAGACCATTATGTCACCTACTTTTTACTGAAAGAAGACACAATAAAGACTATGATTTTAGATGATATCATTTCTTAAAACAGCTTCATAATCCTTATGACCTAACATACATCCTGTTATTGACTAGCTTTCAGAATATGACATGATTTTTTTTCTCTGAAAGGGAACCTTAAATGCAATCATATTATATTTTTCTATAATTGGTTTTTATCTGCTGCTTTCCTAAAGCACCATGATCAAGGAAAGTAATAGAAGAAAAAGACCACTTTGGGTAATGCTTCCAGAGGATAACTATCGACCATGGTAAGGAGGCCTGACAGTAAGTAGCCATGTTGTTGAAACTCAGTTACTAAGGTGGAAGAGAGAGAACTATGGTGGCTTTGGTCTACTCCTTTTCTCAGAGCCTACCACCAGTGTCATTCTTTATTCAGTAAGGTTCCACAACTTAATTATTGTGACCAACTGGGGATCTAACTTCAAAAGTATAAGCCAATGTGAGACATATTTAGTCAGAACTATATAAGCAGTCTTATACTATCCTTTTACATTTTAGCCAGTTTTGATGCCAACATAGTAAATATAACTTTAATTTCTTGTTTGGGTTCCCTGTTTGTTTGTTTGTTTGTGGCACAGAGTCTCACTCTGCAGACTTGACTTTCTTTTTTTTTTTAAATTTTTAATATTTTTATTACATATTTTCCTCAATTACATTTCCAATGCTATCCCAAAAGTCCCCCCATCCCGCCCCCCCACTTCCCTACCGACCCATTCCCATTCTTTTGGCCCTGGCATTCCCCTATATTGGGGCATATAAAGTTTGCAAGTCCAATGGGCCTCTCTTTCCATTGATGGCCGACTAGGCCATCTTTCGATACATATGCAGCTAGAGACAAGAGCTCCGGGGTACTGGTTAGTTCATCATGTTGTTCCAACTATAGGGTTGCAGATCCCTTTAGCTCCTTGGGTACTTTCTCTAGCTTCTCCATTGGGAGCCCTGTGATACATCCAATAGCTGACTGTGAGCATCCACTCCTGTGTTTGCTAGGCCCCAGCATAGTCTCACAAGAGACAGTTATATTTGGGTCCTTTCAGCAAAATCTTGCTAGTGTATGTTCTCCAAGTCTTGAGGGAGTTAAAAATAATCTCTCCTGAGGAACCTCCAGTACCCTAAAGCTCTGTCTCTGTCTCCAGAGTGCAGGGACTAAAACCCAGAGTCTCTATGCCCAGTTTTGTATTCATTGCCAGGATTTCTTATCAAACTTTGCTCATATGTACATGCTGTGTGTGAATGAATTTTGTGTTTGATTGCTTACAGTGATATTCTGAAAATGTAAAGAACACTTCACGAGAAAGCGAGAGCCTGATGGGCACTGGGCAACTCTGTGCCTCATGGAAGAAAATCAACTAACTAAATGTGGGCAAAGGAGATCCTAAGAAGCTGAGAGGCAAAATGTCCTCATATGCTTTATGTTTGCAAACCTTCTGGGAGTATCATAAGAAGAAGCACCCTGATGCTTCTGTCAACTTCTCAGAGTTCTCCAACAAGCGCTCAGAGAGGTGGAAGACCATGACTGCTAAAGAAAAGGGGAAATTTGAAGTTATGCGGAAGGTGGACAAGGCTCATTATGAAAGAGAAATGAAAACTTACATCCCCCCAAAGGAGAGACCAAAAAGAAGTTCAAGGACCCAAATGCACCAAAGAGGCCTCCCTCAGCTTTCTTCTTGAAAAAAAAATTGAAAAAAATTGCGGCTGTTTTGTTGACATTCTGAATGATTTTAAGTAAATACATTTTTTTCATTAGTATTGTTGTCCTTTACATAGGTCTGAAAGTTTTCTTCTCAAGAGGCAGCTTTTGCTTTTGCAGCTTTTGCAGTCTTTTGCTTTTGCCCATTTTGGGTCACATGGATTACTACAGTGTGAATCTTTTCATCTAGTTAGCTGGAAGAGAGCTTTTGTCCACACACCCTGCTATTGTGGTAGGGGTATCATTTTCATCCATAGTTGAAGAATCTCCTAAATTGTGATCAGTTGGATAAGAGACTGGAGGCCCGAGGGAGTTAGAGTTCTTGCTCAGAGTCTGCAGACACCCCCAAGGTCCCCACAGGACTCTCCACATGATCTTAAGATCTCTGGTGAATGGAACACAACTTCTGCTCCAATCCAATCATGCGGGACCTGAGACTGCATTAATTAGGGAAGCAGAAAGCACGGCCTGACCAGGGTCACAAGTCCCTTCTGGTCCGCGCCAGCACCAGGGCACTTTGGGCACAGAGACTGAGGACACCCCCAAGGTCCCCACAGGACTCTCCACGGGATCTTAGGACCTCTGGTGAGTGTATCACAACTTCTGCCAGGAGGCAGGTTCGAACACCAGATATCTGGGCACCTTCGCTGCAAGAGGAGAGCTTGCCTGCAGAACACTGAAACTCAGGAGAGAGCTAGTCTCCCAGGTCTTCTGATAGAGGCTACCATAATCACCTGAGGAACAAACTCTAACCAGAGACAACTATAACGATTAACTCCAGAGATTAACAGATGGAGAAAGGCAAACGTAAGAATCTTAATAACAGAAACCAAGATCACTCACCATCATCAGAATACAGCACTCCCACCCCACCCAGTCCTGAGCACCCAAAGACACCTGAAAAGATAGTCCCGGATTTCAAACCATATCTCATGATGATGGTAGAGGACATCAAGAAGGACTTTAATAACTCACTTAAAGAAATACAAGAGAACACTGCTAAACAGGTAAACGACCTTAAAGAGGAAGCACAAAAATCCCTTAAAGAATTGCAGGAAAACACGACCAAACAGGTGATGGAATTGAATAAAACCATCCAAGACCTAAAAAGGGAAGTAGACACAATAAAGAAAACTCAAAGTGAAGCAATGCTGGAGATAGAAACCCTAGGAAAGAAATCTGGAACCATAGATGTGAGCATCAGCAACAGAATACAAGAGATGGAAGAAAGAATCTCAGGTGCAGAAAATTCCATAGAGAACATTGGCACAACAATTAAAGAAAATGCAAAATGCAGAAAGATCCTAACTCAAAACATCCAGGAAATACAGGACACAATGAGAAGACCAAACCTATGGATAATAGGAGTAGATGAGAATGAAGATTTTCAACTTAAAGGGCCAGCAAATATCTTCAACAAAATTATAGAAGAAAACTTCTCAAACCTAAAGAAAGAGATGCCCATGAACATACAAGAAGCCTTCAGAACTCCAAATAGACTGGACCAGAAAAGAAATTCCTCCCGACACATAATAATCAGAACAACAAATGCACTAAATAAAGATAGAATATTAAAAGCAGTAAGCGGAAAGGGTCAAGTAACATATAAAGGCAGACCTATCAGAATTACACCAGACTTTTCACCAGAGACTATGAAAGCCAGACGATCCTGGACAGATGTTATAGAGACACTAAGAGAACACAAATACCAGCCCAGGCTACTATACCCAGCCAAACGCTCAATTACCATAGATGGAGAAACCAAAGTATTCCACAACAAAACCAAATTCACACATTATCTTTCCACGAATCCAGCCCTTCAAAGGATAATGACAGAAAAAAAAAAAAACAATACAAGGATGGAAACAATGCCCTAGAAAAAGCAAGAAAGTAATCCCTCAACAAACCAAAAAGAAGACAGGCACAAGAACAGAATGCCAACTCTAACAACAGAAATAATAGGAAGCAACAATTACTTTTCCTTAATATCTCTTAATATCAATGGACTCAATTCCCCAATAAAAAGACATAGA
The DNA here is from genome assembly GCF_978045245.1 of Mus caroli. Lineage (NCBI taxonomy): Eukaryota > Metazoa > Chordata > Mammalia > Rodentia > Muridae > Mus > Mus caroli. The sequence goes on along the minus strand of NW_028227261.1, from coordinate 11,798,646 downwards.
CTAACAGACTGGCTACACAAACAGGACCCAACATTCTGCTCTTTATAGGAAACCCATCTCAGGGAAAAAGACAGACACTACCTCAGAGTGAAAGGCTGGAAAACAATTTTCCAAGAAAATGGTCTGAAGAAACAAGCTGGAGTAGCCATTCTAATATAGAATAAAATCGACTTCCAACCCAAAGTTATCAAAAAAGACAAGGAGGGACACTTCATACTCATCAAAGGTAAAATCCTCCAAGAGGAACTCTCAATTCTGAATATCTATGCTCCAAATGCAAGGGCAGCCACATTCATTTAAGAAACTTTAGTAAAGATCAAAGCACACATTGCACTTCACACAATAATAGTGGGAGACTTCAAAACACCGCTTTCATCAGTGGATAGATCGTGGAAACAGAAACTAAACAGGGACAGAGTGAAACTAACAGAAGTTATGAAACAAATGGACTTAACATATATCTACAGAACATTTTATCCTAAAACAAAAGGATATACCTTCTTCTCAGCACCTCATGGTACCTTCTCCAAAATTGACCATATTAATTGGTCACAAAACAGGCCTCAACAGATACAAAAATATTGAAATTGTCCCATGCATCCTATAGAACCACCATGGACTAAGGCTGATCTTCAATAACAACATTTATAATGGAAAGCCAACATTCACGTGGAAAATAAACAACACTCTTCTCAATGATACCTTGGTCAAGGAAGGAATAAAGAAAGAAATTAAGGACTTTTTAGAGTTCAATGAAAATGAAGCCACAACATACCCAAACTTATGGGACGCAATGAAAGCATTTCTAAGAGGAAAACTCATAGCTCTGAGTGCCTCCAAAAAGAAACTAGAGAGAGCACACATTAGCAGCTTGACAACACACCTAAAAGCACTAGAACAAAAGGAAGCAAATTCACCCAAGAGGAGTAGACGGCAGGAAATAATCAAACTCAGGGGCGAAATCAATCAAGTGGAAACAAGAAGAACTATTCAAAGAATCATCCAAACAAGGAGCTGGTTCTTTGAGGAAATCAACAAGATAGATAAACCCTTAACCAGACTCACTAGAGGGCACAGGGACAGCATCCTAATTAACAAAATCAGAAATGAAAAGGGAGATATAACAACAGATCCTGAAGAAATACAAAACACCATCAGATCCTTCTACAAAAGGCTATACTCAACAAAACTGGAAAAACTGGACGAAATGGACAAATATTGTGGAGAGCCGTGCGTGCCGTTATAAGATCGCGCTGGCCTTCGCTGTGCCTAACTAGTAAACAAGCCTTGTGTGCAAGTGCGAGAGTGAACTCACTCCTAGTCACTGCCCATTCTCAGGGTGTAATAGTGGGGTGATGGGCGAGCAACGAATCAGGAGCTGTCACGCCACATCAGGTGCTGAAACGTCATGGCTGAGGGCTATATAAGCAACTCCATTTTCTGGGGTCGGGGTCTTCCTGAGAAGTAAGCAATAAAGCTTTGCCGCAGAAGATTCCGGTTGTCCTGAGTGTGTTCTTGCTGGCGGGGACAAAAGCTCAGGATACGTGGCGCAGAAACCGGGAACTACCATCACACCGGCGCAAGGGAGATCCCTCGTTCGCGGGGCGGAACCAGAATTGTGGGACATTACAGCTCTGCAAGGTAAGTATAGTCTTGAAATTTCTCCATAGTTAGACGCCCTTTTGATTGTTTGCACAGTGATTGCACTTTCCCTTTCGGTTTCGTTTTGCTTCCACCACTGGAACTGCTGACTGGTTCCCAGTCGCGGTCAGGCCTGGACAGCGCCTGGACAGCGCCTGGACAGCGACCAATTTCAGTCTTGGACAGCGCCTGGACAGCGACCAGTTTCAGTCGCGGTCAGGACTGGACAGTGGCAGTATGGGAATTTCTTACTCTGTAGTAGTGGCGTTAAGGTCGGTCCTGAAGCAGTGTGGCCTAAAAATCGCCACTAAGAGTATAGAGGCATTTTTCAGGGAGATAGACCGTGTGGCACCATGGTATGCTTGCTCAGGTTCGTTAACTGTCGCTTCTTGGGACAAACTGAAAGGAGATCTAGTTAGGGAACAGCAGAACGGCAAACTTAAAGCAGAGATCATGCCCTTGTGGAAATTGGTGAGATCATGCTTAACAGACGAGGATTGTCAGCAAATGGTAGAGGCAGGGCAGAAAATTTTGGACGAAATTCAAGACAGTCTATCAGAGGCAGAGTGGGGAGAGAGATTGAAAGTTGGGACGAAACAAGGTGCACTGAAGAATTTAGGCCTTTCCACGGGCCTTGAGCCCAAGGAAAAGAGATATAAAGGAAAGAATGCCTTGGGTGAGATTAGAAAAAGGGATGGAAAGGGAGAGAAGAAGAGAGAAAGAACTGGAGAGGCACATAAGGAAAGGAGCCTCTACCGGCCATTAGATGAGTTCAAGGCACTAGCTGTCAGTAGCTCAGAATTGGATAAGGAACTTAGCTCCTCTGAGGAGATAGACTTAGAGGAAGAAAGATACCAGCTAGATGAAAGACAAGCTAATCAGTCACATAATAACATAAAGAAAGCAAAAGTAGCTAGAGACAAATGTCAAATCACTATGTGATCTTCAGATCTGCAACCTCTGGGTCCTAGTACACCTCCGCCCTATGTGCAGAGGTATCAATCAGACTCATTCATTTCAAAAGAGGAACAGAGAAAAGTGCAGCAAGCGTTCCCAGTCTTTGAAGGCGCAGAGGGCGGACGCGGTCATGCCCCAATGGAGTATATACAGATTAAAGAGCTTGCAGAGTCAGTCCGTAACTATGGAGTCAATGCCAACTTTACTGTAGCCCAAGTCGAAAGGCTTGCGACTCTGGCAATGACCCCCAGCGATTGGATGACCGTAGTAAAAGCCGCATCTCCTAACATGGGAATGTATTTAGAATGGAAAGCTTTATGGCAAGACTCCTGCCAAGCACAGGCAAGGGCCAATGCCAATGTTGAAGGGGACCAAGGAACATGGACTTTTGAGTTGCTTACAGGTCAGGGACAACACGCTAATAACCAGACAAATTACCATTGGGGAGCTTACGCTCAGATCTCAGCTGCTGCAATTAAGGCATGAAAGGCACTCTCTAAGAAGGGAGAGGCAAGTGGGCATTTGACCAAGATCACTCAGGGCGCCCAGGAGTCATTCTTAGATTTTGTGGCTAGAATGACAGAAGCGGCAGGGAGAATTTTTGGGGACCCAGAGACAGCTATGCCTTTAATTGAACAGTTGATCTATGAACAGGCTACCCAGGAATGCAGGGCGGCTATTACACCTAAAAAGAGCAAGGGACTGCAGGACTGGTTGAAGGTTTGCCGTTAGCTTGGAGGGCCACTCACTAATGCCCTTTTAGCAGCTGCCATTCTACAAGGGCAAAAACACCCTGACATGGCTGAGCTCAAACTCTGCTATAATTGTGGCAAACCGGGACACTTAAAAAAGGACTGTAGAGCCCATGTCAAAAAGAGAGCGCCAGGACTGTGTACTAAATGTGAGAAAGGATATCATTGGGCTAGAGATTGTCGTTCAGTCAGGGACATTCGAGGCAGGCCCCTGCAGCCAGGATTCCCTCAAGCAGTAGATAATGAGACTATTCCAAAAAACCAATACAGGACCCTCAGGTCTCAGGGCCCGAAAACATATGGGACCTCGACAGGCAAAAGGTGGACCCCACAGTCCGCAGGGCAACAGAAGGATCAGCTGGGTTGGACCTCCGTACCACCACCCGATTCATGCTGATGCCCCAAATGGGAGTGCAGCCTATTTCTACTGAATATAAAGGGCCTCTGCCATCCGGGAGTGTCGGCCTAATATTGGGCCGGGCCTCCCTTACCTTACAAGGTCTTATTGTTCACCCTGGAGTCGTAAATCAAGACTATGAAGGGGAACTTCAAGTTCTCTGTTCCTGTCCTCAGGGTGTCTTTCCTATTTCACAAGGGGATAGAATAGCTCAGTTAATAATTTTGCCAAGCCTACATGGCTGTTTTCCTTCCTCTGGTGTCCCTCGAGCTACCAGAGGGATTGGTTCTACTGGAAATGATTCTGCTTACTTAGTGATGTCTCTTGACTCCAGGCCATTCTTAGAATTAGTTATAGAAGGAAAACAATTTAAAGGGATTTTAGACACAGGTGCAGATAAAAGTATCCTTTCTTCCCAATGGTGGCCAAAAACTTGGCCCGTTACTCAGTCATCACGTTCTTTGCAAGGTTTAGGTTATCAGTCCTGTCCCACTATTAGTTCCCATTCTTTGAGCTGGACAGCTCCTGAAGGTCAAACAGGACGATTCACTCCCTATGTTTTACCACTCCCAGTAAATCTCTGGGGGAGAGACATCTTACAGGCACTAGGACTGACCTTGACTAATGAATACTCGCCACAAGCTGTTCAAATGATGAAGAAAATGGGCTATAAAGAAGGAAGAGGATTAGGGAAAGGAGAGCAGGGTAGACTTGAACCTATCCCTCAAAAAGGTAATAATGGGAGACAAGGTTTGGGTTTTTTCTAGGGGCTGTTGAGGGCTCCATGCCCATACCATGGCTTACAGAGGAAGTTGTATGGGTTCCTCAAAGGCCTCTCTCCTCTGAAAAGTTAGAAGCAGCCACAAAACTAATTTCTGAACAGCTACACTTGGGTCATTTAGAGCCCTCTACCTCACCCTGGAATACACCTATTTTCGTAATTAAGAAAAAATCTGGCAAATGGCGCTTATTACATGATCTTAGAGCTATTAATGCACAAATGCGTCTATTTGGACCAGTTCAGCGAGGGCTACCATTGCTTTCTGCCTTACCCAAAAATTGGGAAATTATAATTATAGATATTAAAGATTGCTTTTTCTCTATACCTTTATGCCCTCAAGATAGGCAAAGATTTGCATTTACCATCCCAGCCATTAATCATTTAGAGCCGGATCAAAGATACCCATGGAAGGTCCTACCTCAGGGGATGGCGAATAGCCCCACTATGTGTCAACTGTATGTGCAATTGGCAGTTAAGTCAGAGAGCATTACAGGTGGTAATTTATATGGATGACATTTTGATTTGCCATAAAAATTCACAATTATTGCAAGATGCATACCCTATATTAGTAAAAACGTTAGGGCAATGGGGATTGCAGGTGGCCACTGAAAAGGTGCAAGTTGCTCGAATGGGAGCCTTCCTAGGGTCACTCATTTATCCTGACAAAATTGTTCCTCAAAAATTAGAGATTCGCAAAGATCAACTACATACCTTGAATGATTTCCAAAAATTGCTAGGAGATATTAATTGGCTAAGACCATTTTTGAAAATTCCATCAGCAGAATTAAAGCCCTTATTTGACATATTAGAGGGAGATACCCACATCTCCTCCCACAGAGCACTTACCCCAGCTGCATGTCAAGCTTTACAAACGATAGAAAAGGCCTTACAAGATGCTCAATTACAACGCATTGAGGAGTCAAAGTCATTCGAATTGTGCATATTAAAAACTGCACAGTTACCAACAGCAGTCTTATGGCAAAAAGGACCCTTATTGTGGGTCCATCCTAATGCTTCCCCTGCAAAAATCATTGAGTGGTATCCTAATGCAGTTGCTCAACTTGCACTTAGGGGGATAAAAGCAGCCATTACTCATTTTGGGAGAGAACCTCATATGCTAATTGTACCTTATACTTCTGCTCAAGTTCAAACCCTGGCAGCAACAACTAACGATTGGGCAGTCTTGGTTGCCTCTTATTCAGGACAAATTGATAATCATTATCCAAAACATCCAATTTTACAGTTCGCCTTAAGCCAAGCCATAGTGTTTCCAGTAATAACAGCCAAACACCCACTTCCGGATGGGGTAGTAGTGTATACAGATGGATCCAAATCTGGCATAGGTGCATATGTAGTAAATGGCCAAGTAACATCTAAACAATATAATGAGACATCACCCCAGGTTGTAGAGTGTTTGACAGTTCTAGAAGTCCTTGAAACTTTTCCGGGACCGCTCAATATTGTATCTGATTCCTTATATGTGGTTAATGCAGTTAATATGCTTGAAGTTGCTGGCTTAATTAGACCCTCTAGCAAGCTTGCTCACATTTTTCAGCAAATTCAGTCAGCCTTGTTACATAGAAGACATCTTGTGTATATTACTCATGTCAGGGCTCATTCTGGCCTTCCTGGCCCCATGTCTCATGGAAATGACTTGGCAGACAAAGCCACTAGAATCGTGGCTGATGCTCTGTCCTCGCAGGCAGAGGCTGCAAGGGAGTTTCATAAACGCTTCCATGTGACGACTGAAACATTATGTCGCCGTTTCACTTTAACCAGGAAAGAAGCTCGTGACATTGTCACCCAATGTCAAAACTGTTGTCAATTTCTGCCTACTCCTCATGTAGAGGTAAAACCCCGAGGCATCAGACCATTACAGGTCTGGCAAATGGATGTCACTCATATTTCCTCCTTTGGAAGAAATCAATATTTACATGTTTCCATTGACACCTGCTCTGGTGTTATGTTTGCTACACCTTTAACAGGTGAGAAAGCCTCTCATGTTATACAGCACTGTTTAGAAGCGTGGAGTGCTTGGGGCAAGCCCACAATTCTTAAAACTGATAATGGGCCAGCATATACCTCTACTAAATTTCAGCAATTTTGTCATCAAATGGATGTCACTCACTTGACTGGCCTTCCTTATAATCCTCAAGGACAAGGCATTGTGGAACGTGCCCATCGTACACTCAAGTCTTATAAAACAAAAAGGGGGAGTTGATGAGACTCTGCCCTCAGTGCCAAGAGTAGCTGTATCTATGGCACTCTTTACACTTAATTTTTTGAATCTTGACGAGCAAGGTCGCTCTGCAGCTGATCGACATAGCTCAGACCCTGATAGACCAAAAGAAATGGTCAAATGGAAGAATGTCTTAACTGGTCTGTGGAAAGGCCCGGATCCTATTTTGATAAGATCCAGGGGAGCTATTTGTGTTTTTCCACAGAGTGAAGACAACCCATTTTGGCTGCTGGAACGACTCACCCGCAAGATATTCATCAAGGATGGTGTAGAAGATACCGACCTACCGAGGACTGCTCCTGATCCTGACAATGCTGAACTTGTCTCAGGTTCCTAGTATGAGGGGCGAACAGAGATGGGCCATTCTCTCGACTTTCCCTAACTTTTTCTCGACTCTTCTCTCAATGCGGGCTGCTGATATACCTTTAGTAGCCAGGGGGTGGGCTAGAGATTTTTTTTTTTTTTTTGGTTTTTCGAAACAGGACTTTTCTGTGTAGCCCTGGCTGTCCTGGAACTCACTCTGTAGACCAGGCTGTCCTGGAACTCAGAAATCCGCCTGCCTCTGCCTCCCAAGTGCTGGGATTAAAGGTGTGCGCCACAACGCCCAGCTAGAGGTTATTTTTTAATCAAAACATAATTTCACGCATGCCAACCCGAGCACCTGCTCCCCCCTGGTGGTGGTATCTCAGGAGTGCAGAGCCTTTTGATGGACCAAGATTCAGTTTGTCTTGCGATTTTATAGGTTCACTTTTATTTGAAATGCCTTAAAGATGGTTGAAACTTACAGTATGGCCACCATAGGTATTCTGATATAGGAAGCATATGTCAAATTCTTTCTTTCAGCTGATGGATTTCTTCAAGTAAAAGATATAAAGCAGCAGAAGAACATTTGTCGAGTATGATTGGTGTCAGGCTCTGTGGCACATAGTGGATCTGAAAATAACCAGGCAGAATCTCTTGGTCATGTGATTTGTGCAGAAGAACAGCATTCTTTAGCCCACAGAATTAGGATGTGCTGGGATAAACTTTCCTACCTGAAGTTAACCCTGAGCTTCACTGTTCTTACTGATTGTTCTTGTTTTTTTCTGAGACCAGGTTTTCTTGAATGGCCCTGGCTATATTAGAACTTGCTCAGAAGTCCAGGCTGGCCTCAAACTAAGAAACCCACCTGCTTCTGCCTCACAGCATTGGAATTAAGTCATGGACCACTGCTGCCTGGCATTAATAGATTCTAAAATAAAGTTTCTAATCATTAAGATCTGTAGTCACAAAGATCATTTTTGTCTGAAAGTAACCCCAGAAAGCCCATACTCTAACAGGTGTGATCTCGAAATTTGCTGTTACAAATGTAGCTGGCTTTGATTTTCTGACATGCAATGGAGTGCTGCACAAGGGCTTCAAGATGCCCGATGGAGTCCTTGACTTTCGGCCCATAAACTTCCGGTGGTTCGAGAGAGGATGATTACAGAAACATCAGTCGCTTCTTTCTATAAATGTTTCATAATGCAAATTGAATGTGAAGAAAAAATTTTTTGTGGTTTTTCGAGACAGGGTTTCTCTGTATAGTTCTGGAAGTCACTTTGTAGACCAGGCTGGCCTCAAACTCAGAAATCTGCCTGCCTCTGCCTCCCAAGTGCTGGAATTAAAGGTGTGTGCCACCATGCCCAGCAATGTGAAGAAATACTAAAAATAACATTCACTAATTATTGAAAAGTTCAGCCTCTGGAAATGGCGATATCTCTCCTTATACTGCCAGCTTAAAGGAGCAATTGAGAAATTGTGAATTATAAAATTAGAATCCTGGAATGGCAGTAGATTAAATCGCCATAAAGTTATGTTCTCCTCTGAAATGTGTTAACCATTTTCAGCTGTAGATTTTCTGTTACAGTGAGCCTGCCCATTCTGTGTTAGGACAGCGCAGCTGCCCCACACTTCACTATGCTTACTATTTTTATATCCCTGTGGTTTTGGAAAAATCAAGGTGACATTATGTTAAATTAAGAGTCTTGTGGATTCAAATGTTGGAGTAAAATTCAATTTTATTTTATTATACTTGTAATTTTATTAGCAAAACAAAGCATCAATACAAGTTTGAATCAAATGTTGACATTAGTTACAAGCTGAATTAATAGTTTGCCTTGTAAAATGAAAAACTGGAGTGGGGTTCAGTGGTGTGCAGCTGTGATCCCAGAAATTTGGGAGGCAGTAGCAGGTAGGTTAAATTTGAAACCAGCCTAGAGTTTTTAGCTTGGTAAGAGACAGACAGACACAAAGAGAGAGACAGAGAAAAAGAGAGAGACAGAGAGAACCCTAAAACTACAGGATGGTGAGATGTGTCTGAGTCTTCATTGTTTGTGAGGAGTTTGCCAGGAGCTGATCCCCCCGATTTATCCCAAATTCCTTCTTAATGTGGTTCATATAAAATATACTGGGATCTCAGCAGTGGGTGAGTTGCCCATCTCCAATTGCATAGTAGAGGTGTCTTCTGTTCCATGAACCCTTTGATAAAAGTTGACCCGCACTGCCATGAGCTTTACTGGATTCCATCAATGCCCTCAGGCATCCCTGCTATTGTGCCATCCCATTCTGCCTCCATGGGGACAGAGGGTAGGAATGATGACCCTCCTGAGGTCGCTCTGTCAGAGCTCATGTCATAGGAGTCTCTTGTGGAGGGAAGGAGTCAATTTCTGTCTTCATGATCTGGGTTAGATTTTACATGGGGCACTCCCATAATCAAACCACAGTTCACCCTTTTCAGATGATCAGTCTCTTTGCTCTCTTTGATTTATGTGCCTCTGGCTTTGCTTTCCTGTGTGCATGTGCACTTGTGTGGAAGCTAGACAACACATGTTCATCTTCAAAGGCAGCAGAACGCTGAAGCAGTGATCTGCATCTTACTGTTGCTTCCCTTTTTCTCCCACCAGTTAACAAGCACAAGCCATGGCTCGAGCCCACCTACCACGGGAGAGTCACAGAGAATGATAACATGGTGCTGGTGGACCTCCCACCACCACCTCCACCACACACACACACCATCAAACTGGATAAAGTTTCACTGCTGTGCTTTGCAGGTATGCAGGCCAAGCTGTGCATTGTCCACAAGCCTGGCCTAGAGAGGGAGCAACTTAAGTCTGGCTGGATGACAGGACCTCTCATAAAGTGTTCTGGTAGTCAAGAGCTTTTGTGGCTCCAGGCACATGTTCTTCCTGTAATAATCGAGGTAGCTGACAGTAAGCCATGTTACTGGTCAAAGGGAGAATTGCTTAGCCTAGTTGCATCATTATGTGCTGTGCCTTGTGCAGATATGCAGATACTGTCTTGACACACGCAGCAGAGATGGAGCACACATGGACTAAGTGAACACTGTTCAGGACACAGTTAGTGTGGTGGGCCTGGGGACCAGTGCTCTGCCTGTTCTGTTCAGGGTGCTCAAATGTCTGTTTCTCGTCACTCCAGCAACTCTTAGTTCCTTACATTCACCTGCACAGACTACAGAAACATTGAGCAGTCTTTGTGGGGGGATAACTTTTGGCCTTGATATACTTTTTTTTTTCAATCTTCAAACTTTATTTAGCTAAATATTTTTCTATAGCTTTATTTTGCGTATGTGCCCCATGGCAAACTCTGGTGTCCACAAAGGTCAGAATAGAGCACCATATCCCTTGGAGCCAGAGCTGTGTGGATACTTGGAATGGAACCCAGGTCCTTTGCAAAATCAGCAAGTGTTCTTAAACACTAGCTGTCTCTCCAGTCTCTCTCAGTCTCTCTGTGGTTTAAAGTCATGTATGGTGTTATGTTATTTAAGGAGTGTACTTTGCATGCTGAACACATTGTCAATTTGTATTTTTACAGGCATGTACCACCATGCACAATTTAATGAATTTACTTTTTTTTCCCCCTTTTTGTGGGTTTGGGTGTTTTGCCTGCATGTGCCTGTGCACCATGTGCATGCAGTACCCACAGAGACCAGAAGAGGGCACCAGATTCCCTGGAACTGGAGTTAATAGTTATGCATGACCTTGTGGGTGCTGGGAACCAAACTCTGGTCCTCTGGGAAATCAGCCAGTGCTCTAACCACTGAGTCATCTCTTCAGACCCTTGTTTGTTAAAGAAAGTTTCTGCTATGTTAATACTAGCTGGCATCAAACTTGTTATCCTCCTGCTTCAGGCTAATGAAGGCTGAGGTGACAGACATGCACTACAACGACTGGCTTAATAAAGTTATTAAATGTTTGATATGAGTTGTTTTATGAGATTGCACCCTGTGTCTTTGAAGAGAAAAACCCTTTAGGACAGTGTCATAGATTTTGATCATGTGGTGATTTTCCTACATCGCTGACATTTAGTGGTGTTTGCCAGGCAGATGTGCCCTGACTGCTGAAGGTCTGTGCTTTCTCAGTTCCAGAGTGAGAGTAAACACTGGGGTCACACGAACACATGCATGTGGCTGTGTCCAGGTTTTAAATTTTTCTTTCTTCGTTCTTTTTCGTTTTTATTAATTTTTTGAAATTTATTAATGTGTTTCCCCTGCATGTGTGCAAGTGTGTTAGAAGGTCAGAAGAGGCCATCAGATACCCTGTTGTGAACAGTCATGTGAGTGCAGACAGTCGACCCAGGTTCTCTGCAGGAGAAACAGGTACTCATAACAAGTGGGCCATCTCTCTAACCTGGATCCAGCCTTTTATGTAGGTTCTGAGAATCCAAACCTCAGGCAGTCAGGTTTTGCCAGGTTACCAATGGAACCATTCGCCAGCCCAGAACAACTTTTCAGTTTTGAGATAGGGCTTATTTTGACTCATTTTAAAAAATATATTATTTCTTTTATGTATGTGTGTACACTGTCACTCTCTTCAGACACATGATAAGAGGATGTCAGATCCCAAAAGAAATAGTTGTGATCCACCATGTGGTTGCTGGGAACTGAACTCAGAACCTCTGGAAGAACAGTCAGTGCTCCCACCTGCTAAGCCATATTTCCAGCCCAACTCATTTTTAAAAAAGATTTATTTTTGTCACCTTTGTTACACACCTAGAGACAAATACATGTGTGTACACATACACACATACATGCTGCACATATTATTCATACAAACAGAAACATACACTGCACACATGCACACCACATCACTAATACACATACATACACTGTACACACTGCACATACACATGAAATTGTACACACATATACCACACACATTCAAACATGCATACACAGTACGCAGGTCACACATACATACACACACATGCACACACACACACACACAAAGTGCAAGTAGCTGCAGAGGCCAGGAGAGGGTCTTGTGCTTTGAAGCTAGCTTTAAGTGTCCAGCTCCAGTCTTTTTCTTTTCTTTTTTTTTTTTTAATTTTGTAAGTATTTATCATTGCTCCTCCTGTGTGACATTTAGAGCCACATCACAGTTTTAGTGAGGTTGTCAAGGATATGCTGCCAGTGGGTTTATATACATTCCTGCATTTTAAGAAGTGATTTAGAGGCTTGGGGAGATAGCTCAGTAATTAAAAATACTCTGCTGCCCTTGTGGAGGACCAGGGTTCAACTCCCAGGACTCACACGGTGGATCAGAACTGAAACTCTAGTTCCAGGAAATACAATGCTCTCTTCTGACCTCTGTGGGCACCAGGCATGTATGTGGTGGGGCACAGATACACATGTAGGCGAAAACACCCTTATACATAAAAATAAAATGTTTTCAATAAAATAAGAATAATGTTTAAAAGGAAAGTAGTAACTCAGGCTGGGAATGTGCTAGTATGGCACCACAAACCTTGCATTCAGAGTTCAGACCCATGTCACATGTTGAGGAAGTACACACTTTTACTCCCCTCAGCATTTGTGATGTGGAAGCAGAGGGATTAAAAATTCAGGCACATCTTCTGTGATAGAGTCAGTTTGAAGAAGACCAGCCTGAGCTACATGAGAACCTCTCTTGAAACACAAGGAGGCAAAGACTGACTGTGGTCCAGGATTCTGGGGTCACAGCCACCAGCCTTAATTTACAAAGCGCCAGCTGTGTACAGAATGTGGCGCCCAGAACCCACCTCACAGCTAATAATGCATTTGCTCCTGAGCATCAAGAAGAGAGGCCAGACGCTTTTCCAAATGCTTTAAAAATAAAAAGTTGCATTTAATTCTCCACCACTTGAAGCAAGGATGCTTTTTGCCAGCCACATTTTAAAGAGAGGAACTAGGACCTGGAGAGATGGCTTGATAGTTAAGAGCACTGGCTGCTCTTCAGGGGACCAAAGGTTGTTCTCAGGTACACACACAGTGGCTCATGACCACCAATTACTGCAGTTCCTAGGGAACTGATGCTCTCTTTCAGCCTCTGTGAGTCCCAGGAACGCATATGGTACACTGACTTATATGCAAAGAAACATCACACATAAATAAGGATGAAGTATTTTTTGCTTTGTTTTTCGAGACATGATTTCTCTGTGTAGTCCTGACTGTCCAGGAATTCACCTTGTATACCAGGCTGGCCTTGAACTCAAAGATGCACCCTCCACCTGAACACTGGGATTAAAGACGTGCACCGCCAAGGTCAGCTTTACCCCTCAGTTTCATCATCTGTAAACAGAAGAATTCCAATGCCCTTCCTAAGGCTTAGGCATATTTGTTTGTCTGTATGAGTTGAAGAGATTAAATTCACTTTTGGAGACTGGGGATGTTGCTCAGTGGTAGAGCACCTGTCTACCATGCATAAGGCTGTGGTTTGCAAGCTCCACCCCAAGCCCCACCCTCACTAATAATTCAAATAAAAACATCATCCAAAGGATTAAAGCAGTGCTTGTTTCAGAGTCTTGTATGGAATGTCTGCTGTTTCCATGTAAACAGTGGAATCATATGTAGCATGTTTAAAAATATGTTTTCCTGACCCAGGAAGATGGTTTGGTGGGTAAAGGCACCTACACCCCAGCTGGATCCCAGATCGAAGGAGGAAGGAAAAAATGGCCTCCTGTAAGCTGTGTCCCCCCTCCACAAATAGATTTTTAAAAATTCAATTATTTTTTTGTTTTGTTTTGATTTTCTTTTCAAGACAGCATCTTACTACTTAGCCCTGGCTGTCCTAGAACTCTATGGACAAGGCTGGCCTGGAACTCAGCAATCCTCCTGCCTCTGCCTCTTGTGTGCTGGCATTAAAGACATGAGCCACTATACCCAACAATAAATGTAATTTTTAAAAATGTTAATGTATGTCCTTAAATTTAATATTCTGTGGGAAATATGTGTCTACTTACATAAGTTGTTATTCAATTCCCGCACACTTCAGATTATTTTGGGGTTGAGCAAGGCTTATTCTGGAGACTTATTCTGAGGTTGTTTTTGCAATGGTACTGAGTCTGCTGTGGTGACAAGATTGGAGATGGCTTGTGAGGTGGCAGTAGCTCACTCTCAGTGAACTAACAGTGTCCCAACTTCTCCTGGGCTCTTTATAGCCACCTGTCCTTGGCTTCTAGTCTCACCATATCATCCCTGGTGGGGAAACTATTTCAGAGAGCATGTCAGCTGCGTGCCATCGGGAATGGTGATCTTGTCCATTTCTCTCCCTAGTGCCCTGGCTAGTTCAGTGCTTGGAACACACCAGTACTCTATACTTGTATGCAGAAGGACAGATGAGTTTGTCTAAGACCACAAGCTTTCCTAAGTATGTTGCCTTTGAACCAGGCTCTCTGGCTGCAGCTCTCCAAGAGGTGAGATTTCAAAGTTGAGAACAGTCTGGTTTGTGTTCCCATCCCTCATGGGATGTGTGTGTAGGTAAGCACTGACCGAGCTCACTTGACAGAGCTCTGAAGCAGACACATTTGTGGTATTGAGCATTCTGTCCCTGATTCCCAATGTCAAACTCTTAGGGGACACATGGCCAAGTCTGGATTGTTTTCTTGGTGTGAAGTAAGAAAATGTGCCGCTTTCTGACTCTTTCCGGGCGCTCAAGATGTCAAAGCGAGGACATGGTGGGTCCTCCGGAGCGAAATTCTGGATTTCCCTGGGTCTTCCGGTTGGAGCTGTTATCAACTGTGCGGACAACACAGGAGCCAAAAATTTGTATATCATCTCTGTGAAGGGAATCAAGGGACAGCTGAACAGACTTCCTGCTGCTGGTGTGGGGGACATGGTGATGGCCACAGTTAAGAAAGGCAAACCAGAACTAAGGAAAAAGGTACATCCAGCAGTGGTAATTCGACAACGAAAGTCATATCGAAGAAAAGATGGGATGTTTCTTTACTTTGAAGATAATGCAGGGGTCATAGTAAACAATAAAGGAGAGATGAAAGGTTCTGCTATCACAGGTCCAGTGGCAAAGCAGTGTGCAGACTTGTGGCCCAGGATTGCATCCAATGCAGGCAGCATTGTATGTTTGTAAAATAATATTCATTAAAAAGTCTTTGCTCTGAAAAAAAAAAAAAAGAAAAGAAAATGTGCCAGGGAGTTTGTTGAGGGTATCTGCTGTAGGTATCCCCCTCTATAAATGAGCCTGAAGTGATGACTCCCCTCTCAGCCTTTATTATTTTTCAAGATTTATTATATTACTGTTATTATTTATTTCTATCCATTTTCAAATTTCTTTCTCTGGTCTATTGTCAAGTGTGAACATTTTGCCCACTTGCATATATGTACACCACTTGTTGTCTGTTGCCCTCAGAAGTTAGGATAGGGAATAAGGTCCCTGCAGATGTTTGGGAGCCACCATGTTGATGCTTGGAATCAATTTTGAGTCTTCTGCAAGAGCAGGCCCGTGGTCCTAACTTTTTTTTTTAATTTTGTATTTATGTATATGAGCACACTGTAGCTCTCTTCAGACACACCTGAAGAGAGCATTGGATCCCATTACAGATGGTGGTGAGCCACCATGTGGTTGCTGGGAATTGAACTCAGAATCTGTGGAAGAGCAGTCAACACTCTTAACCGCTGAGCTTTCTCCCCAGTGCACCCACCCCTCCACACCCACCCCTGCTCTTAAACTTCTGAGTCATCGCCAACCCTCATTCTTCTATTCGATCTTTTACTTCACAAGTAGCTTATGGTCAAATTTATAAGTTCAGAAATCAAGACTGGTGAGGCAGAAGAGTGAACATTGAAAGCCTTTCTTTGCAGAACCTTACAAATCCAGGTGCTGGTATGCCATAGCCACTCCCGTGAAATTTGTGTGGCAAGTCCAAAAGCTTAGACAAGGTCCTGAGGCAAAAAGTTTCATGGAAACTTAGTCTCCTGGAGCCTTGGCATCCCATAGCATGAATGTTCCAAACTTATCCTTGCACTAGTAGATGAATGGGTCTGTGTACTTTCTTTCAATATTGTTTTATTATCAGTGCCTCCAAGGAATGATTTGTCAAATATCTAAATTAGGTTGAACTTTGCTTCCTGGCCTTCACCAATGTCCTAGCTAGCCCTTGAGCCAGCCCTGGACTTGGGATTTCATAAGAATGTTACCGATTTAGACGGATTGCCTCCAGTATTGAAAAAGCAATAGTGAAAGAAATCAGGCATTACTATCTACTAAATAGAGTTAGAAATCTCAGGGCAAGCTTAGCAAAGTAACTTTAGAATTCTTACTATAGTTATATATGGCAGACTACATTACTTAATAGAAGAAAGTCCCCAACAAAATCACTTAGAATAACAGCCCAGTCACTCACATTTACAAGAATTTACAATGGTTTAGGAAGTAGGTCGAGATGTGGTTTAGGGAGGAACTAGAGTATTGCATTATTCATGACAAGGTTACCTAGAGCAGAACTCCCTAGCACATACTTTCACTAGCCCAGAAGCATAGCATAGTTAGGTATTTACTAAGAGCTGGCTGGTGGTGGGCTAAACAATAAATCAGAATGAGAACTATGGTTTGGGCAAGAAAGGACTTGCCCTGGGAACATAATGACCTCACACCTGGCTTTTAGGAATATAGCTGACCTTAGATAGAGATGACTTTGTCTCAGTTGTTATATTACCTAGTTCCTGTCAGTCTTTATGTATGCATTCTTCTTTTTTGTGTAAAGAGTCATTAAGCATCGGGTAACCTCAACGTACCTTGGGTGATGTGTCACCTAACGTCCTTATTTTCTTCAGTATCATAAGTCAGATGCTTCCTTTGAGAAATTACATTCAGATCAACACTCTCTTGTGTTTGCATCTGTTTGTCACCCTGCTGACTCCTTCATGCCTGTGTACCAGGACTCTTGATTCTCCCGAGAGTTGAGGGGCCCCTGCGAGTTGAGGGGCTGACTGAGTCCAGTCCATAGCACTGGTGATTTAACATAGCCAGGAAGGCACTGCACAGGTGAAGCATACGTGGGCATGGGGCAGCACAGGTCCCCATAGGTCACTGTCAGCTTCCTAAGATAGCCACTGGGATGTCTACAGAGAAACCCTGTTAATGTGTTCAGTTTGCTAATGCCGCGTTGGGGTGAGGCCCTCACTTCATCCAGCGACTAACACCTTGCCAGCAGTCCACAACATGGTGTCCATCTCCGAGCTTGCCTATATCTACTCTGCCCTCATCCTGCAAGAAAACAAGGTGATGGTCACGGAAGTTAAGATCAATGCCCTCATTAAAGCAGCTGGTGTCAGCATTGAACCTTTCTGGCCTGGCTCGTCTGCAAAGGCTCTGGCCAATGTCAACACTGGTAGCTTCATCTGCAATGTTGGGGCTGCTGGGCCTGCTCCAGCTGCTGGAGCTGCACCTTCTGGTATTCCTGCTCCATCCACTGCTGCCGCCCCAGCTGAGGAGAAGAAAGTGGAAGCAAAGAAGGAAGAGTCCGAGGAATCCGAAAATGACATGGGCTTTGGTCTTTTTGACTAAACTGCTTTTGTTAACTTTTCCAATAAAGAGCTGAACCTGTACCTGAATTGTACCTCCTGATACCTTTACACAAGAGTACAAACTTTAGTGCACCTGTTAGATAATGAACCTGTTAGATATTTTGCATATTACTGTAGTATTGAGCATCTGAAAAAATGCATACTGAGGGGAATATATGTCTATAAAGGATTTGCTAATATTCTTAGGTAACACACTTGTACCCAGTAACACAAGATTATTGATTCTAAAGAAAGGAGTCTGATATGGATCAACAATCTATTCAAATATTATGATCCCACACTTGAGGAAGGATTGACTTTTCCGACTTGAAGCCTTGTTGCTTGGTATCTGTTACATGAACAAATTCATGCTGAAGAGAAATTCTGTAGAAATGTTTTAAGAAACCTTAACAGGAATGAATGCATTCATGAGTGTGTGTGTGTGTGTGTGTGTGTGTGTGTGTGTGTGTGTGTGTGTGTGTGGTGTATGTGTGTATTTTTACAAGGATTTAGGCCAGGACAGATATGTGCAAATTGAAAACAACTTTGTGGGATGTACTTTGGACATTTTTTTATGCTTCAATTATATTTTTATGCTTCAAATATATTTTTTCAAGTGTATTAGTTCATACTTAAGTCTAAATAGTTGTTTCATTCTCAGACCGCAAATGAGTGCCAGAGAATTTTCACAGTGGCTAAAGTTGGTTGATGCTGTTATTTTATTTATTTATATTTCATGTAATCCCCTTTCTTGGTTTTCCCCTCTGGAAGCCCCCTATCCCATCTTCCCTCCCTGTGCTTCTGTACAGATCCTCCCACACACAAGCCTACTCCTGCCTCCTCACCCTGACATTCCCCTACACTGGGGTATGGAGCTTTCACAGGACCAAGGGCCTCTCCTCTCATTGATACCTGATAAGGCCATCCTCTGCTACATAGGCAGATGGAGCCTTGGATCCTTCCATGAGTACTCTTTGGATGGTGGTTTAGTCCCTGTAAGCTCTGAGGGGGCTGGTTGGTTGATAGTGTTGTTCTTCCTATGGGTTGCAAACCCCTTCAGCTCCTTAAGTCTTGTCTCTAGCCCCTCCATCGTGAACCCAAGCTCAGTTCAATGGGTGGCTTCAAGCATCCACCTCTGTATTTGTTAGGCTTTGGCAAAGCCTCTCAGGAGAGAGATATATCAGGTTCCTCTCAGCAAGCACTTCTTGGCATCCACATTAGTATCTGGGTTTGATGTCTGTACATGGGATGGATTCCCAGGTGGGTCAGTGTCTGGATGGCTTTTCTGTCATTCTCTGCTCCACAGCTCAGAATAACCAAGATAAAATTCACAGTACACATGAAGCTCAAGAATAAGGAAGATCAAAGTGTGGATGCTTTAGTCCTACCTAGATTGGGGAACAAAATATTCAAGGGAGGAAATATGGACATTTGTTATATAGTGATCAAGGTCAGGTTGTTAGATTTGCACCCTATAAACATTTCACTCTGAGCCTCCTAACATATGTTCAAAAATGGTTAGGAATTACATCAAAATATTGTCTTTTTTACAAACATATGGTCATCCCAACATGGAGGAAAACAAAACAATTTGAATAATAAATGTTTTTTTTTTTTTGGTTTTTTTTTTTTTTTTGGTTTTTCGAGACAGGGTTTCTCTGTATAGTCCTGGCTGATCCTGGAACTCACTCTGTAGACCAGGGTGGCCTCGAACTCAGAAATCCACCTGCCTCGGCCTCCCAAGTGCTGGGATTAAAGGCGTGCACCACCACGCCCGGCTGAATAATAAAAATTATGTGCAAATGAAAATTATATACTGCTATCTTTGTGGGTTTTTTTTTTTTTAGGAAAATGGTTATGTAAGAAATGACTCTTACAATATCTGTACTACGTAAACTTTCCATCTGCCTAAGAGCGTAGATATGCAGTCTCCAGTCCATATTTAACTTGTTCAAAGCATAATCTGGGAACTCAACCTAAAAGAAACTTAAGAGTGACAGCATATGTTGAATTCAAATTTATGCTAGGCTGATGAGTCTGATAATTAGCCTGTCATGAAAGCACACAGTCACTAAAGCAACTTTTCTTAATTCATCTTCTGCTTGTGTATGGAGGGATTTCACACTGGCAACGTATATTATTTCCATCAGCTTTATCTGCAGTCTTTTTACAAAAAGAAATATTTACAATAATGTTTCTGAGATAAGCTGTGGTGGCTCATGTCAGCTTGATCCCAGTCTGTGCCCCCTGTTACAATGACATTGCTTCTTCTCATGATTAAACTTCTCAAATTCTTGAGGGAAAGGTACCTACCAAAACAAAGTTGTTGTACCTTGGGAATTTTTCAAATATTGTCTTGGTATTGATCTTTCAATTTTGTTACCTCTATGCATTTCTGATCTGACTTTTTACTTGTTTCTATTCCTAATGTTTCCCAGCCATGAAAAATTTCATTCCTTTGATCAGCTACTTTCATACATGTGTCTGTTTAGAGCAACATCTCCTGTAGCTTAGCCTTTCATCAAGCTCTATAATCAAGAATTGCAGCTGGGCGTGGTGGTGCACGCCTTTAATCCCAGCACTCGGGAGGCAGAGGCAGGCGGATTTCTGAGTTCGAGGCCACCCTGGTCTACAGAGTGAGTTCCAGGACAGCCAGGGCTATCCAGAGAAACCCTGTCTTGAAAAAACAAACAAAAACAAAAACAAAAGAATTGCTGTCATAGGGACTACTGTTGTGAACAGACAGGTGACCAAGGCAACTCTTATAAGGACAAAAGAACATTTCAATGGGGATGGCTAACAGGTCCAGAGGTTCAGTTCATTATCATCAATATGGACACATAGCATGATCTAGGAAGCCTCTAACACTCCAGGTCTATAAGACTTTCTAGAGGTTTCTCTCCAATCTCCAAATTCTACTGCTCCATATTTCCATTCATTCTTCTGGCCCTCTGGGCTCTCTCTTGTCTCCCACCCATAACTCATCCTGCTCCCCTTTTTCCCTCCCTCTCACTTCTCCCACCTAAGTCCCTCCCTCCCTCTACCTCCATTGATAATTTAGGCAGAGAAGAAATAAAAGAACTAGTTCATTTTTTTAAAAATAACTTTTGAGATTACAATTAAATCATTTCAATCTCTTCAGTCCTCCCTAATCTTGAATATTAAACCTTGGAACAAAAGGCCAAGGTGCCTAATTAACAAATCAAATCAGTCCTTGGTTCCAGGTTCTCCAAACAGTCCTCTATCCCTACCTGTTACAGTGCAATGCTGTCCTTTCCATACCCCCTAGCACAGAAGCTGGGCAAACGTCCTCCCAGCTGCTCTTCCTCATGTAATACATCCATTTGGCTACCTGGTCTTTTTTACTGACCATTTACCCTCCTGGCCTCTTGGTCTGGCTTTGCTTCCTTCCTCTCCTCATGAGGCTCATGGTCCTGTCCATTGTAGACTGTTCCTGTGTCTGGCTATTCTCTTTCTTTTGATAAGAAACATTCTACTTCACCATACTTTTCCTTTTTATTTCATTTCTTTTTTTTTCCCCCATAGGTTTACTGTTTATTCATTGTTAAATGTTACAGAGTTCTTACACTGTAGGAACCATGCCTGAGAACCCAAAGAAAGAAATGGTGCAATGGACAGCCTCATCCACCCAGACAGTGTTATTAAAACTTGATTCATATGCATTTTGATAATTTCACAATGTTAAAAAATAACACGACTTGGAATTTACATCTGCTGCAGATCTTCAGCGTTCCAGTACAGTATGGCATTAAACAAATCTCATCTTGTTTCTGTTCACATCTTAAGCCATAACCCCAAATAGAAAGTGTGTTTGTGTGTCACGCTGGGGTAAAGCATACTTTAATAGAAGTTTGTGGCTCAAGGTGTGAGATTATTTGTTAAGGTTTCTGGTGCCCAAATGAAGTCTTCAGTTTAACTAAGAATCTCAAGTCTCTAATCACCCCACCTCCTCCTAGCTGGTTCAGGTCATGCCAGCATTATTGCCCAGAAGTGGCATACAGTCTGGTAGGAGACACTGGCCTCCACCTCCTGCTTCCCACACTGCTGCCCTAAATCCAATAAACATGCTTCAAGCTGGGAAAACATCCATTTCCTGTTCCACTCCTGTCAGTAGTGAGCAAGTCTGAACTGTGTTTGGCAAAGGGATTCGATTCGTTTACAGAGAGAAACCCAGGCACTAATATCATATCACATAGTCATATGCCAACATAGAGTATGTGTACTGAGCCATCTGTAGTGACAAAGTAGGTAACTGACAGGCTATTTCATTAGGTAGAAAGAAATTTAGCAGTAACCTCTTCTGAGAGCCAAGTACTACTAGATAGTTAAATTGAAATTACGAACAACAGAACTGCTACATTACTGGCTATTCCCCTGCTTCTCCAATTGATTACCAAACATATTCCCAAGGTGAATGTCAAGAGCTGGCTAAACAATGAATGGATCTACAGATAGCCTATAACCTTCACATTTGGGGCACACACAAGGATTTATCAGACACCATGCCAGATTCTTGCGCAACTTGGGTGTTTTGCTCCTGTCGCTTTGAACTGTTAAAAGCCAGGTTAGTGAAACCCTCTCCTCCTGAGCAGACACCATACTCTGGCCACAGCAGTGATCAGACACCACACTTCGTCCACAGCAATTCAATTAGACCTGATTAGGAGGCTTGAGCAGCACCTGGAGTGCAGCGTATCCTCTGTCCTTTATATGTATCAAAGGCTATCTGGTTCCACCTATGGAATGGCAAATCCTTAGGGCACTTCACAATTCCAATGCTTCTTTCAGACTATTTCTCCACACAATATGCCCTTAAAGAACTTACTCCAAGTTAAAGCAAGGCCTTCATGTGGAACTGAACAAGCACTATCTGAATGAAAAATTATTCAAAGAAATAAGACTACCCCCCACCCACTCCCCATTTGGTGGACCCAAGTTTGGTTGAATTAAATCCACAGTTATCTCATACAACTAAAAATTATAAATCATAAGCCCCACACAGATGATCCAAACACATCATTTCTGACAGTGGCTTGTTCCAGGGAGTCTAACATAGCCAAAGCCTACAGAGTTTGCCTTAGGATGGGGCACAGAACAGGTTAATTAGGGTTACTTACCTCTTCATCATTTACAGCAGATCAGAACCCAGATGTCTGACTTCTGAAGGCTTTCTGACAGGAATCCAGTAGAGTTGGTTTCAAGGTTCACACAGACACTAGTAGCTGTAACCTTATGTCAAAGATGTGATCCACATGAAATCTACAACTAAGAGCAGCAAATCTGAGGTAGTCAACCTTGCGAAGACTCAGTATCTGAACATAAAGATGTTTGAATGACCACTGGCTGCAGGTTTGGTTTTATACGCAGAGCAACTGTGGAAACACTGTTGAATCTAATTCACAAATATTTAAGACAATGAAACACCCCTAAATCCAACACACATCAAGATCAGTCGTGACTGTTGAACTTCCATAGTGCAACAGGGACAGTCACTGGACTTGAGGTCTTCAGTCAGTCACTGTAGATCCAGAAATCAAAACGATGAATGGCTGTTCTTGGTGGTTAGCTGTGGTCTAGTTACCTTGGAAGGTTTAGCAAAGACCATTCCTTACCTATACTGTGTGTGGCTGTACTTCTGATTCTCAAGCACAGCATACTGGTTGTCTAGCTGAAGTTTAAGGGCCTGGTTTTTTGAAACCTCCTCCCTATGTCTATTTTTGTGTCTTACTACTTAAAAGCTCTTCTCCATTTCTTTATCCTTCCGGCTCTCTACATGCTTGGCAGTGGACTGCAGGGATGGGAACTGTGTGTCACTGTATATTTCCGGTGGTCCTGTGGTGTTTTCCTTGTTGTGGTTAGCCTTGCCTCAGGAGGCCTAAATACACCACTGGGCATTGCTGGCTCCGGGGTTTCTGTACCTGTTACTGGAGCAGGAGGCGCTTGTACCTGAACGGTTTTATTCCAGGGACCTGGAGATTTTTCTGCTCCACTGCCACCTCTACCTTCTTCCCAATTCTCTCCTGGATCTTCTCTCTTCTATTTATCATCATCTTCCTTTTCACTTATTTGCATTGCCTGAACTCTTAATCCGCTGTAATCAACCTCTCCTTGCTCAAATTCTTTCCACTCATTTTCATCCTTCCTTATGGCCTTGCCGGCCGGGCCTGCGCTCCCGCTGTCTCCGGACCTAGCACCAGAGCCCGAGCTCCCCCTACGTCGCCCGACCTGGCACCTGAGACCGAGCTCCCGCCATCGCCCGGCCTGGAGCCCGCCGCCGCGCTGCTCCCGCCCGTGCTGCTCGCCGCGTTGGCCTCCCGACTGCTCCGTTCCTTCTTCTTCTTGTCCCTCTTGGCGAAAAAGTTGTCCAGGCTCTGCTCCTCGGTCTCGGCCATGACCGCAGTCCGGATGGGTGGGGGCGGCGCTCGCTGCTCCGAGTTCTGGGTCAAGGCCCGCTGTGCGCTCGGGCTGCGGGGTGTGGCGTCGCCTCAGCCCCGCGGGGTCGCTGAGGCGCGGGCGGCAGGGCGGCTGGCTCCCCCGTGCTCTGGTGGTACGCTCCTCCCCAGGAACCGCGAGAGTGGAACAGGGTCGCGCCCGCCCCGCTGCCTGAGGGACAAGGAAGGCGCGCCCTGGCGAATGCTCAGCTAAGGATGGCGCCTGAAGGAGGAAGACGCGCGGGCCTGAGGAGGGGAGAGAGGAACGCGGAGGGAAGGAGGGCGGGAAACCAGCAGAGATAGGAAATGCTGCACCTGCACGCTCAGTTCCGCCCGCCTCTGTGGGCGCCCCGAGGGGGGCGGGCGGCGGGATGACAAGGGGGCGGGTCTTCCGGGAGAGCCAATCAGATGTTATTTCATTTCTTTTTCATTTACCTTGCATTAAATACACAGTGCTTTCAAATTCATGGCTACTGTTTTATTTAGTTGTTGTTACCATTTGACATTGACTGAAGTTATTCTGCAGGACTTCTCAGGTAGAGATTGCAGCAGTGGGCATCGAATGTGTAACAAAATATGTACACAAAGTACCCTGTTCTTTGTAAGTGGAACAGTAAGTTCTCTTGGAAACAAGAAAATTCTCCTAAAATAAATATTTCCCATACTAGGGCTCTGTCTGTCCCTAGGGTGGCAGTGCAGAGCTAGTAATGCCCCAGCTGTCTGAGTCATTTGATCTCTTGAATCCCCCAAATAGAGGATCTACTGCTGTCCTGTGGCCAAGCTTCATGGTACAAGTTAATGAGGGATTCTGATCAGGCCTAACATCCTAGGATGGTACTATTAATGTGGAAACATGGAATAAAGTTGGTGAGCGAATTAGAAGCTTTTATGCTGCTCATGGTCCTGATAAGGTGCCCATTGAAGCTTTTACTTTTTGGTCCTTAGTAAAGGAATGCCTGAGTGTAGATACAGGAGATGAAGTATATGTGATTGGATCACATGTTTATTCTTTGGAGTTTACTCCTACTTTGACACAGATAATTGAATTGTGTGCTGTAGTCAGTGTTTTGAAATCTTAAAAAAAAAATCAAGCAGGTGGAGACATTCATAAAGGATATTATAAAATAGCAATAGATTTTGTAAGATCGTTTCTTTACTATTCCTTTGCATTCTCAGGATTGTGAAAGGTTTGCTTTCAGTGTTCTTTCTATTATTTTTAAAGAGCCAATGAAAAAGTATCAATGGATAGTTCTTTCTTAAGGCATGGCTAACAGTCCTACACTATGCCAAAAATTTGTGGCACAAGCCATTCAGCCTAGTAGACAGCAATAACCAATAATATACATTATACATTGCATGAATGATATCTGATTAGCAGGAAACAATCCTCAGAACTTGCTTCTATGGTGTAGAAATTTACTACAGGCATTAGCTTATCTACTAAAGGCTTACAAATAGCTCCAGAAAAAAAAAAAGTGCAAACTTAAGATGCTTATAATTATTTAGGTTTTAGGCTTACAGATCAAGCTGCTTTCCCTCAGAAAATACTTATTCATAAGGGCAATTTAAAAGCATTAAATGATTGTCAAAAGCTGTCAAGTGATATTAATTGGCTTCATCCTATTTAAAGCTTTCTACAGGAGAATTGAAACTCTTATTTGATCTTCTTAGGGGGGAGTGCTGATCCTACCTCTCTTTGAGTTTTAACTTGTTGGCCTTACAAGTAGAAAAGAGCTACTGAAAAACAGTTTGTTACTTATATAGATAATTCTTTGCCTTTACATTTGTTGATTTTTTAATATGACTCATACACCTACAGGGCCTTTTGAGGTCAATTGCCTCAGACTGTGGAACTTGTGACTCAGATCCTACTGGAGATGGTGTGGCACAAACACCATTCTTGCTTGAAAAAAAATTCTATATATATCGGTCATATAAAAGCTCATTCTGATCTTCCGGGACCTTTAACTGCAGGCAATGATTGTATTGACAAAGCTTTGATAGAAGCTTTAGTTTTGGATCCTATTGTTTTGGCTAAATGTGGTCACTATAAAATTCATCTTTCTAACTCATACGTTGTTTACTTTAAATTTTTTAACTTTGGATGCTGATGTGTTGTCTGCAGCTGACAGGCATTGGCATCCCGAAGACAAAGCAAAACCTTTAGTCTATTGGAAATCTGATGGACGGCTCATTACACGGCCCAGATCCTGTACTTTTATGGGGCCGTGGGTATGTTTGTGTTTTCCCAACAGACGCACCTTCCCCTTGGTGGTTGCCAACCCGGTGTGTACGCCATGCCGAAAACCAAGATGGGAAAATTAAAAAGACAGATGTTTCGTCTTTCCTTTCAACGCCACCGCCAGGAACCTCAAATGATAACGGTCTATGACAGCACAGGATCGAATGCAGCTGATTGCCCTGTTGATTAGCATTATCTGGATGTTACATCAAGGCTGCTCTGCATAAGTTTATTGGGCGTATGTTCCAAATCCACCTATAATTCATCCTGTCACTTGGGATGAGACTGTAGATATTACTGTTTATGTCAATCAAACCAAATATTTAGGAGAGTATTCTGATGGAAATATATTACAATTTCATGCCTTTGCTCTAATACCACCCTGTGTGATTGGAATATTTTGGATTATACTAATCATCGTCCTATTAATTTGGTTCATGGAATTTGGACAAAAAATAATGAAACTTATTTTTCTTCATTATGAAAAGCTATTGCAGCCCTTGGGATGATAACAGTTAAAAGAATTAACATCACCTGGATTCCTATCGGGAATATCATGACATTTCAGGACGAACAAAATAAGACTGAAGTTTTTGTACGTGCGTGTGTTCCAGAACCATAGGCCTCTTTGAGTGGGAATTTATTGATAGATAATAATACTGTTAACTGTACTAATTGCAAAATAAATAATTGTGTTAATTATACCTTAAGTAATTTTTTGATTGTTAAGCAACCTGATTATGTTTATTTACCAGTTAATTTAACTAAGGATTGGTATGATGATAAAGGCCTAGCAATTCTTGAGCATGCAACCACAGAATTGTTGTTGCGCTCTAAAAGGCCCATAGGCATGATTTTAGCAGGAATGGCTGTCCTGATAGTTGCTATTACGGTAACAGCAATTGCTTCTGTGTCCTTAGTGCAAAGGATACACACTGCAGCATATGTTAATGACTTCGCTATTAATATTAAAAAAGCTGTTGTTTTTCTTCAGAATGTATATTCTGAGATGTGCAAAATATTAACATTCCGTAGATGATTTAAGAAAAGAATGGAAATCTATTTTATTCCTTAAGGTAGAGTGGAGTATTAAGGCACAACAGGACCAGACACCACAATGTCTTGTAATATGTGTCAAAGATCAGCAATTTTCAGAGACCTATTCGTTCAATAAATGGGAAATAATGACTTCAGAACCATCCGGACACAGCAAAGTCTGGATAGCTATCCATGAAATTTATGAAGCCATGTTTTCATTTATTTTTGTAGTTTTTTCTCTCATAGTTCTTTGAACTCAAGAGAGAGAGCAGACTTCTTGACGCTCTAAAAGCTTTTCCATATTTTGTTTCGCTTTATTATGAAGCCATGTTTTCATATATTTTTGTAGATTTTTCTCTCATACTTCTTTGAACTAAAGAGAGAGCAGACTTATTGCTGAGGCTCTGAAAGCTTCTACATATTTTCTGTTTCTTTTTATCTTTTTTTTTTTCGAGACAGGGTTTCTCTGTATAGCCCTGGCTGTCCTGGAGCTCACTTTGTAGACCAGGCTGGCCTCGAACTCAGAAATCCGCCTGCCTCTGCCTCCCGAGTGCTGGGATTAAAGGCGTGCGCCACCACGCCCGGCTTGTTTCTTTTTATCTTAACCTAGTAATACTTGCCTGGAACATTGAACTGAATCTTACCTATTTTAGTTAACACAAATCACCATATGTAAAACAGTGTTTCTAACTTTTTTAATGCTAAACACTGACATTGAATTCAAATTATTTTTAGGTGGGCAGACTACCCTGCAGTTCAATGAATGATTTCTCAGTTTTAAGACAATTGGAAATATGTGTTTCCCTGTATTTTTAAGCAACCACTGTGACAGGGTCATTATATCCCAATGGGATTTTTATCCACCAGTTGAAAATCACAACTATTAACTTTATGATATAGCTTTGCAAAAATATTCATGACTTCTGCATATGTTTTATGTGAGGCAATTCCAGGGAAGATGCAACATATATTGATCTGAGTATCCCAAGTGCAAATTGAAAACAAGCAAAGCAAACATGTTGAATATTTCATCTTTATTGGAGTTAGTTACAGGACAATAGGAAAGGACTTGTTGACCAGATCACAAGAGACTCAGAGTCACTTGTTACCCTATTAATGTGAAACAAGCATTTGAGAAGAATTATTATTACTTGATTCTCGAAGCACACTTCACATCTGTAAGCATATTTATAGGATAAAGAATATGCTGTCTGGGTGGCTCAGTTTGCCAGATATTCTTTTAAGTATAATTTTTCTGAATTGGCTCATTTGAATTAAATATACAGAATGTTACCAGTTTTATTAGATATTTTGAGAACTGCATTAAAAACCTTAAATAGTTTCCTTTTGAAATGGATTATTTCTGTCTCAATGAATGTGTTACACAATACTATCTTCTGACTTTCCAACTTGTCTTCATCTTGTAACATTTAAGGGTGAATAAGTAAAGAGGTGTCATGAAAAGCTTTCTACCTTTTCACATTTTCAGAGGTTCTCCCAGCATAATTAGTTTCTTCAAACAAAAAATAGTTGACATTATTTAAGATTTGAACATTGCATGAAAATTTTCACATGATTTCATAATCATACTAATTCTCTAGTGTGGAGCCTCAAGTGTTGTCAAGAATATGCCATGAATAAAACACAGGCCACATTTTCCCCAACAGAAATAATTTCCCCTAAAAAGTTCTTAGAAATTCTCTTTGACCTGAAAGGAAGTCAAAGATATTTCTTCATACAATGCATGAGTTAAGTTTGTATCCTGTAAGTATTCACTGTTAACATTCTAGGAAATGGGCCAAGAGTAAAGGATTCATACCTTCGATATAATTGAAAAGTTTCTCTTCTGTAAGTATTCTCTAATGAATTTTAAGATGATATATCTTGGCAAAGGATTGTCTCGTTCACTTCATTTATAAATATTCTCTACTGTATGAAAAACTGATGATTTCTCAGACTGACATTGTGAGTATTGTATTTGTCACATACAAACTATTTGTAAGGTATCTCTCCTGTATGAATTCTCTGATGAATTCTCAGTTTGCCTTTTTCAGTAAAGCATTTGTCACATTCACTACATTTGTAAGGTTTCTCTCCTGTATGAATTCTCTGATGAATTCTCAAACTGCCTTTGAAGGTAAAGCATTTGTCACATTCACTGCATTTGTAAGGTTTTTCTCCTGTATGAATTCTCTGATGAATTCTCAGACAGCCATTTTCAGTAAAGGATTTGTCACATTCACTACATTTGTAAGGTTTCTCTCCTGTATGAGTTCTCTGATGAATCCTCAGACTGCCTTTGAAAGTAAAGGATTTGTCACATTCACTGCATTTGTAAGGTTTCTCTCCTGTATGAATTCTCTGATGAATCCTCAAACTGAATTTTTTAGTAAAGCATTTGTCACATTCACTGCATTTGTAAGGTTTCTCTCCTGTATGAATTCTCAGATGAATTCTCAGACGGCCATTTTCAGTAAAGGATTTGTCACATTCACTACATTTGTAAGGTTTCTCACCTGTATGATTTCTCTGATGAATTCTCAGATGGCCATTTTCAGTAAAGGATTTGTCACATTCACTACATTTGTAAGGTTTCTCTCCTGTATGAATTCTCTGATGAATATTAAGATGGGATGTTTGGGTAAAGCATTTGTCACATTCACTGCATTTGTAAGGTTTCTCTCCTGTATGAATTCTCTGATGAATTCTCAGATTGCCTTTTTCAGTAAAGCATTTCTCACATACACTGCATTTGTAAGGTTTCTCTCCTGTATGAATTCTCTGATGAATATTAAGATGAGATTTTTGGGTAAAGCATTTGTCACATTCACTACATTTGTAAGGTTTCTCTCCCGTATGAATTCTCTGATGAATATTAAGATGAAATTTTTGGGTAAAGCATTTGTTACATTCACTACATTTATAAAATTTTTCTTCTGCATGAATTCCCTGATGGATACTAAGATGGAATTGATGGGTAAAACATTTGTCACTTTTACTACTTCTGTAAGGTTTCTTTTCATGATAAATTCTCTGCTGACTTTGAAGTTTGTCTCTCTGGGTAAGATATTTGTCAAATTCACTGCACTTGTAAGGGTTCACTCCAGTATTGTTTCGTTTCACCATGACTTTATGTTTACAAACAGAAACCTTCTCAGAGTCTGCATTTCGGTTGTGTTTTTTCTTCTGCATGTGGATTCCTTGATTGAGACTAATGGTAGAAAACAAACTCACACTGTTTACAGCGTCATTGTATTTGCAAACTTTTTTAGTGTTCCTGGGCTTAAGTCTTTTTTGGTTCGAGAATTGAAGAGCATCAGAGCTGTGATTAGTTTTGTAAGGTGTACACTGGGGGGCTTCAAGAATCACACTGCTAAGCTTGTTCCATTTAGAAGACTTCTCTTGAATATTCATGTGCTCATGGACAATGTACTGGCTATCTTGATCCAAGACCTTCTCATACTTTCCACATATACAATGATTTTCTGAAAAAAAGTGGGGAGGGGCAATTAGAGGTGACATGAATTACTTATACAAGGAGTAAGGAATTCAATAATCAGTGATCTCATGGATTCATACTCTCAAGAGAGGTTTTTCTCTCTTTTTTTTGAATCATTACATGTATCCTCAAAAGAACCTCAAATATGAATTATATCAAATGACTGGAAGTGATAATAACCTGCTAAATTTCAATTTCAAATTGGATATCATACCCACCTCAGATATAATAACCCAGAATTTGCTCCTGTGTTAAGGAAAAAGAGGGACAAAAAATGGAAAAGAGGCTGAAGGTAAGGCTATCCAGAGACTGGACCAAAGAGATGCAGATCCTTGCAGCCAACCATTAGACTGAGCAGGGGGACCACAATGAAGGAGTTAAGGGAAGGACTGAAGAAGCTGAAGGGCTTTGCAACTGTGTAGGAGGAACAATATCAAACAACAAGACCACACAAAGCTCCGAAGGGGAAAAATCACCAACCAAAGTATACATGGAAGTACAAATGGCTCCAGCTTTATATATAGCTGAGGATTGCCTTATATGGCATCAATAGGAGGGGAGTCCCTTGGTACTGGGAAGGTTCAGTATCCCAGCATAGGAGAATCCTAGGGGCATGAGGTGGGAGTAGGTGGATCGGTGATGGGGCATCATCATAAAAGCTGGGGGGAGGGGTGGGATATAGAGATTCCGGACAGGGAATGGAGAAGGGGCATAACATTTGACATGCAAATGAATAAAATGATCAATAAAAAAGAAAATTGTACTTTCCATAAGCTGGGACAAATAAATGATCCATCTCTAGTGAATTTTCAGAAAGTAGAATTCTAAACAAAATATCTCTAATTTTATGGTTATAATTTTATTCAGAGTAACACTGAATCAGGTATAAACTTGGTCAGGTACAAATTTATGATATAACCGATAGCCTCAGGGAAATTACTAAATAGATTTGCTTCAATATCCAAAATGCTAGGATAAAGATTATGGTGTCCCAGATCTAAACACAGAGATCAAATGTTAAAAAGTTAAATAAAAAAAAAAAATTGCGCAAAACAACAGCTCTATATCCACTTGAAACCTTGTATATTTTTAGATTCATAAATAAGGGAACATTTTAAAGCAATAGTAAGATTTTTACAATTCCAACTATTATATGTATAGAAATATAATTTCTTGCTCTGGATATTTAAATTTTTACTTGAACATTTTTAATTTGACTGAAGCTAGATAAGAGATAAGGAGTGATCTCAGAGAATATAGCACTGGTTACTTTTCCAAAGAAAGCAGAGAAATGTGAAGGAAACACAATGAAAAAATTATGATTTTTAACTAGAATTTCTCTCATTCAGGAGTCTCTGCATATCTCAGAGCATTTACAAAAGCACATAG
Organism: Mus caroli; assembly: GCF_978045245.1. Taxonomy (NCBI): domain Eukaryota; kingdom Metazoa; phylum Chordata; class Mammalia; order Rodentia; family Muridae; genus Mus; species Mus caroli. The sequence continues at coordinate 11,766,443 of NW_028227261.1, read as the reverse complement.
TAGGAAAACCTAAAGAAAGATACAGGAATTCAACAGTAAATTCATTCTTACCCACAAACAACAGATTATTGTAATTCTCCAACATCACATCCATGTACAATGTCCTCTGAGCAAAACTGAGAGATTCCCATTCCTCCAGTGAGAAGTCCAAGGCCACGTCCTTGAAGGTTAACAGACCCTGTAATGGAAAACTACCTATTTGATACTGGACAAAAATGCTTTTCAGCCAGGCGTGGTGGTGCACACCTTCAATCCCAGCACTTGGGAGGTAGAGGCGGGTGGATTTCTAAATTTGAGGCCAGTCTCGTCTACAAAGTGAGTTCCAGGACAGACAGGGCTACCGAGAAACTCAAGCTTTTCTGCGGGAAGTGGGTGTGGCTGCATGGGCCAAGTTGTTTACTGCCTTGCCTGAGCATGCACAGTGAGGCTGCATGCGTGGGCTGCCTGCAAGGCTGGACTATTCCTTGTGATCCGGACCTGTCAGCCGACCTGAGCTGGAGTGTGTGTAAATTCTGATTGGATGAGGTGGGGTGGAGCTAGATGAGATCCGAAGACGCAAGGATAGGAGTTTTGTTTTTTAGCCCTTGCCCTAAGTAGAAGCTAGTTGTAGTAAGAGAAGCTGTTGTAAGGGGAGTTTTATAAGAAAAGCTGCAAGAAGGAGAACAAGTAAAGAAGCTGTTGTGTGAACCCGACTTGGTGTCCATGTTGTTCGTGTCTCCACGGGCGCAGAGGACAGCAGCACTTTTCTACTTTATAAAAAGAAGTAATTAAGATACCTTTTTTGATGCAGATGAGGTTGAAGGATAATTGTTTTCTAAAAGTGTTATGGAGATGTGTCTGAAGATACGAATTGCTGCTCTTAAACTGACCATCTATAGAATGACTTACGATAATGCTCACAGTTAGAAAGGCTCTCTACTTTAAAAAAAAAAAAAAGAATGTAGATCATAGAAAATAAGCCCTTTAGATAACATTCCACATATAGAGATTAAAACTTTTGGATGACTTGAATAAAAAGAGATTTTTTAAAAAAGAAATGTGGAAAGGACACTGACCTGTGGTGTATTTACCAGAGACTCACTCATTCTTGTTGTTGTCCTTCTCCCGGGTCTCTGTGAAGAACAAAGATTGAATTCTTCTTGAAATTTCACATCAAGGTCTGAATAATTCAAAGATGAAATAAATACAACATCATTACAGACAATGCTAAACCACATTATATACATAAAAAAAAATTAAAAGCAAAATGATACTAGGAATCTTGACAATGTGCACTCATGAAAGTAAGTAATGATATATTTAGACTGTAAGTGTAACCTAGTTCCTCCCACCACCCTAGATTCTCAAAGTTTATTCACAACACCTGATATGGAAATCCCTGCCACCTGACCTAAATGACACACAGCAAAAGAAAATTAAGACGCTGGAGCTAAAGCAATTTGACAATGTTAATAAAATTACCATACCACAAATCACTAACTCAATACCAATTCTCATGACAAATAAATTATGAAACAAACACAAGAGGCAAAAGTCAAAATATAATCTGAACATCATTCAATGTGGACAAATGACATAAAGAGGGAACACGCACAGAAATTCAAAGAAGGCAGAAACAAACTTAATGAAATTCCAGAGAACTCCTACAAGTGGGTAAGAGAATAATTATACATATGCAGGGCCTTAGGGCTTCAGTCTTCTTCCCCGACCCAATATCAGATTATTATCCCCCACAACCCTGTAACCTTTCAAGGAGAGGCCCGTAGGCCAAACATTATTACTGAGGCTATGGAGCAGTCACAAAGACTATCGTGACTGTCTTCTGAAACACCCAAGAGCAGTTGGATACAGATGTTTGCACCCAACAAATGGACAGAAGATCCTAACCCCTGTGGTTGAGTTAGGGGAAAGCTGGAAGAAGCTGAGGAAGAAGGGCACCCTGTAGGAGGACCAGCAGTCTCAATTAACCTGAACCCCCAAGACCTCTCAGACACTCGATCATCAACCAGGAAGCTTGCACCTGCTGATACGAGGCCCCTAGCACATATGCAGTGGAAGAATGCTGGGTCTGGGTTCAACCAGGGAGCATGCACCCAACCCCTGTAGAGATTGGAGACTCCAGGGCCTTTAGAGGTATGGTCAAGTGGGGAGGAGGAGGGGATATCCTTATGGAGACAGAGAGGTGGGTAGGAAGTGTGGGATGTGGAACAGTTAGAGGATGGACCGTGAGGGCAATAAAATCTGGAGTGTGGGAAAAATGGAAGGAAGGAAGGAAGGAAGGAAGGAAGGAAGGAAGGAAGGAAGGAAGGAAGAGAGGGAGGGAGGGAGGGAGGGAGGGAGGGAGGGAGGGAGGAAGGGAGGAAGGGAGAGAGATTGAGAGAGAGAGAGAGAGAAAGAAAGAGAGAAAGGAGTAATAATAAAATAATCTTTATGTCCAGAAAGTACATCGGAGTAACATACATAGGAGCTGCTATGTTTAAAAACAAAACAAAACAAACAAACAAAAACAAATGTACTTCTGTTTTTATTTTCTAGGAGTAAAGGTTCTACAGTTTTAAAATGCTGACTCATAGAATAATCAAGAGAGAACCTAGAGTCGATGATTGTAATGATTTCTAATTCCTAAGGAAGCAATTCCTTAGGTCAGTCCTATTTGGTATCATAAAGATAAAGATGGGAACTTTTATTCAGGCCATCCTCATTTATTCAGGATGTACCCTTCTGCCAATATGATTCTTTTGAAGAAACCTAAGGCTGTGATTAGTGAGGCTACCCCAGCTACAGTTTGTTTGGCGTATCCATATGCCATGCTTTTGGGGCATGCTTCCTTGGTTTCTATTCAACAAGAAGGAGATTCCTATTATGTTAATTATAAATCCTGTATTCTTACTAATTGTATATCTTCAGGAATTAATAAGGATTTTTCTATTATGATGATTGTAAAGCGCCCTGCTTATGTTTTGCTGCCAGTAGATATAGGGGAAGAATCTTGGTATGATAATTCGACTTTAGAGGTTGTAAAGAATATTAATGAGCTAACTAGGCCTAAAAGGTTTGTGGCTGCTCTTATTTTAGGAATATCTGCCATGATAGCAATGCTTACTACCTTTGCAGTTTCAACTACTGCTCTGGTGAAAGGTATGCAGACTGCAACATTTGTTAATGAATTGCATAGAAATATTACCTTAGCCTTGTCTGAATAAAGGATAATTGATTTGAAATTGGAAGCAAGGATTAATGCCTTAGAAGATGTAGTTTTGGAAATGGGACAGGAGGTGGCAAATATTAAAGCTAGATTGTCCACTAAATGTCATGTTAAATTTCAATATATTCGTGTTACACCATTGTCCTATAATTCATCCTTAGAAGAATGGAATAGGACAAGGGCCCATTTGTTAGGTATTTGGAAAGATGATAGTATCTCCTATGATATTAAACAATTACAGGAACAAATTACATTTATGAGTCAATGATATTTGGATAGCAAGGATGTGAATAAATTAGTTTCTATTTTTCCTGAAGATTTAAGATCTTTTAGTCCTGTGGATTGGCTGCAATATATAATTTTTGGTGCAGTGGTCTTGGCTCTGGTGGTCATAGTCTTAATAATCTTTCCATTTACTTTTAGGCTCATTTTGAGGTCTCTCAGTACTGTTCAGAGAGATCTTTACCAACTTCGCTTAAAAAATAAAAAACCGGGAGCTGCCACACCAACTCCAGTGGAGTCTGTGTAGCAATGAAAGAAAAACTCATTGAATGGCTACCAGACCCGAGGTTTGTGCTCTGCGGAGCTAGGCCTCCTGGAGGTCCCTGGCAGTCTGCCCATTACATGTCCCCTTCTGGGAGGACAAAGAGTGTCCTTGGCATGCTTGCCTGGATGGCAGTTGCTGATTTTGGGTGCCTCTATTAATTTAATACAACAATTAGAATTAGGCATTAATAAAATTGTCAGAAGTAAAAGAGAAACTATACAGGACGAAGAAATCCAGAATTTACAGGAATTAGGATTAACAGTGAAGAGGGGGAATTAAGTCAGTTCTAGGGAAGCTGAGTAGAGGATGGTGGGAAGAACCTAGATATCGTGGCCCTTATAAGTTTAACCCAACAGATACTCCACTTCTCTGGACTGGAAGTTAAGATAAGAACGTAGTCAGATGGATTGTGAAAAAGGGGAAGAAAATGACATATTCAGAATTAAGTCTATGGGAAAGAATAAGAAGAAGTAGGGCTCCTTGGTGTGCCTAACAGATGAGCAACAGTGGACCTTGAGATGGCAGGTGTATGTTTTCCTATCATTTGGAGATACTTCTAGATGGTCAGGAGTAGACATATTTGGGAATAAAAGAAATAAGCAAGAAATATTACAAAGTTTAGATTAACAATGCATGTGTTGTTGAATGAGATTATTAGAGTAGTAAATAAAAGGTTATGAGAGCCTTGAGTCAATATGAAAGTTCAGTCTGGCAGCAAAACCACAGGCAGGCGCCGAGGGGTGATTTAATTTCCTAGTAAGCTATATTTGTGTTAGGTTTAAAGAGGAACTAAGATGTGTGATTTGCCAAGAGAAAATTGTTTCTTCTTGATTGTGTATATAATCTGAACCCTGAAGTAAAGATTTTGTAGCAGCAGCAGCAGCTTCACCACTGAGTGCTTGTCTGTCTGTCACGCCGATCCTATTCACAACCTGGTTCCAGTCACCTTGGGTTCCTGACCACTTAGGTGAAATTCCTACTGTGCTGTCCAAGGCAGGCCAGGAGGCAGGAGTGGGTGGGTTGGGGAGCAGGATGAGGGGTGAGGGTATAGTGGATTTCCATGGGGGAAACTAGGAAAGGGGATAGCATTTGAAATGTAAGGGAAGAAAATATCTAATAAAAAAAAAAGAGTTGAGAAGGAACAAGAAAGGGGGAGCTTATTCAACAGCAAATTTCAGAGGCTGAAAACACTCTAGGTCTAGATAAGATTGTAGGGAGGGAGATGAGAGGCTTCCAGGACTAGGCCTAGCTTAACAGGCAAAGGCAGTAATCCTCCCAGACAACAATTGCATTATGAGAATAAAAGGTACATTTATAGCTCTGTGGTAAAAATTAGACATTGCTCAGTATAAAACCTCTCAAGAATGTAAGAAAAGCAGAAACATACCTCGGAAAAATGAAGATCTACAGACACAAAAAACCCCTCAGATCACACAGTTCGCTCTGCCATCAAATATCTTGGACTCCCTCCTGGTATCATTCATAGTGTCTGGTGCAGGAGGCAGAGTTATCAACGGCCATTTATCCATTCCAGAGAAAAGAAAAGCCCTGTGTCTTCTGTGCTTGAAAGACAGACTGCCCAAGTTGCCATGGAGACCACAGGGAACTATTGGCTAGTGGACTCTGTCAGTTTTTAAACAATATATGACTGCTAGAGTATTGTTTATTCTTCTCCAGACTTCTGACTACATTGACAGCTAAGATAACTATACCTTGACAGCTAGAAAAAGCTTTCACAGATGTCATCTGTTACTACCTTACCTTCCTCTTCTTGATAAGTCACTGTCCTAATATTATTCTTGTTCTAACTCTAATGAAACATTCCATTATATGACCCAACTTTTTCATCACAATTTATTATTTCTTCTGCCCCCAAAAATGCTCATCTTAAAGACTGTCCGTGTTGTTAACTCATATTGTTATCTCTTTTGCAAACTTATAAACTACAGGAAACCCATTCAGATCTACCTCTCATGGACCAAATAGACTCTACCCAGATAAGAAAATCTGACCAAATTTCCCACTTACTACCTATTTCAAAGGGTGGGATTCCTCTGGGTTTCAAATATACATCTTAAGAGAAAATTTTTCTTTCTCTGAAAAGCACTTCATCTTATTCTCTACTTATAATAATGTGTTTCAACATTTTGTCAAGTCCAGGCACTTACCATGTCCAGGACAGCTCCAGAGAAGCAACCTCCAGATGCTCCAGTCTCCTGTCACAGACACAGATGGATCTACTGGATATTTTCCTTCTGGCCTATGCTCACATGGCTTCACAGGCTCTGGACAGCAGGAAACATCCAACTCTCCTAAGATTGGACAAATACTCTACATACCCACTCGTCTAGGTTCCCTAGAGATCTGCCGTCCCCAAACCAGCCGGAAGTAGTCAGATATTACGATGACCCTATTGCTGCTTTACCATCACCTCTTTCTAATTTCTTCTTTTTTAATTAAACCAAAATGGGGGAATGTGAGCATTCTGTCTAAATTCCACCCCCACAGTTACCTGGTAACAGGCAGGTGTGGGGCTATGGAAGGCAGCCTATTTTGGTTGATTGAGGATTGCTCAGGTGACCCAGTAAATAAACTCTACAAGGGATGGAACAGTGAGCCACGTTCCCAGAGAAAGGTGCCTGACACCACAGAGCCCCCAACTCCATAATTCTGTGACTACAAGTCACACAGACAATGTCCCAAGCTCCTGGCATTCTGGCTAGACTCCACCCCCACAGTTTCCTGGCTATAGTCAGGTATGTTCCTCTCCACAGTTACCTGACAACAACATATAGCTCAGCTCACTGTAAAAGGGGCTGCTTAGCCCCTCCTGTCTCTCTCTTTAAGCTCTTACCTTTCTTACTCTCATCTCTAGCTGTCCTACTCTCTTTCTGTGCCCCCCTCTCTCCACATGAACATGGCCAGCCTCTCTCTCTCTCTTTCTACCTTCTCTCTTTCTGCCTTTCTACAATAAAGCTCTAAAACTATAGACTGTCTCTGTTCATCAAGGCCCTCCATGCTTAAAAAATAGGATAGGCTTTCCTCTAAATAGCCCTGTCTAACCTCCAGCTGGAAGGCCTTCCTGTGCTCCAGCCATGGACCAGACCAAAGTCTCTTGCCAGTATGGGACTCTCCCCCTGCCCTCCTCTCCCTTCTGCCCAAGGGCTGTCCAAGCCGACAGGGTCTGGGGGGGCATTTTGTTCTCAGCTCTTCTGTGATCTCCAATGGTGTCTGGGATGTTGGAGACTGAGAACCTGGCCTCCATGAGGCCCAGAGACTTAGGACTGCCCCTTGTACTCCCCCACCTTCCCTGCCACTGCCCCACCCCGGGCGAGCTGACATTCCATGGTGTCCCACAGCCAGACTCTTGCCCAGAGAAACAGAACTCTGGTGGGATGAAGGTTTTCTCCCACTCCCCCCCCCCTTCCCCATGCCCAGCGCCCAAAATCCAGGTAGCTTCTCCCCATAGTTACCTGGCAACAGTGGTAGGCCTGACCCACTATAAAAAGGGCTGCTTGCCTCATCCTTGCTCTCTTGACCTCTTGCTGTCTTGATCTCTTGCTTCCCTCTGCTTCTCTATTGCCCTGTTGGGCTCTTTCCTTAAACCTTCCCTTCACCAAACCCTTCCCTCTCTCTCCATATGTTGATGGCCAGCCTCTACTTCTCTACGCTCTCCCCTTCTCTGTGTTTCTCTGCCTCTACTACCCTCTTAACTCCATGCCCCCCCCCCATGCCATGAATAAACTCTATTCTATAGTATACCATCCTGTGGCTGGTCCCTCAGGGGAAAGGGATGCCTTGGCATGGGCCCTCTGAGGCACCCCCTTCCTCCATACCACCACAGCCTCATAGAACATATTCTTTCTCTCTTTATCTTTTCATAAACACATCAGGACCCACCCCACCCCTTGTTAAATCCCTCTATCACATCTGAATCATTTGTTCTTTACCATCCAGGGCTCGCTCTTAGATTTAAGTGTGAGCAGATTAAGCTAAGCAGAGGGAGACCTGAATGTGGGAAAACTGTGGTCGCAAAGAATGTGGAACTTTTCATAAGTCAAAATCAAAATGCCAACACCTGGCAAAAGGATATAAATGAAGGAAAGGAAAGATACCACAGAAAATGTCTCTTTTTCTCTGAAGATTTCAGTTTCTCTATGAAATGTGAGACTCCTTCACACAGTTCACACACATTCAGAGTCCTTTGCCCAGGAACCCTGAAGAGGAGCAAGGAAGACTGCAAGAAATCTATTCTGACCCACAGAATCGAAGCACATGAACTCCAACAAAATATTTTTGCAACAAGGGCAGGTCAGGACCTTGTTAGGTCTCAGAGAAACTCAGAACAAAAGGATAACTGGTGTGCCTATTAACATAGCCATGTGGACATTGTTGGCTAGGTGGTTTCTTGGCTCCTGGTTCCTCTTTTGCCCAGGCCTCTATCCTCTCTTCACTTCCTCCATACCCCTTCCCCTCTGCTCATGGGCTGGTTATGTCTACACCCAGCCAGATAGCTCTGGCTCTTTTCTCCCTCAGAATGTAAAGCCTCAAATTAACCAATAAGCAACACTTGCCCACGAACCAGGTACTTTACTGGAATGCTGCCATGTGCAAGACAAAGGAAAATCATAAAGACTCATGGGAAACTACAATGAACTATGTGATTATCTTTAAAACTCCCTGTAGCATGTGTCCAAAGTCTGTCTTTTTCTCAGGATGTAATATTTAATAAATCTTGCCCACATGCTGTAGTTGGTTTTTCTCTGGTGATGTTCAGGGTCAACAGAACCTACAATAGATCTTCTCCTCAGCGATGTCTTAGTGCTATCCTATCTTCATGTTTAATGGAGAATATAACTTCACACAGTAAATATTAATAGTCACAACCCATATGATGGTGCTTTATAATATACATTTTCTAATCTAATCAAACCTCCACTGTATCTTTATATGATTAATATCTACAAAGCTCTCTGAGGAGGCATATGAATTCATTGTCCTGGCAAATAGGTACTCTCTTAAAATGGCAAATGGAGGAATACAGGTGTTAAGAAAGAATGGGTGAATTTGAATTCGAAGAGCTCTTTAAGGCTTTACCAAAGAGAATCTCCATGTACAAACTACAGATACTGCATAGGATCTACAATGTTGTTTTAGAAGAATGTTCTGGAATCCATAAAATTCATCAAAACATTACAATGAACCCCAGTTCATAGTGTTATGCCCAGATATTGAAACCACAAAGACCACCAGGACTCAACTCTGAAGCATTTCACACCAGTGTATATTCCAGCTTGGTATGCAAACCTTCCCTGATGCAGCACGTTAGGTGACTGACCAGGAATTTTATCTCTTCAGGGGAAAGAAGGCAGAAAAAAAAATGTAGTAGTGCTAGTAACTCCCACCAGCTGCTACTGGCTGGAAATGTCTAACCTTGAGACCCGATTTTTTTTTTTTTTTTTTTTTTTTTGTCTAAAATTACATCTACGGGCTTCCATTTTGATACCTCAATAGGATCTCAAACTTCCTGACAATTATAAGATATTCACAACGGAATAGTGAGAGTGGCTGCAGAAAATCACCCCTGCTCCACACACCTGCTTTACTCCTGCCAGTTCCTCTTACATGGCAGGTTCCAGGACAGACGTACCACTGGTGACTCTCCCAGAATGCCCACACAGCAACTGTAGCCTAAAGAAGTTTTCGAGTTTCCCTAATACTTGGCTCTAGCCCCCCACCGCCACCCCAAGACTTCCTGACCACGAGGACATCCAGAATATGCAGAGAATGCAGGAGTGGTGGGATTTCCTGTTACTATGGCCTAGTTCCTTGGGACAAGTCCTTCTGCTTCCACACAATATACAGCAGCTTCCTGCTACATGTTTCTTTTAAACCCACCGACTTAGGACCCTTTTAATGAATTAGCTTCCCAGTACCTCTCAGCTGTGCTTGTTTGTTTGTTTGTTTGGTTGGTTGGTTTTTCTGGCTTGCTTACTTCATTGCTTGTTTTTGTTGTTTTCCTAAATGCATCTAATCAGGCAAGTAAGGCCCTCCCTCCCCTCAGATACCACTCCACCAACACTGTTGCAGGGTGCCTTCCACACAACTGCAGCTGTCAGGATGCCCAGGGCCTACACTACACAGCTTCCCCACAAGATTGCTGCCATTCTAGACCAGAACTGGATGTAGTAGGACACTGCACCTGGGTTCTGGGCCATTCAAACCAAATTATGCTGACTAACTTCTCATGTTGCAATACCAGACTCCTGAGCCAAAAACTCAAAAAAGAAAATAGTCCCTCTAAATTATGATGTTAAAATGTCCTAGTCTCAAAGTATAATATATATCCCCTAAGGAGAGCAATTTATAAGATATCCAAGATACAGAACTGAAAACTCAGAGTGAGGATCAGGAGATGCATGTCAATCAACTCAGAGAGGACAGGAACACAATGATTCATGGACAAGAAATAATAGCAGATGCCTGAAGGAAATGAAGACAACTTCGGATATGAAAATTGAGTTTAATAAGTAGTTAGAAATACCCACAAAAATGAAATGAAAAAAGAAATGAAAAATGCTGTGAGTCAAAGAAAAATAATACCAAGAGTTCCTATGGGAAACAAAATATCAGGCTTGAACACATTGTAGAGTTGCTGGAACACCTCAGTCAAAGAAAATGATGAACTGAAATAATGTTGGGTATGGCACAATATCATATCCTGCTTGTAATGTGTGGGGAGTAAAATAGAGAAACACCTTGGGAACATTGTCCAGATTTTATTAAAAACAAACAAGGAGACCACAACTAGACTTAGGACTATAATAGATACTGTTTAAAAATTTGCTCATAAATATATTCCTGATTGTGCTCTATAATTCTCAATGTACATGCATGCTCATCTGCATAAGCAGAGGAAGAAGTCTCCAGAATTACCCAAGTCTCTTTAGAGATTCTAGCTAGGAAATCAACTCCTTTCATGATTATAATGAGGCACAGGTGTCTCAGAAGACTTCTGAGGATCAAAAACTGTTGTGATGATTTTGACAGGTTGAAATAGATTCCAGCTCATTATGGAGGTGAGAGCTCAGAAACACAAGTCCAGACCTGGGCGTCTGTTCTTAAAGTACATGATTCTGAGCCCTTGGACATCGTTCAGATGGCAGGGCTCCTTGCTTTCCATCATGGTGAATTATATACTTCCCCACATTAAGCTTATGCAAAAAAAAAAATGATGGCACCAGCTAATAGATGCTGCCTATGAGAACAGATTAAACACATTGATGATTAATAATGAATCTGAGATGAGTTAAGGAAAGAAATGATGGTTTTGTGAAAGAAATTGAGCATCTGAATTCTTTTTTATATAAATCAGAGCCTTGGAGAAGGACACATGGATCAGCTGAGGATAGGAAAAGCTGTCCCACAACCTGAGCCTGTACAATGGGCCACTCCACAGGTCTGATCTGGTCATTTGGATATGAAGGCCTCTTGGGAGGCTCCCAGTCTGGAGTGTTTGAAATGAGACACAGACCACAGAATTCAGCTGTGACTTCAAAGAATGATGGCTTCCAGAAACTCTAACTTTGTAATAATACTGAATGCTGACCATAACTTCTAAAAAGGCATATTTTTTTTGTTTATTCTGAGAGCTAAAAGCTACTGGCTTAGGCAATTAGGCAATTACCACCTGTAGCCTAACAGCAGGATTGTAAGTAATGTAGCCTCTGTGCTGTCTCCCATGAATTGCAGCGCACAAACTTACAGCTGCTGCTTGATTTGGAGGAAAGAAAGGGGACACTTTGAAAAGTGATTTTAATGTTTATTTCTAAGTTGTAAATTTTTCCTATGAAAGCACTCTAAGAAAAGGGGGGAAAGCTGAATGATCTTGAGCTGAACAAGGGAAATTTGTGCTCCTCACTTTATCCTCAGCTCTTATACATCTTCCAGAATACATGACCACACGGTAAAAAATGATCACAAGTTTACACATAAATTCAAATCATAAATTGAATAAGAAGTTTCAAACACTGAATGTTAACATGCATATTCATTAAGAGTAATTACATGGTTATATATTCCTCAACTATCACAGGTCCACAGGTTCACAGAGGGTTAAAAATAGTAAGTAAGTTATTAGTAAAGTTTTGCAAATATAAATCTAGCCAATCTTTTTTCTTCTGTTCTTGTACCTATAATAAATCATTCATTCCCTTTTTAAGACCTTTAACTAATGCTTTTACAACCTCTGAGCAGAAGAATGTCTGGTTTCTATCTCCAAAGTGAGACTAAAGGATAGCAGAGTGTTCATTGCAGTTCTGACTATCAGAATGGTATTAATTTTGATATTAAAAGAGCTTAGGTGAGACGATGCCGGGGCCTAGCAAACACAGGGGTGGATGTTCACAGTCAGCTATTGGATGTATCACAGGGCTCCCTATGCAGAAGCTAGAGAAAGTACCCAAGGAGCTAAAGGGATCTGCAACCCTATTGTCGGAACAACATGATGTACTAACCAGAACCCCGGAGCTCTTGTCTCTAGCTGCATATGTATCGAAAGATGGCCTAGTCGGCCATCATTGGAAAGAGAGGCCCATTGGACTTGCAAACTTTATATGCCTCAATAGAGGGGAATGCCAGGGCCAAAAGAATGGGAATGGGTGGGTAGGGAAGTGGGGGGCGCTATGGGGGACTTTTGGGATAGCATTGGAAATGTAACTGAGGAAAATATGTAATAAAAATATTAAAAATTAAAAAAAGAGCTTAGTAATTAACATCAACTTAGGAATTCTTTTGGATCATTATTGTATAGGATAAAGAAACCATCTACATATCTTTAGTGTATCACTACAAGATAGTTCATCTTGTAGTTCTGCAGAGATCTGCTCAACCTTGTGAACTGATTCCTAGTGGTTTTTATATATGTTTAATAGTGATGGGAAAAGCACATTAAGAGCAGCAATCTTTCCTAAAGTGATTTTCTCCAGTACCTTGCCTACTGAAGCTCTTTCATAATTTTGCTAGCCTAAAGTGAAGTAATCTCAAAAAGATCACCAGTTTGTCCTCTGATATTAGGACATATTAACTTGTCCATTGATGGCTCCTGACACCTAAGCTTCTCATGGCCACCATGCCTCAAGACCTAGATCAAAAGCATGCGTCATTCCATGCCAAGTTCTAGGTCAGATGCCTGTGCCTTACAGACTCAGATCTGGATCATGGGTATTCCCTCTATTTCTGGATTGTAGTCATTTTATATGTAGTCAAGTTGACGGCCAGGAATAGCCAAAACAATAATACACCATTTAAACACAAAAAGTAAAACCTCACATAAGTATCTCACTTTATGCCAAAATTATGTTTGACAAAATGCAACACCCCTTTTTCATAAGTCTTGGTGAGAGAAGGGATAGAGTGATCATATCTAAACACAATATAGGTTATATACAGCAACCCTTACCAAGTACCAAATTAACTGTAAAGAAAATTAAAGCATTTCCACTAAAATTGGGGACAAGTCTGACCACTTTCCCCATATCTCTTCAATATGCTATATAAAGTTCTAGCTAGAGCAATAATACAGCTAAAGGAAGGCATCTTGGAACTGGAAGAGAAGAGGGAATCTAGGCAGGGAGAGAAATGATGGAGTCAAGACAGAATTCTGATCAAGACTCAACTTTAATGTTGGCAAACATGCTTTATAAAGAGGGGAGGCCCATTCCCAGCCACACAAAGTTCCTTTAAAGTTGTCAGATCAGCCTTTTAGTAGGAACCCCAAGAAAATCACAGTTTGTAGCTAACTCTGGGAGATCTCAGGGAACTGGTTCAGCCTCAGGCAGGTAGCAGGTAGTGGCACATCAAAGGAGAGTGATGAGAAGCAGCACAGCAGGTGGCTCTGCCTAAGTGGCAGATGGTCCCAGCCAGCCTTGCTAGTGATGCAGCTAAGACTGATATCTAGGTACCATTTTACCTTGGATAAAGCAAGACACCTTTCTAATCAAAGATCACTCAAAACTCAAGAGCATAGAGAAACTTTAAGTTCATGGTGACAATACTGTACCTTACTCAGTTTCTGAATTAATCATGGAACAAGGAAAGGAGCCCAATAACTTCTGAAAGAACACACATGAAGGAAAAAAAAAAGATAGCTTCCTTGAAATGTTCTTTATACTTTCAGAATCTCATTGTAATCTACCTAAAATGAAATTCATTCACACACAGCCTACACATATGCATATGGTTTGATAAGGAATCCTGGTGATGAATACAAAAGCTGGACATAGAGACTCAGGGCTTTAATCCGTGCACTCTGGAAGCAGAAGCAGATCATGAGGGTACTGGAGGTTCTCGAGAGAGGTTCTTTTTAACTCCCTCAAGCCTTTGAGAGGATGGGGACTCCACAGCCCAACCCACAGTGTCTGTGCTTGAGGGGATGCTTCATCTCTAACTCTACACAAAATAGGAAATTTCCCTAACCAAATTTACACCTCACATACTGACCAAACCTTCAAATTAGTACGACGAAGACATACACATAGCTGTCAGGATGCTCTGGATCTGTTCTAGACCACACCACTTGAATGCTACCTGCCCAGAACTTAGCTGAATCTAGTAGGAAGCTGCAATCTAGTTCTTGCCTTCCATCCTAGATTATCAAAGCTTAACCATAACATCTCATGGAAATCCACCTGACCTAATGCCACACAGAATAACAAAATGGTTGTTGCATGTTAGCAGAAATATTAAAAGATAAAAGTTTGCTTCAAGCCTGATACAGTGGCATAAGTCTTTCATCCTAGTACTCATGGGGCTCAGACAGGCAGATTTATGTAAGCTAGAAGCCATTCTGTTCTCTATATCAGGATATATGAAAGTAAGGTCTATAGAGTGAGACTGTCTTACAAACAAACAGGAAACCCAAACAAGAAATTAAAGCTATACTTTCTACATTGATATCAAAACCAGTTAAAATGTGCAAGGATGGGCTGGTGAGATGGCTCAGCGGGTAAGAGGACTGACTGCTCTTCCAAAGGTCCTGAGTTCAAATCCCAGCAACCACATGGTTGAGAATTGACACCCTCTTCTGGTACATCTGATGACAGCTACAGTGTACTTATGTATAATAATAAATAAATCTTCAAAGAAAATGTGCAAGGATATTAGAAGACTGATTATATAGGTCTGAATGAATACGTCTCCTACTGGTTTATACTTTTGAAGTTGGATCCCCAGTATGTCATAATGTTTGGGGAAATTTAGTTGATGGAACATTACTGAATATAGAATGACACTGGGGGTATGCACTCCGAGAAAGAATAGACCAAAGCCACCTTAATTCTCTCTCTTCCTCCTTAGTGACTAAGTTTCAACAACATGGTTATTTGCTGTCAGGCCTCCATGCCATGGTGGATGGTTATCCTCTGGAAGCATTACCCAAAGTGGTCTTTTTCTTCTATTACTTTCCTTGATCATGGTGCTTTATGAAAGCAGCAGATGAAAACCAATTATAGGAAAACATATTATAACTGGATTTAGGGTTCCCTTTCAGAGAAAAAATTCATGTCATATTCTGAAGGCTAATCAAGAACAGAATATATGTTAGGTCATCAGAATTATGAGGCCGTTTTAAGAAATGATATAATCTAAAATCATCATTGTCTATATTGTGTCTTCTTTCAGTAAACAGTAGATGACATAGTGGTCTTACAGTCAGCAAATATTGAGACATAATAAAGTATACATTTGCGGTCTGGATGCAGGAAGGTATCTTTAAGAATACTTTGTTGATCCCAGTATCACATCTCAGATGGTAACTGATGGTAAGTGAAACTGTGCTAACAAATTCTAAAATCTGTCAGCTTTGCTCAAATGGAGACCCTGTTCCTATCCTGTATGCAGTTGGGTGTCAACAGCCAGTCTTTAGTCTAAAATGTTCACTTGAGATCCTAAGGCCTATATACAATGCTGCATCCTTTCTAGAACAAGAAAATAGAGTATGGAATGTAAAACACAAGAATAACTTAAAAGAAAATCTTTGCTGAAGAATTAAAATATGTACTATAGATTTAGTTTGAGAATATTTAGTGAAACAAAAATTAGCATTAGGTAGACTTATTGTCATGTACCATTTTCTTATTCATGACAAAACCAATACAGATAATAATTTCATAAATTCCACAGTGGTTTCCCTTCAGAATAGTTAAGAGAACCTGAGTAAATGAATGTTACATGTAACAACAAAATGAAAAAGTAAAATGATTTTTTACAATGGAAAGGAATGTTTTAAGTTGCATAAGAATTATACTAATTCTTCATTGATTGTGGATACGTTACTGCACATAAATCTATTACTGTCCAACTTAAAGTCTGAATCTTTTGACTTCAGCAATATTCTTTGCTTTATTATTTGAGATCACTCATCTAACATGATTATAGACTGCAAGGACCAGATCCTTTTATGATTCTTTAACTTCATTACTATTCTTATCTTTATTATTTGAGCTCATTCATCTACCATGATTATGGGTGGCAAAGATTACTATCATTTATGATTCTTCCTTCATTTTTCCAAAAATAGAACTCAGGGTTATATTCAGGCTCGATCACGAAACTGTAGTAGAAATGTAAACCTCTGGGCTAGAGAGATGACTCAGGGGTAAAGGGCACTTGCTGTTCATGAAAAGAAACACAGACTAATTCTTTCTTTCTACACACAAAATAAGGTATGATTTTTACCTGAATCTTGTGTGATGCATTTTGTGATTACTTCATGGTTCCATTGGTTTCATATAGGCATTCAGTGAAAATAAAAACATAGAGAATAACATGCCTATAGTTAAATAAAACTTTAAAGAAAAAAGTCTGTCTTCCAGGTCTGGGATAGCAATAGAAGGGAGCAGGGTCAATACTATATGTGACTTATCCAGCACTGATGGCTGCTGTAGGCATAAGGCTTGCTCAAATGGTAACATATACACTGTACTACAAGTTCCTCCTAAGTGGAATGTTCTCGCTGCCAAGATTATGGGAGAATGTTCTCCCTGCCAAGGTTTATGTCTACATAACCAGAAACAGTGAGATTCCATGAAGCAACAATGTGTCAGATATTCCTCAGAAAAATGGTAATGTTATGACCTTCAGGACAGACTTTAAGGCTGTGGGAAAGAACTATGAAAACATGAGTTGAAGAATATATAATTTAATGTAAGAACCATTCTTTAGAGGATTTCTCTGTGGGACTGTGAAAGGCAGCCTTTGTTTTAGTTGAGCAAACCTTACTGTGGAGACCCAGTAGAAAACTCTACAAGGGACAGAATAGTGAGCTACATTCCCAGAACAGGTGTCTGATAACACAGAGCCCCACAACTGAATAATCCTGTGACTATCTGTCACGTTGACAATGTCCCAAGCTCCTGGCATTCTGGCTAGACTCTAACCTCACAGTTACCAGCTCCTCCCGACAGTAATGCTGCAAGGGCTAGGTAACCCAGCCCACTATAAAAGGGGATGTTTGGCCCCTCCTCTCTCTCTTAAGCTCTTAAATCTCTTATTCTCATCTCTAGCTCTCCTACTATCTATCCTTTCCTCCCTCTCTCCACATGGCCATGGCTGGCTTCTACTTCCCTATGCCTCTCCCTCTCTCTGACTTTCTACAATAAACACCTTAAAATCAGGAACTATCTCTCCGCTCATCAAAGCCCGCTGTTCTTCAATGATGGAATAAGCCTGACCCTAAAGATCCACATGTCACCTCCAGCAGCAAAGACTCTCAGAATTTCTAGTCACCAGAGTAGACCAAAGACTCTCACATCCTGGGAGCCACAGAGTGCCTTATCCCCCTGCTCCCTTCTCCCTTTAGCTCCAGGGCTGACCGAGTTGCCCCCAGGGCCCTCACTTTGTTCTCAGCTCTTCCACAACATACAGTGACATCTGGGATGTCCATGACTGAGGACCTGTGGTCTGTGGCCTCTGTGAGGCCCAGAGACCACAAATTGCTCCCTCTCTATGCCTGTTGACTGGAGATTCATAGCTTCCCACACCCAGACACCCACCTGGGCCTCAAGGAGATTGCTGTCCACTTGCCCACAGCACTGGAGCTCTGGTGGGACGTGGGATCCCCTTTAATTCCCCGCACCCACTGCACAAAAATTCTCAACTATGCAAACTATAAGCATGCAATATGATTTGCATAAGGGGTCCAAGTACCTAAAATTACAGAGGTAGCTACACAAATGAGTCAGTAAATGGAAAGGGATGGTTTAAAAGAACAAGGCTCATGGTGTGAGGAATAAAGGAGTACCAGGAAGTAAAAGAGTGATGATCTCAGACAAAATTTCACCCAGTTAAGTTTCTGGTTTGAGTTTGAAAATGCAGGCAGGTTTCAAAGTCCAAGAACAGCCTGGAACAGATCAAGGTCTAGTGAAGAAAACGTTAGGTCCAGGTATCATGGGACACATCTTTAACTCCAGGATTCAGGAGACAGAGCAATACACACCTATGTGTATAAGATCTATTCACAAAGATATTTCCAAGACAGCCAAACTTAGTATGTGAAGCAGTTGAAAAACAGAAAGGTAATTTCTCACTTAAAACTAGCCTCTATATCTAGATTTAGCAACCAGAAAGCACACACAAGCAAACTACATAGGAGCTGCTATGTTTAAAAATCAGTGCACTTCATTTCTTTTTATAAAAGTTACAAAAAATGGAGAAAATGGAGAGATATCCCATGGTGAAGGACTGGTACAACTAGCATAGTAAAAATGGTCATCCTACCAAAAGCCATCTACAGATTTAATGAAATCTCCATCCAAATTCCAACACAATTGTTCAAAGTTGTAGAAAAATTCTCAAATTCATCTAGAAAAGCAAAAAACCCTGAATAGCTAAAACTATTCGCGACAAGGAATCACCATCCCTGACCTCAAGTGTTACTACAGAGCAATAGTGATAAAAACTGCATGGTATTGGAATAGAGACAGACAGATTGATCAATGGAATAGAACTGAAGGCCCAGAAATTAAACCACACACTTACAGACAATTGATCTTTGACAAAGAAGCCAAAAATATATAATGGAAAAAAGAAAACATCTTCAATCACCAGTGCTGGTCTAACTGGCAGTCTGTATGTAGAAAAATGAAAATAGATTCACATTTCTCACCTTGCACAGACCTCAAGTTCAAGTGGATCAAGGAACTCAACATAAAACAAGATACAATCAAGGAAACAGAAGATAAAGTGGGAAAGAGCCCCAAACTGACTTTCACAGGGGGAAATTTCCTAAAAAGAACTCAAATGGCTCAGGCTCTAAGTTCACAAATTGACAAAAGGGACCTCATGAAACTAGAAAGCTTTTGTCAGGCAAAGGACATAGCAAATAGAACAAAGTAGCAACCTACAGATTGGGGGGAAAAAAAAAACCTTCTCTATCCCCACACTTGATAGAAGGCTAATATCCAATATATATAAAGGATTCAAGAAGCTAACCACCAAGAAACCAAACATCCCAATCAAAAAATGGGGTAGATACCTATACAGAGAATTCACAATGAAGCAACTGTGGAAGGTTGAGAAACTTCAAAAGAAATATTTAAAGTGTTTAGTGATCAGAAACATATACATCAAAGCAACACTGAGATTCCACCTTCCACCAATCAGAATGGCTAATATAAAAAGCTCAGGTGACAGCACATGCTGGCCAGGATGTGGAGAAAGAGGACCACTCCTCCATTGCTTGTGGAATTGAAAACTGATCAACTATTGTGGAAATCAATCTGGAGATTCCTCAGAAAATTAGAAATAGATATACCTTAAAACCCAGCTATACCACTCTTGGGCATATACACAAAAGATGCCCCACCATGACACAGGGGCTCTTGCGCGCGCCCTGACTCACCAGCAAGAACGACACTGCAACAGGATCCTTCTGCACACGTTTATTGGGAGAGCTTGATTACAGAGGCGAAGTGACCCCAAGCCCAGAATTGGTGCTGCTTATATAGGCCTAGGAGAGGCGTGTCTCACACCCTGATTGGTTATGCATAGGTTATGCTTACCACCTCATTTGCATGTCTACATCTGATTGGTTAATTTCTCTCTCATCTGATTGGTTAATCTGTCTCTCATCTGATTGGTTAACTTGTCTCTCATCTGATTGGTTAACTTATCTCTCACCTGATTGGTTAATTCTCAAAACCTCATCTTGGCAAAAAAAACTTTACTGCCTATGTATGCATGGTGGCCAGCAGTAGCCAACGCCACCCTGCAACAGCACATGTGGTTTCCCACAAGGGGCTTGTGTTCCATTATGTTCGGAGTGGCCTTACTTGTGATAGCCAGGATCTGGAAACAACCCAGATGCCCCACAATGGAAGAATCGATACTGAAATATAGTTCATTTACACAATGGAGTATTATTCATCTATTAAGAACAACGACATCAGGAGCTTTGGAGGAAAATGGATTGAACTAGAAAATTCTATTCTGAGTGAGGTAACTCACACCCAAAAAGGACATGGATAGTATGTACACACTAATAAATGGATATCAGCCAAAAAAGTATATAATAAAACATAAATGACTAAAGAGGGTTAAAAAGCTCAAGGTTCCAAGTGAGGATGTCTTAATCCCACTTGGGAGATAGAAGAAAGCAGTTATGGGGGAAGAAGGGAGAGAGAACTGAGTGGAAGCAGGGACAGAGAGGGGAAGGGGAAACATGATCAGGCATTGTGAGGGACAGGGGAGGACTGAAGCCCTGAGAACCAGTAGAAAAAAATGGAAATAGACAGCCTCAGGAGGTAGGCTATGGAGGTCCAACTTGCATGTTCCAAAGACCTAGGCGGTGAGAGACTCCCAGGACTCAAAGGGAGAGATCTTGGATAAAGTGGTCTACAATGGAGAGGGGGAACTTGTAGAGTCCACCTCCAGTGGAGGGACAGGCATCAAGTGGAGTGAGAGTTGCAATCTTATACACAAAACCTCTGATCCAGAATTGTTCCTATTTGAAGGATCTCCAGGGACAAAACTGAAGAAGAACATGAGAGAAAGGAAGCCCATGGACAGGCCCAAATTAGGATCCATATCAAGGGGAGGCAAAGGGCAGTGACACTGTTACTCATACTGTGGTGTGCTTATAGACAGGAGCCTGGCATGGCTGCCCTCTAAGAGGTCCAACAAGCAGCTGAGTCAGATGCAGATTCTAGCATCCAACCAATGGAAGGAAGCCAATGACCCTGGTGGTTGAATTGGAGAAAGTCAGAAGGAGCTGAGGAGGAAGGTGGCCCCATCCATATGCCAGCAGTCTCAACTGAACTGGACCTCCCAAGATCTCTCAGAAAAGGGGCCAACAACCAGGCAGCAAACAGCAGCTGACATGATGACCATGACAAATAAACAGTGGTTGACTGCCTGGTCTGACCTCAGTGAAAGAAGATGTACCTAACCCTCCAGAGACTAGAAGTGCCAGGGATTGGGGAGGCCTGGTGGAATGGTGAGGTGTGGGGACATCCTCTTGGAGGGGTGGAGAGGAGGGATGGGATGGGGTGCAGAGAAAATTTTAGAAACTTTATTTAAAAACTCAAGGTAAGTGTCTTTAGTGTAAAAATGACACTTGACTTGTATACAACTTCTATATGGAATTTTACGAATAGGTTACTATGAATATATTTTATGCTGAGAGCATATTGCATAAAACATATTGACATACAAAATCAAGGAGGAGAAATGGTAGAAACTCACTGGTGGCTGCAAGGGAGAATATATATATATATATATATATATATATATATATATGTACGTATATATACACACACATGCACAAAATGAATCATTTGAGGGTAATGCCCTTGGAATGATTCCCTCATTATATCAAATCTGTTAAAATACTATCACAGTTGGAACATCTTCCTGAATAAGCATGTATCTGCATTGTGGCATTGTTCCAGGCATTTCTCAGGTTCCCAATCAGTAATAAATATGAATGCAATGACACTCTTCGGAGCCTAGCTGTTACAGATTTCATCTCTGGCCACCACTCTGATAGGTTCACATGAAAGAAAGAATGTGTGATAATGGTCTCCTAGCATACATTCCAATACACATACAAACACATATATGTACACATACATACATATGTTTATGCATAAATTAAAACATAAGTATTCATTCTGAACATGTAGATACTATTACTGAAGAAAGTTGTCATGACCATGATATCAGCAAATATTAAGTGCTTTTTATGTATTTCATTGACCTTATATTTCTCTCATGTCAAATATTTCTCTTGGCATTTAACAGATATATGAATGATCTCTTTTAATGCCCCAGCCTCAGAAATATAGATTGACAATGGGGAAAAAAAGCAGATGATCGAGTACCATAGAAAGTGATAGAAAATTAATGAGAATTGGCAAGGAAAATATTGATTTCCTAGGAACAATAAACACTAGGCCAGGGAATAATCAAGAGCAGAAACCCACGCTCTCAGTGTTCCTTCTAGCACTTTCTCAGGAATAATCAAATGCTGCACCAAATTCACAAATTTCTTCTGAAAAATCCCACAAAAAATTTACAGAGAAAACAGTGCATAATACAGAAAGTAGGGGAATATGGTACAGTCATCACACAAAGCTGACCTTACCTGGATCCAAAAGCAAATGACCACGAAAACATGAACACAGAAAATAATAACAGTATGGGTACAACAGTGCAACATTTAAAAAGTTTCTCTCTAATAGATGCAGAAAGTAAACTCAACTTGATTTCAAGCCAGAGACTCAAAACTGTTTCAACAAGCACAAACCAAACAACTCAAGGCATAAACTATGTATAATCAGTGGGAGAAAGCTCACTGATAGATATATGTCAATATATCTATGAAAGGCCTACAGCAAAATATCACAGTGGATCACTATGAAAGCTCTGAAGAATGTGGAACAGAAGGAACATTACTGAGTCTAATGAGGATAATAACCAACATCCTAAGCCTATCATTACACACACTGAAGACAGCTGTCATCATTCAACTCTACTCAGAAGACAAACAAGGATGTACAGAGCCTCCGTGTTAATTGATCACAGTACAGCAGTGCTTCCAAAGAGCAAGTAAGTCTTAGAATATTTTCAATGATCAAATAAGGATATGAGGAAGGCAAGTTTTCTCGAAATACAAGAAAGATAATTCTTTAAATCAAGACCTGCAAGTATCCCAAGAAAATAATCCAATCTGACAAAATACTTAACACGCTATAGAATACAAGAAAAATATAAAAAAATATATCATTTGGTTTTATACATTCCTAAAGAATAATCTGAGAAGTCAGAAGACCACTCAGTGTCTAAAAGGAGCTTGGATATGCTGGTTTAGCATACAAACTGCTAAAAGGGGCTCTGTAGGCTGATGGATGTAAGGTATCATTAATGGTTCTCCCTAGATGCTGACCCTTGTGCTGTAATACCAACCTGTCTAACAATGTATGTGGTGGCGCATGCCTTTAATACCAGCATATTTCTGAGTTCAAGGCCAGCCTGGTCTGCAGAGTGAGTTGCAGGGCACCCAGGACTCTACACAGAGAAACCCTGTCTCGAAAACCAAAAAAAAAAAAAGAATTGAAATGAACAAAGGGGGAGCTTATTTAGCAGGAAATTTCTGACGGTGAAAACACTCTACGATTCTTTAGCGGCTAGAGGCTTCCAGGACTAGGCCAAGGTAAATAGACAGAGGCAGTGAACCTCCCAGACAACAATTATAATAGGAGAATACAAGTTACTTTTAGAATCCTGTGGAAAATCTAATACCACTGACAATAAAAGCTTTCTAGAATGTAAGAAAAGAAGAAACACACTTCAGAAAACAAATGGAAATAGACCTGAAACTAAACCAAACAGTCCAGAAAAGGCAGAAAGTCATTATTCCATCCTTTTTTTTTTCCATTTTATATTAGATATTTTCTTTATTTACATTTCAAATGTTAACCCCTTTCCTGGTTTCCTCTTCAAAAATCCCCTATCTTCTCCCCCCTCCCGCTGCCAAACAACCCACCCTCTCCTGCTTCCTGGCCCTTGTGTTCCCCTATACTCTGGCATGTAACTTTCACAGGACCAAGGGCCTCTCCTCCCATTGATGACCAACTAGGCCATAATCAGCTACATATGCAGCTAGAGCCACGAGTCCCACTATATGTTTTGTTTTGTTTTGTTTTGTTTTTTTGTTTGTTTTTTTTTTTTTCGGTTGGTGGTTTAGTTTCAGGGAGCTCTAGGGATACTGGTTAGTTCCTATTGTTGTTCCTACTATAGGGCTGTAAACCCCATCAGGTCTCTGGGTAATTTCTCTAGCTCTTTCATTGGGGACCCTCTGCACTGTCCAATGGATGACTGTGAACACCCACTTCTGTATTTGTCAGGCACTAATAGAGCCTCTCAGGAGACAGCTATATCAGCCTCCTGTCAGCAAGCTCTTGTTGGTATCCACAATATAATAAGGCCAAATTCAACAAACTGCATCACTGTGAACACAACTCAAGGACTTAAAATCATGTAGACTGGACCGAAGATGTGATTCAGAAAGCAAGTGCATCTTCAGGAGAAGAACAACTCAGATCAGACCATTCACTCTGTCAACAAATACTGTGGATGACTCTCTGGTGGTAGCGCCAGATCACATCTGAAAGTCCCAGACTATTAAATTGTCCCAGACAACAATCCTAGGTCACTGTTTCTCCATCAGTACAAACCATCCTTGGGGGATATAGGACATGTACCTTACAGCTTGGTGTCCTCTACACTGTATACTTGATCCTCCTCTAGGCCCTTATTTTTAGAATCCAACTTTAAGAAAGAAACACATGTACTTTGCAAAAGACTTTTGAGGTAGTCACACCTTCATCTTCATTGTGCACAGAGGAGACTAAGACAATTATTACCAAGAAATTTCTTTCCAAAATTATACTTAATTAATCCTAAAATAAAGAACCCTGGGATCAGAATCTTAAAGTTTCACTCAGCCTCAACCACTGAGTCTACAGGGAAAATTTAGAGTTTACATGCCAGTTTTAATAACTCAAAAATTCCTTAGTTTACTCAAACTCAGAACAGGAGCTGAGTCTTTGAAAAAAATCAACAAGATGAATAAACCCTTAGTGAGACTAACAAGAGGCCACAGACAGTAACCAAATTAACAAAATCAGAAACGAAAAGGGAGACATAACAACAGAAACCAAAGAAATCCAAAAAATCATCCTACTATAAAATCCTATAGTCAACAAAACTGGAAAACCTGGATGAAATGGACAATCTTCTTGACAGATACCAGGTACCAAAGTTAAATCGGGATCACATAAGCAATCCCATAACCCCTAAAGAAATAAAAGCAATCATTAAAAGTCTCCCAACCAAAAATAGCCCAGGTCCAGATGCGCTTAGTGCAGAATTTCTAACAGACCTTCAAAGAAGACCTAATTCCAGTTCTCCTCAAACTATTCAACTAAATAGAAACAGAAGGTACTTTACCCAATTCATTCTAGGAGGCCACAATTACTCTGATACCTAAACCACATAAAGACCCAACAAAGACAGAGAACTTCAGACCAATTTCCCTTATGAATATCGACTCAAAAATACTCAATAAAATTCTCACTAAAAGAATCCAAGAACACATCAAAACAATCATCAATCATGATCAAGTAGGCTTGATTCCAGGGATGCACGGATGGTTTAATATACAGAAATCCATCAACATAGTCCACTTCATAAACAAACTCAAAGACAAAAACTACATGATCATCTTGTTAGATGCTGAGAAAGCATTTGACAAAATCCAACACCCATTCATGATAAAAGGCTTGGGAAAATCAGGAATTCAAGGCCCATACCTAAACATAATAAAAGCAATATACAGCAAACCAGTAGCCAACCTCAAAGTAAACGGAGAGAAGCTGGAACCAATCCCACTAAAATCAGGGACTAGACAAGGCTGCCCACTTTCTCCCTACCCATTCAATGTATTACTAGAAGTTCTAGCCAGAGCAATTAGACAACAAAAGGAGGACAGGGGGATACAAATTGGAAAGGAAGTAGTCAAAATATCACTATTTGCAGATGATATGATGGTATATATAAGTGATCCTAAAAATTCCACCAGAGAACTCCTAAACCTGATAAACAGCTTCAGTGCAGTAGCTGAATATAAAATTAACTCAAACAAATCAATGGCCTTTCTCTACACAAAGGCTAAACAGGCTGAGAAAGAAATTAGAAAAACAACACCCTTCACAATAGTCACAAATAATATAAAATACCTTGGTGTGACTCTAACTAAGGAAGCGAAATATCTGTATGATAAGAACTTCAAATCTCTGAGGAAAGAAATCAAAGAAGATCTCAGAAGATGGAAAGATCTCCCATGTTCATGGATTGGCAGGATCAATATAGTAAATATGGCTATCTTGCCAAAAGCAATCTACAGATTCAATGCAATCCCCATCAAAATTCCAAATCATTTCTTCAACTAATTAGAAAGGGCAATTTGCAAATGTGTCACGTACTTTGGTTGAGTCAGTTTGACATAGCGAAAGCTGGGAAACTGACCGATGAAGCAATGGGTTTCAAAGGGAACTCTCTTCCTGAAGTCTGACATTCTTCTCCCCTAATTTTTATAAATCATAATATTAATCCTCCACTCACCATTAGTCTAATGTATAGATTCACGTGCACTCTATTAAGCATTACCTTATAGTAAATGCCTTTTAAGATTGTATTCTAACATAGCTAAAGCCTTTTCCCAGTGTTCTTAGATTCCAGATAGCAACAAGGAGTTTAACCTATTCAATAACCAATTAAGTACTAGTCATTATTTCACCTATCTACAAAAAGAGACTGGAATTCTCACTGAGATAGAAATTCTTATTACAGACTATATTCCATGCCAACAGCAAATTAAGTTACTATACTGATAAATGGGAATTCTCCAGACATAGATAAGTATTAACAAGGCCTAAGTCCTTGACACTACTTTATTCCTGAGGCCAGGCAAGAGTTATTACTCCTCTAGCCCAATTAACTCTAAAGTGCGAAACTCAGCACTGACCCTGAGCAGGTGCTAATCTCTAAGATAAACATAGTCCTTTTGAAGTTACTCCTCTTACATCTGGAGGGATGCTGATCCCTAGCATAAACTTTACAGTCACTCCCTTTGCACCTGGGAAACTTCAATGTACCATATCTGTTATGTTTTACAATTTATGATATTCGCTGTAATATAATTAGTCTAAGCTCAACCAGAAGATTACATTCAGATTCAACACCTCTCTTGTGTGCTGGATTCTGTCTGTCGTCATCTGACTCTTTGCCTATCTGCTCGAGAGACTCGTTCTTACACAGGCACAGGAAAAAGAAGGTCTGCGGCACAAATGTATCTGGAATAACAAAAAAACAAGGATAGCAGAAATTCTTCTCAATAGTAAAAGATTCTCTGGTGGAATCACCATGCCTGATGTAAAGTTATACTACAGAGCACTTGTGATTAAAAACTGGATGGTCCTGGTACAGCGACAGACAGGGAGATCAATGGAATAGAATTGAAGACCCAGAAATGAACCCACACACCAATGGTCACTTGATCTTTGACAAGGGAGCTAAAACCATCCAGTGGGAAAAAGATAGCATTTTGAACAAATGGTGCCAGCACAACTGGTGGTTACCATGAAGAAGAATACGAATTAATACATTCTTATCTCCTTGTACAAAGCTCAAGCCTAAGTGGATCAAAGACCTCCACATAAGACCAGAGACACTGAAATTAAAAGGAGAAAGTAGGGAAAAGCCTCGAAGATATGGGCACAGGGGGAAAATTCCTAAACAGAACAGCAATGGCTTGTGCTGTAAGGTCAAGAATTAACAAATGGGACCTCATAAAATTGCAAAGCTTCTGTAAGGCAAAAGACAATGTCCATAAGTCAAAAAGACCAGCAACATATTGGGAAAAGATCTTTACCAATCCTAAATCAGATAGGGGACTACTCAGCAATTAAAAAGAATGAATTTCCTGGCATGGTGGCATACACCTTTAATCCCAGCACTTGGGAGGCAGAGGCAGGTGGATTTCTGAGTTTGAGGCCAGCCTAGCCTTCAGAATGAGTTCCAGGACAAGCCAGGACTACACAGAGAAACCCTGTCTCAAAACAACAAACAAAACCACAAAAAAAAAAAAAAAAAAAAAAAAGAATGAATTCATGGAATACTTAGGTACATGGATGCATCTGGAGCATATCATCCTGAGTGAGATAATCCAATCACAAAAAAAACACACATGATATGCACTCACTGATAAGCAGATATTAGCCCAGAAACTTAGAATATCCAAGATACAATTTGCAAAGCACGTGAAACACAAAAAGAAGGAAGACCCAAGTGTGGATACTTAGATCCTTCTTAGAAGGAGGTACAAAATATCCATGGAAGGAGTTACAGAGACAAAGTTTAGAGCTCAGGCTGAAGGAAGGACCAACCAGAGACTGCCCCACCCGGGGATCCATCCCCAAAACAACCACCACACCCAGACACTATTGCAGATGTCAACAAGAGTTTGCTGGCAGGACCCTGATACAGCTGTCCTCTGTGAAGATATGCCAGTGCCTGGCAAATACAGAAGTGGATGTTCACAGTCATCAATTGGATGGAGCACAGTGTCCCCAATGAAGGAGCTAGAGAAAGCACCCAAGGAGCTGAAGGGGTCTGCAGCCCTATAGGAGGAACAACAATATGAACTAACCAGTACCCCCAGAGCTCCCCAGGACTAAACCACCAGTCAAAGAAAACAAGGTTGTACTCGTGTCTCTACCTGTATATGTTACAGTGATGGCCTAGTCGGCCATCAATGGGAGAAGAGGCCCTTGGTCTTGCAAAGGGTCTATGCCCCCGCATAGAGGAATGCCAGGGCCAGGAAGAGGGAGTGGGTGGCTTGGGGAGCAGGTGGAGGGGGATGGGAATATGGGATTTTCGGAGAAGAAACTAGGAAAGGGGATAGCATTTGAAATGTAAATGAAAAAAATCTAATAAAAAATATATTTATTATTTTATTAAATGTAAAAAAATTATGTATTGTGTAGTATAATGTGTATAATGTGTAAAAATTATTTATTAAATGTAAAAAAAGAATAGGGTATATAGATAAACAAAGCTTTCTCAACTGAGGAATCTTGAATGGCTGAGAAGCACCTAAAGAAATGACATTCTTAGTCATCAGGGAAATGCAAATAGATAAAAAAAAAAAAACTCAGGTAACAGCAGATGCTGGTTAGGATGTGGAGAAAGGGGAAGATAACCCATTGCTGGTGGGATTGATTGCAAGCTGGTATGACGACTCAGGTGGTTCCTCAGAAAACTGGAAATAGTCTACTTGAGGACCCAGCTATACCATTCATGAGCAAATATCCAAAAGATGCTCCAACATATAACAAGTACACATGCTCTATTATGTTCATAGGAGACTTATTTATAAAAGCCAGGAGCTGGAAACAACCCAGATGTCCTTTAACACTGGAATTGATATAGATAATGTGGTACATTTACACAAAGGGGTACCACACAGCTATTAAAAACAATGACTTCATAAAATTTGCAGGCAAGTGGACGGAACTAAAAAATATCATCCTAAGAAGGATACACATTGTATGCAGTCACTGATAAGTGGATATTAGCCCCAAAGCTTGGAATACCCAAGATACAACTCACAGACCGTATGAAGGCTAACAAGAAGGACTGTGGATGCTTCAGTCTTACTTAGGAGAAAAATTATGAAGGAAAGTAAAGGGAGGGAGGGACCTGAGAGGAAGTGGGGGATGGGGGGGGGGGAGAGGCGAATCAGGAGTGGGAGGAGACAGGGGAGAAGTACTGAGAGTCAGAAAATTGAATGGAGGTGTGTAGCACTGAGGGGTGTGAAACTGGCTGTAGCCACTAGAAAGTCCCAGATGCCAAGAAAGCAAGAGTTCCCCAGGACCCAACTGTGATGACATTAGTTGAAATACCCAACAAATTGGGGACTGAACCTGTAGAGAACATATCCAGTGCATAGGCAAGGACCACAGGTGAAGAAAGGGGCCACACACCCATCTCAAGATTTTTAACACGGAATGGTTACTTTCTAAAGGAAATGCAGGGACAAAGAATGGATCAGAAACTGAAGAAATGGCCATCCAGAGACTGCCCCACCTAGGGATCCATCCCATCTTCAGACACCAACCCCAGACACTATTGCAGATGCCAAGAAGCACTTGCTGACAGGAGCCTGGTATAGCTATCCCCTGAGGCTATGCCAGAGTCTGACCAATACAAATGCATTTGTGGTGCTTGCAGATAACCATCAGACTGAGCACAGGGACCCCAATGCAAATTAAGTGACACATGAGAACTTCCTTCCATACTAATATAAAAGGACACAACTCTATCCAAAGTAAAAATTAGCAATCGATAAAATTTGAGCATTATTTACAATAGATTATCTTTGAGACTTGTAGGTCTTCAGTCCATGGAAATTGTATGTCCTCACAGTTAAAGATGCAGGGAATATAATGGTATTATATATGTGAAAAGACCTAACTTAAATTCTCCTCATCCCAGAAGAAACTGAATATCATAGAAAATAATCTTTTTATATAACATGACCACATATAGATAACAGAAATATGGAATGGTTTGAGTGAAAAAGGAATTTTCAAAGAAATGTGGACAGCACACTGACCTGGAGTTTTACCAGAGAAGAACTCATTCTTTTTTTTTTCTTTTTTTCTTTTTTTTCCCAGTTTCAAATATTGGAACTCTTCTTGAAGTTTCACAACAGGGTTTGCAAATAAAAAAATGAAATTACTACAACAATGTAATGGACAATGACAAACCACATGAAATGACATTAAAAGCAAAATGATACAAGGAATCTTGTCAACACTTCTACAGACATGAGAGCATGGAGTGACATATTTAGTGTAGTAAAGAATATAAGTATAATCTGAGGACTCTTTCTGACTTCAATGGGCACCTGGCATAAACACAGAGCATATGCATCCAGGCTGTAAAACACTATTATCAGGGTTGTTACTGAGAACTTATCGTCCTGGGACTAGAGTCAAGGACAAATGGCTAGTGCCTACCATGAATGATGCCAAGAGTTGAACAGTGTTTCATTAGACATCATACTAGAATACCACACCTAACCCTATGATGAGATTCCATTTCATTCTCGCAGGCAGATACAGTGTATCTATGTACTATATGTGCCCTGTTGTCTTAGAATACAGACAAAGATTCTATCTGGTAACTATGTTGTAGTTCCTAATTAAAGTAAGAATGTCTATCTCAAAAAACCAAGAAAAAGGAAAAAAAAAAAAGAAAGAAAGTAAGAATGTATGACAGGGTCTCCTGAAATAAATACCAATGCATATATATATATACACATATATACATATATACATACATACATACATACATACACACAAACATGCTTATGCATGAATAAAAACATAAGAACTCATTCTGAACATCAAGATACTATTACTACACAAAGCTGCCATGACCATGGTATAAACAAATATTCAGCACGTTTTTATATTACATTGACCTTATAGTTCTCTCATGTCAAATATTTCTCTTAGCCTAACAGGTATACAGGTGGTCTCTTTTGATGCCCCTGCCTCATTAGTTTATATTGAAACTGGGAAATAGCAGATGATGGAGTACCATAGAAAGTCATACACAATTAATGAGAACTAACAGGGAAAAAAATGATATCCTAGGAAGAAGTGAACAAGAAAACTTTCTATGTCCTAACACTAGGCCAGGCATTAAGCACTTATGGAAATCAAGGCCTGCAGGGTGTCTTCTAACACTGTCTGATACTAAATAGATGCAGAACCGAATTCACAAATTTTGTTAGAAAATCCCTCAATCATCTTGCACAGAGAATATTGTAGAATACAGAAAGAAAGGGAAAGTTGTGCAGTCATCAAACAAAGCTGTCTGTACCGGGATGCAAAAGCAAATGATCATAAAAATATGCATGAATAAAATAATAAAAAAATTCTCTCTAATGCATATAGAAAATGAACTCAACTTGATTTCATGCCATAGATGCAAGACTGTTTCAAAAAGCACAAACCAAATAACTCAAGGCACAATATACATACAATCAGTGGGAGAAGGCTCTCAACCATGTCAATATATCTAAGAAAGGCCTACGACAAAATATCACAGTGGATCACTATGGAAGCTCTGAAGAATGTGGAAGGCAAAGAACATCACTCAGAGGTCCTGAGTTCAATTCCCAGCAACCACATGGTGGTTCATAACCATCTTTAATGGGATCTGATGTCCTCTTCTGGTGTGTCTGAAGACAGCGACAGTGTACTTACATACATAAAAGAAACAAATCTTAAAAAAAGAAAGAAAGAAAGAACATCACTGAGTCTAATAAACATAGTAGCCATCATCCTAAACCTATCACTACAAAAACTGAAGACATCTGTCACCCTTCTATTCTACTAAGGAGAGAGAGACAAGTATGTGCAAAGCCTCCACACTAATTTCCTACAAAGGCCATTCACCTGAAAATGCTAGCACCAGGAGATTTAAATAGCACAGATTAAAGAAAACTTTAGGAGCTTTGAAATATCTCCATTAGCAAAGAAAATGGATAGTACAAATACTCTACCAGAATGTTTCTCTGTAA
Source organism: Mus caroli (assembly GCF_978045245.1). NCBI lineage: Eukaryota > Metazoa > Chordata > Mammalia > Rodentia > Muridae > Mus > Mus caroli. Next base: position 11,733,977 of record NW_028227261.1, on the reverse strand, counting down.
ATATTCTAACAGCTGTAATATGCATGAAAGAAATGAGGATAATCCCTAACTCATGTGATGGAAAATTGAGTGGTAAGAGGACTTTCTGTAGAACAGAAATGTAGATATAGGGAAAAAATATAATGCTGTCATAAATTTATAATATGTAAATCTCTATGACCCAGGCACTTGAAGACAACATCAAATGGGATAGAAAAACTGGGCATAGGAATGCATAAATATTCAGGGAATAATCAGGACATTTTTACAAAGCATGTCACTTTATGAATCTTGCCTGTGACATAAAGGGTGAGTATTGTCAACATTTCAGCAACAGATCTTAAATTCCTGCACAATTGATATATGTTAGGCTTTAGTTTCAATAACAGTAAATACATGGAATGAAGGTATATCATGGAATTATTTTTGTCTGTGTGTATAACAGGAAAAGTACAACTTTCATCTTATGGAGACTGAACAAGAGCTCATTCTAAGATGGAAAGAATAACCCATGGTATTACATCCACCAAGAAGTCAATAAGAACAGTAGGACTTTGACTTTAAAACTTGACACTGGCATTTCTTCAAGTACATATCTGACTCTGAAGAGACTCAATTCTGTCCTTATCAGCCTTGCAGTCAATTTTTACTATCACTTGTTTCATCCCAATATTTTGAAAGTAGACAAACTATAATAGTAATGGGTAGTGTGTTCAGACACTGGGACTCTTGAGTACAAGAACATAGCATTCTAGCGTAGCATTCCCTAGGGAAGGCTATTAGAGATTGGCTTCCTCTACTCCCAGATGTATCTGGCTTTTGTCACATCTAAGTGCTATAACAATGTACATCTCTTTTCCTATTGTCTTGTCCTGTCCCTTACCATCAGTGTGGTGACATTACAGTAGCATACATTAGTAATAAATAGTTATACATAGATTAAAAGCAGGAGTGAATGGAATAATATTTTTCAAGCCCTGAGAGAAAATAACTGACAATCCAAAGTAAGTAGCTACTAGTATTGACAGTATATAAAGTAAACTTGAATGTAGTAATTCATTAGGACATGTTTTTTACTCAAAAACCTGCTTAGAGCTGGGCAGTGGTGGAGCATGCCTTTAATTCCAGCACTTGGGAGGCAGAGGCAAGTGGATTTCTGAGTTTGAGGCCAGCCTGGTCTATGAAGTGAGTTCCAGGATAGCCAGGACTGCACAAAGAAACCCTGTCTTGTAAAACCAAACAACCACCACAAAAAGAAACCAAACAAACAAACAAAAAAACTACTTAGAAAATGAATTGATGAAAGTATGCACAAAATAACACATAATTTTTCATGAGGTCATAGGAAATAAAATTTTGGCTAAGAATGAACAAACACAAGGGAACTAGTAAGTATTTCTCATATACAACACAGTAAAGCTCTATCCCACACAAGGAATTGAGAACAAAGTAAACATACTTTGCCATCTACACTGCCAGCAAAATCTCCCAGATTAAAAATCCTAAGGAATATAATCTCACAAGGAACAGAATGTCATCGACTGATCTTCAAAGAACATTATAATAAAATCCCTAGTAGAAGTCAGAAAAAATGAAACAGATATCAACATATTGAAGAATAGTATATGTGGATCTTGGTTTTCATTTCAGTAAGAAGAAATTGTACAGAACTAAACTGACATCACACTGGGTAGGGATACTTGAACCTGTTGTGACTTAGGGTGCAGTTCAGCCCAAGACACACAACATTAATCACTCTGGTTTTAGTACAGGCAAGACCTTAGTATTCACTTTAATACAAAATAACAAAAGTACAGTTTATGTATAGAAGAACACACCCATGTTTGAAAGCAATGTCTAATTTAATGACAGAAAATATGGAATATCAGAGAAAGATCTGACAGAATAGGATATGCCCAACTTTCCTGTAATGAGAGAGGAAAGAGAAGCTACTTGAGACAGAGAAAGACGTTACACAAAGAAGAGAATAATAAAGGAATACAGTAGAGTGCATGGGCTGCAGTACAGTACAATTAAGAGAGTAGAGCCACAGAGAGGGAGAAGGACACAGTTTTACTGGGAGAGTTTTACAGAGTCAGATTGAAGATAGAACATGCTAGGCATGGGCAAAGACAGAATGAGCAGGAGAATAAGAAGGAGCCAGAGGATTACAAAAGATTTCGACAGTTAATTTAAGGCCTAGTGGAACAATTCAGTGTCTGAGAGAAGAACTCAGCTGGGAGAGGAGTGTGAGCTGGAAAAACAGAATTGAATCAGCCAGGTAAGCATTGAGAAGGAGTAAGAAAGGCTGGGGGCTTATTCAGCAGCAAATTTCAGAGGCTGAAAACACACCAGGCCTAGATAATACTGTATGGAGAGCAGAAGCTTACATGACTAGGCCTAGGTTAATAGATGTAGGCAGGAATCCTCCCAAATTACAGTGACAATAAGAGAATGAAACTTACTTATACAGCCCTGTGGTAAAAAGTAGACACTGCTCAGTATAAAAGCTCTCAAGAATATAAGAGAAGAAGCATACCTCAGAAATAAGGCAAGCAGACTCAGAACTAAAGCAAACAATACAGAGAAGGTCAACAATAATTATTCCACTCTAACTGGGACTAATGCAACACAGAGCATCAATAAGAACACAGGTCAAGGACAAGAAAACATTTAGAGTGGACAGAATACATGATTCAGAAAGCAAGTAGACCTTCTGGAGAAAACCACCTCATATCAGACCATTCACTCTCAGCAGACATCTTACACACCCTGGTGGTAACTTTCATAGTGACAAAAACTGCTAGGCAAATTGGGGCAGGAAGCAGAGTTATCAATGTCTTACTCAGGTTTGCAACCTGCTTGCTACAATCTGAATCTGCCAGACAAGGCATGGAAATTTTTATGATACTGGCAAGACTATCTGTGGGTAACAGAAGGTTTTCTGGTTCAAGATCCACAAAAAAAAAAATACATAGGTTACAGTGGAAATCTGCCTGAAAATTCATAAGGAGGGTCACAGGCCCTAGGAGGGAATCTACTGCTGACATTTGCTTTATGTATAAATTGCTCTTATCACAACCATAGCCTGATGATGCTTCCAATCTGAGTAAAAGAAACTTTGATTACAATGGTCAACAGCAATTTCCCAGAATCAAAATTAATTTAATATTAACATCAAGTGATGACTGACAGCACTGCCTACCATGGGAAATCCACATCATCACATCTAATATTATTCTTTTCCAGAATCATTAAGGATATAGAATCTGGCAAAATCAAATTCATGTCCTCTTTCTACTCACAGGTGAGCCCCACTCCACCCCTTGTTCAATACCTCTAACATACCTGGATCCTTTGTGAGAGTCTCCTTGACCTTAACCATCCGGTGCTCTTAGTGTTGATTTACAGTTATGCACATTTGGCTGAGCATATGAATACCTGAAAATGGGAAAATATTATTCAGAATGAACCTGGAACTTTTCATGGAACACAAAAGAGAGATGTCAATACATGATAAAAGGATAAACATGAGGGAAAGAGAAGAAATTATGAAAATGTCTCTTTTTCTCTGAGTATTTCAGTTTACCCTAGAGTTGTGCAGTCAGTCACACAGTTAACACACATACAGAGTCCTTTTCCATGCAACAAGGAAGAAGAGCAGGGAAGAATGGAAGAAAATTATTCTGATCCACACAATCCAGATAGTTGGACTTCACCAACAAGAGGTCTGTGAAAAAAAGCCCTGAGTGCAGGGTCTAAGCATTCCCACACCTGCAAGAAGTCCACAGTGCAGAACTCAACAGACCATGAATGTGCATGGGCTTTTCATGAAGCAAGGAGTCATTTTTCTTATGTAAGTGAGCAACTATAATCATTCCAAAAGTGCTGTCTAATTTTGTCTTAATCCATAGTAAGTTTTCCACTTATTAAAATATCTTTGCCTGAAATCATTCTCTCACAGCATGCTGGGCAGAACCTTGGAAGGATTCAAAGAAATTCAGTAGGAATGGCTAACTGGGGTGTCTGTTAACATATCAATAAAGTCATAGTTGGGTAGGTGCTTTCTTGGCTCCTGTTTATCTCTTGGCCTGCCCCTTTGTCCTCCATCTCATCCTCAATTCCCCTCCCCCCACCTGATGGCCTGGTGCAGTTTGGAACCAGCCAGATATCTCTGAATGCTTTCTCCCTCAGACTGAAATGCCAAAAATTAACTGCACCACCAGCACAAGAACCAGGTATCTTTGTGCATTGTTGCAAGTTGCATGTCTTAGGAAAATAATAAAGCCTCATAGGAAACTACAGTGGCCCATTAAACTGCCTGTAGCATGTGACCAAATCCATCCCTTGGTCAGGATGTATTATTTTATAAAACTTCCCCACATGGTACAATTAGTTTTTCTCTGGCGACACTCAGGGTTGACAGAACCTACTATGTATCTTCTCCTCAGCTGTACCTTGCTGCAATCCTGTCTTCATGTTTTATTCAAACCTAACGTGTAACATTAATAACTAAGCCCATGAAGACACATTTCTCAATGCTGTATTTACATCAAAGACTGCATATACCTCAGTGTTAAACTAATGGAGACTATAACTTTGCTAGGTTAATATTAATATGTACAGTGACATGACAGTTAAAAAGTGAAACATAAAAACAAAAAGTAGGCCTTTAGGGCCAGGCTTAAGAATAAGATCTTTGTGACTCAATGCCCCCAAGGTATGCTAACCATAAAACAGAAATTGAATTACAGGAGCTTTATAAAGCCTTTTGCAAAGGCAAACCTCCCGGTATAAAAACTCCAGATTCAGCCAAGGATCTCCGAGGATATTTTAGAAAAATATTCTGGCAAAGAAAGTCACCACCCTTGACCCACCCTGACCACTCCAGGAACTCACTGTGCAAATGTGCTATTGTTATTGAGACTCATAGACAACTGTCTTGACTTTCCACTTAACTGGTACTTTTGGTATTTTCCAACAATGCCCTCCCCATCCCCTTGACTTATGGTTTCTTCCTTTAAATACCCCCTTACCCACCTACTCTGCACACCACAGTCCTCTAGCCCTGCATGGTGTATGACTGTGGGCCTGAGAGCTCTCTTGAAATAAAAGTCCTCTTGCAATTTGCATCAATACCCTTTTCTTGCAAGTGATCTGGAGTGTCGCCTCTCCTGAGTCAGAACGTGGGTGAGTCCTCACGTTTTGGGTCTTTCAAAGATACTTTATAACGAATATTTTCAAATTCAATCAAATCTGCACTGGTCCCTATATGACAAATACTTACAAAGCTCTCTCGGGATGCCTACTCAGTTCCCTGGAGAAAGGGAAATGAAATGGCAAATGGAGGAAAAGGGGAGTTAAGAAAGCATGAACGAATTTGAATTACAGGAGCTTTATAAAGGCTTTTGCAAAGGCAAACCTCCCGGTATACAAACTCCAGATGCAGCCAAGGATCTCCGAGGATATTTTAGAAAAACATTCTGGCAACCATAAAATTGATTAAAGCATCACCATGAACCCAATTCACAGGATCTCAAACTTCCTGATAATGGTAAGATATCCACAACAGAATTGTGAGAGTTGCGGCAGAAAATATACCCCTGCTCCACACACCTGCCCTGCTCCTGCCCATTTCCCAGTCCAACAGCTCCTTTGACCTGGAAGGTGACAGGACCAGCTGCTCAATGTCCTAGGAGAGGCAACTGCAGCTTAAGGAAGTGTTCCGGTTCAGCAAATACTGAATTGTGAGAATGCCGGCAGAAAATGCACCCATGCTCCACATCCCTGCTAAGCTCCTGCCCGTTTCCCAGTCCAACAGCTCCTCTGACCTGGAAGATGACAGGACCAGCTCCTGAATGTCCTAGGAGGCCAGCAAAACAACTGCTGCTTAAGAAAGTTTTCAGGTTCCGCAAATACTGGGCACTAGTCTCCGGCCAGGACTTCCTGACCACGAGGCAGCCGAGATGCAAGAAGAAAGATGAAACCGCGGAACTTCCCTTCTTTCTGCCTAGCCCCGCCTTCTGGACCCGCCCAATATTCAACAGCTTCCTGGAATTCTTCTAAGCCCACCTAATTATGGACCTTTTAATTAATTAGCTTCCCACTTCTTCACAGCAATTTTTGTTGTTTTGGATTTTTGCTTGCTTGCTTCCTTGCTTGCTTCCTTGCTTGCTTGCTTGTTCCTTTGCTTTTAATTTTTCTTTTTCTTAAACTCATCTAATCGTGCAGGAATCACACACTCCCCATTAGGAACCACTCCTCCAACTCTGTTGCAGGCTGCCTGCCACACAACTTCCCAGGACCTACTCTGCACAGCTTCTTCACAAAGTTGCTGCCAGACTAGACCAGAGCTAGATGTAGTAGGACACTGCACCTGGGTTCTGAACCCTTCAGATACAAAGGATCCTGTCTAACTTCTCATATTGTGCGTGTAGCCCTCTGGGCTATAAATGCACAAAATTAAGCAGTCCCTTTGAATTCTGATGCTCAGAACAGATACCCAAAACAAACAAAAACGTAGATAAAATGTCCTTGGCTCAAACCACAAACCATAGAGGTATCCTATAAGGAGCACAATTTATGTGATATCCAAGACAAAGAATTGAAAAACCACAGTCATGATCAAGGACATTAAAGTTTGTAAACCATGTGAATCCACCCAGACAGGAACAAAATGAATCTTGGGCAAGAAAATAATACCAGATGCCTGAAGGAAATAAGGACAATATAAAATATTAAATTGAGTTCAATAGGTGCTTAGAAATGCCAAAAAGAAAAAAAGAAATCCTGAAGAGAAAATGCAGTGAAAGGCAAATAAAAATGATACATAGAGAACCTGTGGGAGACAGATTATCAGATTTAAAGAAAAACTAGAGGAGGTGGATGCCTCAATCAAAGAAAATGGTGAATTAAAATGATGTTAGGTCAAGGCACAATATTATTTGCTTCTTGAAGGATGAGGCAATAAAGAGAAACTCCTTCTGAAAACTGTCCTGATCGTGGTCAAAAAAAAAAAGTAAGGAAAGGAAGTAAGAAGGAAAGAAAGAAAGAGAAAGAGAAAGAGAGAGAGAGAGAGAGAGAGAGAGAGAGAGAGAGAGAGAGAAGAAAGAAAGAAAGAAAGAAAGAAAGAAAGAAAGAAAGAAAGAAAGAAAGAAAGAAAGAAAGAAAGAAAGAAAGAAAGAAAACAGGAACAAAATTACAATACATACTGCACTGTTTGTTCATACATGGTTAGATTGTTCCCTGTAACACTCTATGTACACCCATGCATGTCAGTATAAGTGGGGGAAAGGAGACTCGAGATTTACCCAAGTCTCATTAGACTATTGCTAGGAAGTCAACTCTTTTCATTATTATAATGAGTTCCAGAATTCTCATGTGACCTCTTAGGTTCAAAACCTGTTGTGATGATTATGAGAGGTTAAAATGGATTCTAGCTCAGCATGGAGGTGAGAGCTCAGAAGCACAAACCAAACCTGGGGGTCTGACTTTAAAGAACAGGGTTCTGTACCCATGGACACCTTTCAGATGACAGGGCTACTTGTTTCCCATTGGGGTGAATTTTAGTTTTTCCCATATTGTACTTATGCAAAAAAAAAAGTCACAAGCTAATTGATTCCTCATATGTGAATAGATTAAAAATACTGGTGATTAATAATGCATCTGTGTTGAGTTAAGGAAAGAAATAAAAGCCTTTTTCTCAGAGGCATTAAACTGAGTGTGAGTACAAAGTTGAATTCTCTACTTCATGTTCCCTGTGCTTCCATCCTCTGTGTGTCTGTTCAGTTTGTTTAAATCTGTAACTTCCTGAAGGCTGCTTGTATAGCTCTCCCTTTCTATCTGCCTTTTGTATCCATGTTTGTGTCTATCTGTGTAATCTGTTGTCTGTTTGTATCTCTCTGACTGGCCTTGAGAGAGAGCTTTGGAGTGTTTCTAGAACATCAAGGGAACCAACACATGGGGAAAGAATGGGATAGTGAATAGTAATATTTTATAAAGGATTAGGTAACTGGCTCCAAGTGGTCAAGTGGTCAAGACAACAGACATTTATAAACATGACTTTTATCAGCCAAAACCCATAACTGTATATGCATTTTTGAACTATGTTTTAAGCCTCTGTATTTCATTCTTTCATCAAATGACACTCATGCAGTTTCTGAGCAGGACTTGAAAAAGTACATAAACTACCATTGTATCTATGCATCAAGTTAGGTTTTAAAAGAGAAGAGAAGTCCAATAGAATAATGTTAGTTTTTACGTTGTTCTTTGAAAAGTGGGCTAAACACTCAAGTTGAGTAAACAGTAGGATCACAGCTTTAAATCTTAAATCTCTTCAAGCTGCCTTAAATCTGGTTGTGAGGTCCAAGAAAATGCCCCATCTATTACAAGGTAAGATGTTTTATATAATACATTGTCACACGTATGGTTCTGCCAATGCATAGGAAAGCACCATGGAGCAAGACTCCATGGAGTCCTGCTGGATGTAGTCTTACTAAGATGTTCACAAAACAAAACAAAAAAAATTTTTTTAAAGTACCAGCTTATAAGTGTATGAAGGTTTTTCAAATGAAGTCTCTGAATTCTGAAAGAGATGGAGTTCCACTTGATCTTGTCTTTTCCACTGAGTTACATTAAGAAAGTTGCTAGCCAAAGTGGTTTCATAAAAATACCCAAAGAATGCAGGTCACTGACAACAAAAGGGGTTGCTTTTCACGAAATGACAATAAGTCTTCATTGCTCAAGACAGGGCTGACACAAAACACTGTATATGAAAAGGTCAAACTAGTGTCAAGAACATTGACTTTTATGTTCCAGTGTCCTCCTTATGGAAGGTGCTTTGAAAAGTACACAAGGTGAAATATATACACAGAACCAACCAAAAAGACGTTGATCTATAATTTTTCCTTCCAGCAAAATATGCTTAGGGCAATGATGTCATGAATTTACTGGGAATAACCAATCAATGTCTAATTTGACTTAAATACCAAAAGCACTCTGGTTAAATGTTATATATCTATATACACAAGTGTGTGTGGACATGAGTATACTGGGAGTGTTTGTGGACACACCAGTGTTATAAATAATTACAAGGTTTCTATATAGTGTAAAGCATAAAACTTTCACTGGTGCAGTCTCCCACCTATCATTTAGATTTAAAACAATTCAAGCCTATGACCTCATACATAGATACCTCTTAACCTCTCTCCTGCTCCGTTCTCATCTATCTGTTCTCTTCTATGTCTCCCAATAAATCTCCTACATCTGCATTCTTCTCTCTACATCTCTTTTAATATCCAGAAATTTGGCCCTCCAATTCTTGTCCCAGGAATTGGATGTCAGTTTTTTTCTTAGAAGCAATCAGGTGTGAAATATCACCAGAACTTCTCTGGATTGTCTCAAGGCATAGAGAGCTGCTTGCCATTCAAGTATCTCAGCAGGGGTGAGAGGAGTATTTACAAATGTAAAGCTGGTGATGGGGCACAGAAATGACAATTTCAAGATCCTGCTAGCACTTAGTTCTCTGCCAATAAAAATTTGAAAATACAGACACACCCACTGAAAAGGTTAGGAAATTCACCTCAATTCATGTGGAGAATCCAAGCAGGCCAGAATAGGAAATTGGGGCCCACAGGTTGGATTGTCACTTTGATGTAGACTAGTCTGACCTCAAATGAAGAGGAATACACCTGCCACAGTGTTCTGATTGCTGGGATTATGCCAGCAGCACTTGCAAGTTTTATGTCTATAGAGTCAAGCAATGTAATCACACTTTGTATATCTCAACAACATAATTTATATTCCAGAAAACATCTTTTGACTGTCTTTCCATTTACACTAACACAACATTAACATCCTATGAACTAGAAACAACCATAAAATATATTTTTCTGTAGAGGGCAAAAGGAAATTATGGTCAAGAATAAGCTCTAAGTTAACCAGGAATGTACAACCACAGCGTTTTCTCTTCAGTGCAAGAGAAGTACACTTTTTTTTTTTTAACCAGAAGTAAAGGAATGGATGTAGTAAGCAGCTTGGTGACCTGTGGTAGATTGTAGTGGCAGACCACACCTGGAAGTCCCAGACTATTAAATTGTCCCAGACAACAATCCTAGATCATTGTTTCTCCATCAGTACAAACCATCCTTGGGGGATATAGGACATGTACTTTACAGCTTGGTGTCCTCTACACTGTATGCTTGATCCTCCTCTAGGCTCTTTAGTTTTAGAATTCAACTTTAAAGAAAGACTCACATGTACTTTGCAAAAGACCTTTGAAGTAGCCACACATTCATCTTCATTGTATACAGACAATTGAGACAATTATTACCAAAAAATTTCTTTCCAAAATTATACTGTGCTTACTTGTTCCTAAAATAAACAACCCTGAGATCAGAATCTTGAAGTTTCACTCAGCATTGGCAACTGAGTCTACCGGGAAAACTTATAGTTTACTTCCCAGTTTTAATAACTCAGAAACTCCTTAGTTTACTCAAATTCAGAACATAAAATCCAGGCAATCTCCAACCAGAGCTATTTCCAATTCTGAAAATCCTTCCCCCACAACCACCCCAAAAAATTAAACTATGCAAAGCCTCTCTCCCTCTCATTTCTCTTGGGCTTCTCACCTGAACAGAGGCAGCCTCCCTGTAGTGTTTTCCTATTGCCCGCCGCTTTTTGTGTGTCCCCCTGGTAAGAACACGCTCAGGGCAACCGGAATCTTCTGCAGCACAAGCTTTATTGCTTACCCCATCAGGAGCCAGTGGAGAAGGGAGCCAGAGAGAGAGCCAGAGAGAGAGAGAGAGATGGCGGAGCCCCCTCCCTTTTATGGAGGACTGTCCTCCGCCTCGGACGTGTCACTCCCTGATTGGCTGCAGCCCATCAGCCGGAGTTGTCGTCACGGGAAAGGCAGAGCACATGGCGTGGAAAGCTACCCCGGCACATGCGCAGCTTGCTTGTTTACTACTTAAAACACGGGTGTCAGTGCCATCAGCGCCATCTTGTAATGGCAAATGTGAAGGTGGCTCCTTACATTTTCCCAATAAATTTCTTGTTTGTGGTTAATTGTTCCATGGGACATTGTGGTATATCATGGATTCTGACTGTCAGGAGACCTTTTACTTCAGAACTGTTCACATATTCACTGGGAAAGATTTTCCCTGAGTGCTGCTAGAATTTCATTGGCAATAACCCACAAAACACCCACAACCAGTGCTGAAATACTTATAGAGTGGTATTGAACTAGATTTCTTTTGGTCTCATAGATTGTTATTCTACCAGACCTAGTATTTGCAGAGACCACCATACTTATATTACCTAACCAGTAAACATCAATCATAGTCTTTCATTCTGAATAATAAACTCAGTTGTGAGCACAAAATTTCTTCCCTTTGAAATTTTAGCTTTTTGATGTTTTTCATTTATAATGACCTATAGAGAATATACTTTATCAGCAGCCAACAAAATGTTTCACAGAAAAATGCAGAAAAGACCAGAAATTTGAGACTATAATTTGTGAGATACAACTATTAAAGCCTAAAACATGAACTATTAATGATGATGTTCATGCTGTGAATAAATTTCAGTAAAAGAACACTCTGAGCCAGGCATGTTGGCGCACGCCTTTTAATCCCAGCACTCAGGAAGCAGAGGCAGGCAGATTTCTGAGTTTGAGGCCAACCTGGTCTACAAAGTAAGGTCCAAGACAGCCAGGGCTATAAGGAGAAATCCTGTCTAAAAAAAAAAAAAAAAAAAAAAAAAAAAACACCAAAATAACAACAACAACAACAAAAAAACCCCAAAAAACAAAACCACTCTGAAATCCAGAACCAAGATCTACTTGGCCAAAAGTTTAAGGGAAAAAAATCCCAGTCTATGCACCTATGAACATGGTTTGCCTCACGATAAAAATGACTGAGTTTGAATGGCCTGTGAATATCATGAAGCCAAGGAAAAAGAAGATGATAGAAATGGGCAGAATGTAGATGAGAGGGAGCTTACTGACTTTCCAGATGGAAGGTGCTGGGTTATTCACAAAAATCCCAAGAATAAGACCTCTGAAGGCAGGGAAACATAGACGCATATAGGCAAAATCCATTCTCAAAGGGTCTCCATAGGCCAGAGATGTCAAAGGTGTACGGATGCAATAGTAATCTATGCTCTGTGATGGTGTGCCAATCCTCTGAACATTTCACGCACTAATAAACATGTGATGGAGAAAAGACATTATCATCGCTGGGAATGGTGGCCCACACCTTCAATCCCAGCACTTGGGAGGCAGAAGCAGGGGAATTTCTGAGTCCGAGGCCAGCCTGGTCTACAAAGTGAATTCCAGGACAGCCAGGGCTTTACAGAGAAACCCTGTCTCAAAAAACCAAAGAAACAGACAAACAAACAAACAAACAAAAACCTGTCTCAAAAAACAAAGAACAACAAAACAACAAAAAGAAAGTAACATCATTGCAGCTTCCACAATCACAGGACACTTTCAAACACTGGAACCCATTGAAGAAGGACTATTTTGTTGAGCAGAGATGAAAGTGAAGCAGAGGCCAGCTCCCTGTGGTGCCAACTGCTCTGTGTCAAGTCGCTGTTTTACTAACATCACTGACATGAGGGTGGGCAGAGCAGACTGCTCTTCTGAGGCCTCCTTTGCTGCACTGCCATCTAAACCATACAGAGGCTGTTCTACTCCACGCGGTAAGGGATTGGATAAGGAATGTTGCTATGAGGATCATGCATCTGGTGGAACTCTTCTGCCAGGGCTGGTTCCTGGCCCGCTTCCCCCAGCAAACTCAAAGGAATCACTAATTTTATGTCCCCCTAGAAGTGCCTTTCCCTTGGCTAGTGTCATATGGTTCAGCTTTCCTTTTCCCTTCGTGGGTCCAGGCTATGCAGTTCTTCCATCATTTCTGCCGCCGCTGCCGCTCCACTCTCCTCTCGGGAGGGGCCCCGACTCGACCCGGCTGCCGACCGCTCTGCTCTCCCCCTGGTCAGGCCCGGGGCTGAGCCGTGGCCTCTCCTAAGCGCCGCAAACCCCGCCCTGGCAGCCGCCGCCCCGCCGGGCTCCACAACAGGGCGGGCTGGAGAGGGGGGCCACGGAGGCCGCAGATCCGCGAGCTCGCGTACGAAGCCAGGAGGCTGACGCGGGCCCGGGCACCGGCGGCCGGCAGGGAGCGCGGGGCCGGCCTCCTGGCGCCAGACAAAGGCCAAGGGAGGCGCAGAAGGGTCTGGGTCGGGCCGAGAAGTGGGGGCCCGCTCGGCTGGGGGCCACTTGGGTTCGGCGCAGAGGGCGGGGTGCGGGGTCGGAACCGCTAGTGCCCAGGACCCGCCTCCAACCCTTAATCCGGATCCGTTCCTCAAGTGAGCTTTCTAATAAGCTACCTGAGTTGGCTAAGTGGGTCCCCTTAGTAAGCTACTCCTTACTATTTCTGTTTCTCGGGGAGAGGGTATGGAGGACTTTTGGGATAGCATTGGAAATGTAAATGAGGAAAATACCTAATAAAAAATATTTTTAAAAAAAATTCTGTTTCTCTAAGTCTGTCAAATGACCCTGGGCAATAAGCTAAATACCAATGCTCCAACATGTTGAAGTAAGGGACTGTCCAAGTGATCCGTGATCTCTGTAAATTGGCTTAAGTTTTGGAAGCTGTGTTAGGCTTTCTTTATATTTTCAGTTAATATCAGTCATTCTTGGATTTCTGATGGGGCTGAAAAAATGCACTCTCCTAGCCAACCCAGGTTTTTTACTTTGAGAGGAACAGTTCTGAGAGGATGGTTTTAAGATGGCATTCAATCTAAAGCCAAGACATATCCAGATGTAGAATTATAAGTCTTTTAAGTAAGATACATGACAGAGGTTCCGTTAAATTAACAAAGATGATGGACTGGGTGTTAGGTCTCTAGTACTTTATAAATTACAAAATAATAATAGTTATGTTCAATTATATATGAGATAAAATAGTCTTTTAATTGGACAGAAAGGTGGAAGTGTTATGAATAGCCCCGGAGCTAATTATATTTGATGTTAATTCCATTCTCCTGTGAGTGGTTGTGAACAAGGAATGAGTCTGCACTCAGGTGATTTCTTGTAAACCAGCTCCCCACCTAAATTTGTAAAATAAAGGAGAGCTGATAACTGGGCAGATAAAGGGAAGGTGGGTCAGAAGGTGGCAGGAGACTGTCCCTTGATTCTAGCTGGGGGCAGATGAGTTGGCTTCAAGGGAGTCATGAGAGCAGCAGAGCTGATTCTGATCCTCACCTTCCTAGCAGCTGAGACAGCAGGCCCTGCATCTCACAGCACAGTAGAGCTGTCCCTGCATATGGGGCTTGCAAGTGAGGTAATCCCAATGGCATGAGCACAGCAGAGCTGGGTCCTCCTCATGGGTGCACTGTTGTACCTCTGTTGAGAATTCTGTTTAGCTCTGTATCACATTTTTAAAATTGGGTTATTTGGTTTGTTGGTGGCTGACTTCTCGAGTACTTTATATATTTTGGATAGTAGCCCACTGTCATAAGTAGGGTTGGTGAAGGTCTTTTCCCATTCTGTTATCTGTTGTTTTGTCTTATTTACAATATATTTGCCTTACAGAAGCCTTTCAGCTTCAAAGGTTCCCACTTATTAATAGTTTGTCTTACAACCTGAGCCATTGGTGTTCTGTTCAGAAAGTTGTCTCCTATACCCATGAGTTCAAGATTATTCCCCACATTCTTTTCTCTTAGACTTAGTGTATCCAGCTTTATATTAAGGTCTTTGATCCCCTTGGATATGAATTTTGTGCATGGTGGCAGATATGTATCTATTTACATTCTTCCAAATGCTGACATTCAATTAAGTCAGCACCATTTTTGAAGATACTTTCTTTTTCCATTGTTTGGGTTTGATATTTTTGTCAAAAGCAAGTCCTTTTCAGCCTCCATCTTACACCCATCAGAATGGCTAAGATAAAGAAAGTTAGAATATGCTGCTGAGGATGTGGAGCAAGGGGAACAACTCTTTCATTGCTGGTGGCAGTGAAAATTTATTCAACCACTTGGAAAATCACTTGTGTGTGTGTGTGTGTGTGTGTGTGTGTGTGTATGTGTGTGTGTGTGTGTGTTTGCAGAAAAACGGAAGAAGTTCTACCTAAAGACCCAGCTATACCACTAAGCACATATACCCAAATGATGCTCCAATATCCCACAAAACACTTGCTATACTATGTTCATAGAAGCTTTATTCATAATAGGCAGAAACTGGAAAGATGTTTCTCACTGAAGAGTAGATAAGGAGAATGTGGTACATCTACACAATGGAATACTATTCAGCTACTAATAACCAAGACATCACGAATTTTGCAGGTAAATGGATGTAACTTGAGAATATTATCCTGAGTGACGTAACTTAGTCCAAAACCAACATGGATGACATATACTCACTTAAAAGTGGATATTAGCCAAAAAATACAGGTAACATATTATGGGAAGCCACATGTGCCGTTGCAGAGTGGCACAGGCTTCTGCTGGCCACCACGCATACATAGGCAGGAAAGTTTTTTGCCAAGATGAGGTTTTGAGAATTGACCAAAATTGACCAATCAAAAGAGAGAGAAATTGACCAATCAGAAGAGAGAGAAATTGACCAATCAGAAGAGAGAGAAAGTAACCAATCAGATGAGAGAGAAAGTAACCAATCAGATGTAGGAATGCAAATGAGGTAGTAAGCATCAACCAAACACAACACAATCCGGGTGTGAGACACGCCTCTCCTAGGCCTATATAAAGCAGCCTTTATAAAGGCCTGGGCTGAGGGGCTTTTCGCCTCTACAATCAAGCTCTCCCAATAAACGTGTGCAGAAGGATCCTGTTGCAGTCGTTCTTGCTGGTCGAGTAGGATGCGCGCAAGAAGATATTACATTCCATAGACCCAAAGAAACTAAACAACAAGGAAGGACCAAGGGAAGAAGTTTGAATCTCACTTAGAAGGAGGAATAAAATAGTCATAAGAGGAAGATGGAGGAAGGGAGCTGGGATGGAGAGGGGTTGGGGAGGACAATTCATAATCAGGTGTTCGGAAAGACAGAAGAGATGGCCAGATGTCCATGAAAATGAATGGAAATCTGCAACTGACTATGGTGAGGAGATGTGGGGCATGTTCAGGATGAGACAGAGACCTAGTATAAGGAAGGCCCCCAAGAATCAGTGGAGGTGACTTTAGCTGTGACTCACTTCTTTGGGGATATGATTTCTTAAGATGCCATCTCCTGTAGACAAAAGGAGCCTTTAGGGTGTTCTGAAGACCTTGGAGGTGAGAGAATCTCAAAAATCAAAGGGAGAGACCTTAGATAAAATACTGTACAGTGGGTAGAGGAACTCAAATAGTCCATCTCCAGTAGAAAGACAGCATCAAGTGGACAGACGGGATTGCCATCCAACAGTCAAAGATTCTGACCCAAAATAGTTTCTGTAAAAGAACAGAAGAGACAAAAATAGAGAAGAGACTGAGGGAAAGGAGGTGCAATGACCAGCCAGAATTGGGATCTATCAAATGAAACATGGCTAATGAAAAAGTAATGCACTTCCAAGTGGAATTTTATTTATCTACAAAGAAAACTGAAATGAGAAAATTGGCAAGAAAATGTATGGAACTATCAGAAAATTTATACTAAGTGACAAATATCAATGGCATGTGTCCATTCTCAAAAGTAAATCCTAATGGTTATATTTGAATGATTTATTGTTAAGAACTGTTTTCACTATTCTGGATTTTTCACCTTTACAAATGATTTTGAGAACTGCTCTTTCCATATATTTGAAGAAATGTGTTAGGATTTTGATGGGGATTACATTGAATCTATAGATTGCCTTTGGTAGGATGGCCATTTTTACTATGTAAATTCTGCCAATCCATGAACATCAGAGATCTCTCAATTCTCTGAGATATTCTTCAATTTCTTTCTCCTTTTTTGTATTTATTCTTTTTTTATTAGATATTTTCTTTATTTACATTTTTAATGTTATCTCCTTTCCTAGTTCCCCCTGCAAAAATCCCCTATCCCTTTCCCCCTCCCCCTGCTCCCCAACCCACCCACTCCCATTCCTGACCCTGGTATTCCCCTATACTAGGGCATAGAACCTTCAATTTCTTTCTTGAGAGACTTGAAGTTACTGTCATACAGATCTTTCATTTGTTTTGTTAGAGTTTCTGCAAGATAATTTATATTATTTGTAGCTATTGTGAAGGGAGTTGTTCCCCTAATTTTTTTCTCAGTCTGTTTATCATTTGTATAAAGGAAGGCTACTAATTTATTTGAGTTAATTTTATACACAGCCACTTTGCTGAAGTGAGTTATCAGCTGGGGGAGTTCTCTGATATAAATGTTGGGGTGGCTTATGTATACTATCATAGCATATGCCATTAGTGATAACCTTATTTCTTCTTTGTCAATTTGTATTCCCTTGATCTCTTTTTGTTGTGTTATTATTCTAGCTAACACTTCAAGTACTATATTTAATAGATATGGGGAGAGTGGACATCTATATCTTATCCCCAATTTCATGGGTTTGCTTCAAGTATGTCTCTATTTAATTTGATAATGGCTGTTGGTTTACAGTAACTTGCTTTTACTCTGTTTAGGAATGGGCATTGAATTCCTGATATGTCCCATACTTTTAAAATGAAGGGATATTGTATTTTGTCAAATGCTTTTTCTGCATGTAAGGAGATGATAATGTGATTTTTTTTCTTTGAGTTTGTTTACATACTGGGTTACATTGATGGATTTTCGTATATTGAAACAACCTTGCATCCCTGGGATGAAGCCTACTTAATCATGTTGAATGATGGTTTTGATATGTTCTTGGATTCAGTTGCAAGAATTTTATTGAGTATTTTTGCATTGACAATCATAAGCAAGATTGTTATAAAGTTCTCTTTTTTGGTTAGGTCCTTGTGTGGTTTACCTGTCAGAGTAAGTGTGGCTTTTTAAAATGAGTTAGGTAGTGTTCCTTCTCTTTCTGATTTATGGAATAATTTGAGAAAATTGGTATCAGCTCTTCTTTGAAGGTCTAATAGAATTTTCTACTGAATCCATCTGACCCTGGGCTTTTTTGGGGTGGGAGGATTTTAATGACTTGTATTTCCTTGTGCAGTATGGGCCTGCTTAGATAGTTTACCTGCTCTTGATTTAACTTTGGTGTGTGTCATCTGTCTAGAAAACCACCCATTTCATCTAGATTTTCTAGTTTTGTTGAGTATAGGCTTTTATAATAGGATCTGAAGATTTTTCTGAATTGCCTCCATTTCTGTTTTTATGTCTCCCTTTTCATTTCTGATATTGGTAATTTGGATACTGCCTCTTGGGTGGGAGGATTTTAATAACTTCTTCTATTTCCTTGTGCAGTATGGGCCTGTTTAGATAGTTTGGCTAGGGATTTATCAATCTTGTTGATTCTCTCAAAGTGCCAGCTTCTGGTTTTCTGATTATTTGCATTGTTTTCTTTGTTTCTCTTTGGTTGATTTCTGCCCTGAGTTTGACTATTTCCTGCCTTCTATTCCTCTTGGGTGAGACAGCTTGAGCAATCACCATCCCTGACATCAAGCTTTACTACAGAGCAATAGTGATAAAAAAAAACTGCATGGGATTGTTACAGAGACAGCCATGTTGATCAATGGAATAGAATTGAAGACCCAGAAATAAAACCACACACTTTCAAAAGATGGCCTAGTCGGCCATCACTGGAAAGAGAGGCCCATTGGACACGCAAACTTTATATGCCCCAGTACGGGGAACGCCAGGGCCAAAAAGTGGGAATGGGTGGGTAGGGGAGTGCGGGGGAGGGTATGGGGGACTTTTGGGATAGCATTGGAACTGTAATTGAGGAAAATATGTAATAAAAAATATTTTAAAAAAATTCATCCTACTGGAGCACTGAAGGAAAAAAACCCACACACTTATGGACTCTTGATCTTTGACAAAGATGCCAAAAATTACAATGGAAAAAGGAAAGCATCTTCAATAAATAGTCCTGGCCTAACTGGCTGTCTGTATGTAGAAGAATAAAAATAGACCAATATTTGTCACCTTGCATAAAGCTCAAGTCCAAGTTTATCAAGACCACAGCATAAAACCAGATA
Organism: Mus caroli; assembly: GCF_978045245.1. NCBI lineage: Eukaryota > Metazoa > Chordata > Mammalia > Rodentia > Muridae > Mus > Mus caroli. The sequence continues at coordinate 11,714,884 of NW_028227261.1, read as the reverse complement.
CATTGAAAATAATAGATAAGAATGTGGGAAAGATTCTTGAATTTATTGGCACAGGGGTAAATTTCCTAAACAGAAGTCCAATAGCTCAAGCTCTAATATCAAGAATTGATAAAAGGTACCTCATAAAACTGGAAAGCTTCTGTAAGGCAAAGGGAATAGTCAGTAAGACAAATCGGCCAACTACAGATTGGGAATTTTTTTTTCATTAACCCTACATCCAATAGAGAGCTAAGATTCAAAATATATAAATACCTCAAGAAGTTAATCACCAAAAAAACAAACAACCCAATCAAAAATTGGGGTATAGAACTAAACAGAGTTTTCACAACTGAGGAATCTCGAATGGCTGAGAAGCACCTAAGGAAATTTTCAAAGTCCTTAATGATCAGAGAAATGCAAATCAAAATGACCTTAAGATTCCACCTTACACCAATCAGAATGACTAGACCAAAACTTCAGGTCACAACACATGTTAGAGAGGATGTCAAGAAAGAAGACCCTCCTCCATTGCTAGTGGGATTGAAAATTGGTACAACCACTCTGGAAATCAATCTGGAGCTTCCTCAGAAAATTGGAAATAGATCCACCTGAAGAGTCAGCTATACCACTTTTGGGCATATACCCAAAAGATGCCCCACCATGTCACAGGGGCCTATGTTCTACTATGTTTATAATGGCCTTTTGTATGATAGCCAGAACCTTAAAAAACCTAGGTGTCCCCTGACAGAAGAATGGATACAGAAAGTGTCATTCATTTAAACAGTGGAATACTACTCAGCTATTAAGAATGAGGATATCCTGATTTCTGCAGGCAAATGGATGGAACCAGAAAATATCATCCTGAGTGAGGTACCTTATACCTAAAATGACATGCATGGTATGTACTCACTAATAAGTGGACATTAGGAAAAAAAAGTACAGAATTTCCATGTTACACTCCACAGAACTCAAAAAGGTCAACAAGCTGAAGTGGCCAAGTGAGGAAGCCTCAGTCACACTTGGGAGAGAAGAAAGCAACCACAAGGGGGGGGGGGGGGTAAGGGAGGGACCTTGGAGGAAAAGTGGACAGTGGGGGGGGGGCACTTACAGAGCCCACCTCCAGCAGGAAGACAGGGCATCAAATGAGGAAGGGGGTGCATCCCTCAGTTATAACTCTGACCTGTAATTGTTCCTGTAAGAAAGAATGACAGGGTTAAAAATGGAGAGGAGCCTGAGAAAAAAAGAAGGTCCTGTGACAGACCCAAAGAGGGATCTATCTCAAGGGCAAGTCCCAAGGCCTGACACTATTACTGAGGCTGTGGAACACTCAAAAAAGGGGACCTCGAATAACTGCACTCCAGAAGATGCAAGAAGCAGCTGAAAGAATCAGAGGCAGATAGTTGCACCCAACCAATGAACAGAAGCAGCTGATCCCTGTTGTTGATTTAGGGAAAGACTGAAAGAAGCTGAGGAGGAGTGTGACCCTGTAGGAGGACCAGCAGGATCAATTAATTTGGAACCTTGAGATCTCTCAAACACTAGACCACTAAACAGGAAGCATATATCAGCTGATATGAGTCCACCAAGACACATACAGCAGAAGACTGCCAGTTCTGTGTTCATTCAGAGATGATGCACCTAACCCTTAAGAGACTGGAGGCCCTAGGGAGTTTAGAGGCCAGGTGGCATGGACGGGTGGAGAAATCCACATGGAGACAGGGGGTGGGGAGGAGGTATGGGATGGGGGGTGGATAAATTATGGAGTTTAAAAATAAATAAATAAATATATATATAAAGAAATAAATAATTAAATAAATTAGTTAAAAATAAAAGAAAAAAAATGAGTGATTTATCTGGAGTCTGTAAAGGTAAGTTAGAAAGGAATGATGAGAGCAGAATTAAGAGTAGACCTTAAGGAGGCATGGAGATAGTACTGCACAGATCAAATGAGGCTTAAGTACCTTAAGTACTGCCAACACAACCAAAGCTGGAGAAGAGTGCACATAAAGCATGCTATTTACTTGAATTGGGCAGCAAAACCTGACCTGTCAATGACAGAAGCTGTTTTCAGACTTCATTTTCATCATAAGGTGAAAGTAAATTCAAAATCTAGAAAGAGAGGTAGAAGGCTCTAGGGGACCTTCTACCTATCTAAAATGGCCCACCAACTTTCTTCTTTCTTCTTTCTTTCTTTCTTTCTTTCTTTCTTTCTTTCTTTCTTTCTTTCTTTCTTTCTTTCTTTCTTTCTTTCTTTCCTTTCTTTCTTTCTTTCTTTCTTTCTTTCTTTCTTTCTGTTTGCCAAAACATAATGATGATTCCTAACCACAAAAGAGCAAATGATGCTGAATGGTGGAAAATTGTAGCTAAATCTTGGCACAGATGCTCATGATTTTTGTTGTTGTTGTTGTTTCTTTGTTTGTTTGTTTTTCTGTTTAAATAATTTCTAAGATGAATGTTTGGGGGCATAGTCAGCTCCTGAGTCTAGGTAGTTATTGGGCAGAGGCTAGAGGAATTGCCAACAAGTTATTTTCACAAAATACTTGAATACTTTGAATAAATGAATAAATGAAGAAGAGGAACAGTGATGGTGGGTGATATAGGTTCTGACAGTCTATGCGGACTTTAAGATAATTTATGTTATTGATTACAATATAACTTGCTATCCTTCCCAGACTGGTCTCAAATTCTTAGGTGAAAATAACCTGCCTTTTTATATCCTAAAAGGATCTCTTTATACAGAAATTCTCATATAAACCAGGCATAGTGGCACACATCTTTAATTCCACCAGAGGTTGGCAGAGGAGGCAGAGGTAAGCCAATCCCTGAGTTTAGGACCAGCCTGAGCTTCATAGTGATCCTTACATGATAACACTTTATTGAAAAGTATCACAGTTACCTTTATTAGTTGGCCTTAACCACAATTAAAAGATTTACAGTTATTTTGCAATGCCCTATCTAAATAAAGAGTATTCTTAGAGCTCTTGCAAAGTAGCCTAGTTTGGTTTCCAGCACCCACATTAGGACGTTTGCAAGCATCTCTAACTCCAGCTCCACAGGGTCTGATGCCTCTGACCATTGTGGACACGCATGTACACTAGTACATATCCATACAGACACATGATTTAAAAAAAAATTTTTTTTTTTTCCGAGACAGGGTTTCTCTATGTAGCCCTGGCTGTCCTGGAACTCACTCTGTAGAACAGGCTGGCCTCGAACTCAGAAATCAGCCTGCCTCTGCCTCTCAAGTGCTGGGATTAAAAGCGTGCACCACCATGCCCGGCTAAAAATAATTTAAAAAATAACATTTTTTTTAAAAAGGGATTTTTCTTTTGTTTTTTTTGTTTGTTTGTTTGTTTATACAGAAACCACAGAGTTGAGATAGTGTGTGATCAGCTCAAAGACTTCTGAGTTTGAATACTCCTTTGGGTTTTACTAATGTGGAGGTGACTAAAAATTATTCAAACTTTCTATCCTATCAAAGTATTCATCTCCAAGTATTTTGTGAAAATAACTTGTTGGCAAGTCCTCTAGGCTCTGCCCAATAACTACCTAGCAACAACTTGCATAGTTGCCTCCTAGGTGGGAGCCAAGTATAAGAACTGAACTTGCCAGGCAGTGGTGGCGCATGCCTTTAATCCTAGCACTTAGGAGGCAGAGGCAGGTGGATTTCTGAGTTCAAGGCCAGCCTGGTCTACAAAGTGAGTTCCAGGACAGCCAGGGCGACACAGAGAAACCCTGTCTCGAAAAACCAAAGGAAAGAAAAAAGAAAAAAAAAAAAAGAACTGAACTGCTAGACTACTCCAGCTCTCATATCCATTTCTCTCTCTTCCCCATGTGTCCCTGGCCAGCTTCTTCCTCTCTTCTTTCTGTTCTCTTTCTGTCCTACTCTGTCCCCCCTCCTTTCTCTGCCTCTTCCCATTTTCCAGTCCCCTTCCCTTCACCCAATAAATTTCCTTTTATACTAGGCCTGTCACATGGTGGTGATTCCTCAGGGAAACACCTTGGCTAGGCCACCGTGGTATTCTCTCCCGCCCCATTATACTGCTGTTTTATGAAGCACAACATAACTATTTAGAAGTTCTATGCTAGCATAGAACTCCTAGCAAAGAATAATCACGTTCTGGATGGTTTCAGTTAATATTAATCCCAATTACCAGTGTTTGAGATACTGGGGAACTATGACATTTCCTGGTACCAAGGACATTTTTCCTAGGGAGAAACAGATGATACAAGTATTTGTCATTACCAATCATGTCTACTCTTTTTTACTGTTACCTGGAAGAGATTGTGTAGAGAACATGAGTGTCTCTTAGGTGTGTACCACATTAAACCAACTAATTACCACTCTGATTCAACCTTAATTTCCTATGACCTTAGTTATGACCAGTTGGCAACCATGAACCTAATTAGCCCAAGTATACTTAAATCACTTTCTGGACTTGCTTTGTGAGGCTCAGCCTTTTACCTAGATTGATTTGTAAGTATATCAAGGACAAAGTACTTCTGATTAATCAACACCTTATCAGGAATTGATTTAGACATCAAAATAAGTGTTTTTCTGCTTTGTTGAGAATAGAAATTAGCATTTAAAACTAGGGCAGGCTAGGGTGTAGCTCCTATGGTATAGAACTTGCCCAGGATGAGTTCAACTGCCAGGTCCGCATAAACTCAGTGTGATAGCATAAACCTTGGTGGACAGAGGCAGAAAAATCAAGAGCTCAAAGTCACCTTGAGTTATATAACAAATTTGAGGTCAGCCAAGGTACGTGAGACACTGGATCAAAGACATAAAAACAGGCTGATGAAATAGCTCAGTGGGTAAAGGTGCTTGCTGCCAAGCCTGTAGATCTGAGTTTAATCCCTGGGAACCTCATAGTGAAAGGAGAAAACCAACCCCCATCAGTTTTCTGACTTCCATAGGCTTGCCATGTGTGTTCTGTGAGGCAGAAATCAGTCTGTGCCACAGGCTGGATGGCAAAGAGGCTGGCACAGCACTTGCATGTATGTATGTAAAGGACCATATTGAGGCAGACCTGGCACTCATGCCAAGGAGAAGACTATATCAGACACTATACACCCACCCAGTTTTCTTTTATATGTCACCAATTTAATATATGTAATATAATTGCACTTTTGTCGATCAACTTTGCCTTGCTCTGTTCTTTTTTTTTTTTTTTTTTAATAGAATCCCCTAAACAGCACAGATTGTCCTGGAATTAAAGGTCTCCCTGCCTCAGAGCTCTTGCCCATCCCTAGACAAGGCACCCACATACCCCCTACACTAAATCCATGAACCCCATCAGCTCCACTCCTCCATTCTGTGGGAGACTGGTACCTTATCTAGCTAGACACCAGGCTCATGATACCAGTTACACCCATCCCCACCACCTGAGAACTGCTTCTTTCCAGGAATGTTACTAGAATCACACCAGCAGCTCTTCCCATTCCTGTGACCTGCCAAGGAACACATGTCCAGCCTATCTTCCTAAGTCCCTTTCTGCCTCCCTATCACACAGGAAGATTCAATTTGAACCACTAACTCTATCCACCGCTACCTAGTACCCTTGTCCCATCCATATCTGGGAAACTTAGATTCCCACCTCAACTCCTTCTTGTCAGTTCTACCCATTGCTCTGACTGGAGGACTGCCCTAAGAAATGGACAGACACCAGATGCACTAGTGACTCCACCCATCCTCTGCAAATCACCAAAGTATCACAGGTCCTGCACCTGCCTTCCACTTCCCTTACACCTATCTTCCCTTCAGCGAGGAAATCTCAGTCTTATAACACCAACCATACTTAAGGTAAAATCCTAGACACCTCTCCCAGACTCTCAAGGACTGCCTAAGAATCAGATAACATTTATGTACAAAAGTTGTGCAATACGGTCACTGGGAAAGACTACAAAACAAGGAAGGAGATGAAAGATGGAAGGCTTAACACTGGCTCACAATGTCTGTTCTTTGGCCAGGAAGAAGGTGGTGTTTGTCACATGAAATACCAAGAAGTATCAGCCATTTAGATTCTAGGAGGTGAGTTTTCATGCACTTTGATGCCACAAAGTACAGAAAAAACTAGATGAAAGTTTCAAATAGAAATGTGGTGGGGATGCTTGCCAGGGACAGGTGGAGGATACCTGCCTGTGCTTCAGGTCTCCCATGGGGCTTTCTGGCTCCCTAGATAAAATGATTTCTGGAGAAGAGGAGGCCTGGACATATCAGCCATGCATTCTGCACATTTGCTCCCAGTGTCATGGCTGGACCAGCTTGTGCAGATGCCTATTCAGAGGCCATGTCTTGGAGTCAGACTGTGGTACCCCTAAACTTCCAGAACTCTGGCTGGAATCCTTACATTTAGTGTAATGATGCACATAAGCAAATGGATACAGAGGTGCCTAAGGCCCAGAATACAATTTCTCACTGCTTCTCTGGATTTTCCTTTGCACATGGTAACTAGATTCTTTATCAACGAGGTCTAGAAGTTCAGAGAAACTCTAGAAGGTTAACAGTGCTTTCTTGCCCTTTAGGAACTAGAGGTTGTTCTTATAGTCTCTGGGCCTAAGACCCTGAGGGGACCATAAATGTTAAAGCAGTGTTGGCAGGGTTGAGGGTTTCAGAAAGAATCACCCAGAAGCTTTGATGTTTTCAGAATTTGCACATGAAAATTCTGAAAAAGACTCTTGTTTCCCAAATAAATGATAAATCTGTTGGGGATGGTCAACATTTACACAAAATAACAGTAGAATTTATTTTCTCATGGGGGAAAATGAGACTTTAATAGTAACTAATGGAGAATAAATTGTAGTCTTTGGTCAGCAATCACATTTAGATGGGATGTACCATAAACCTAGCACTATTGCACTGCTCATAAGCACAAGTTGAGGTTAGAGTAAGAAAAGCCATACTAGCTCAGTCAGCTTCTAAGCCAGATGTCAAAAGTCTCAGTGGTAACATACAGTTTCTGAAATGGAGAAGCAATTTTCATTCTAGGAAGATTTAGAATTAATCATAGGAACTTCAATCTTAGAAGGACCCTCACTAAGACACAGATATTGTCACGGTAGGTCAAACTTTCCATCCTGCAGGAAAGATAATTAAGCCCAGGACATAAACAATAGGTTTCAGAAAGTCCCTGAAACTAACTAGACACACAAGGCCCCACCCTCTTGAAGCATATAGAAGCACTAAAAACTGCTGAGAGACACTCACAGACCAGCCAGGCCACCTGAGAGACACAGAGACCAATCAAGCTGCTTAAAAGACTCTCATATAAACTCAGCCATCTGGAAGAGGCTTAGACCAACTGATATAACAGGAAAGGATACTCTCTGACATACAGACCTACCTTTAGGCTATGCAGTACACTAGAATTTTCCAGATTCCATGAGGGATGATATTTTGGAGAAATGGTTGTCTTCGAGTCATTTCTGCCCTGTAAGTAACCCCTCATCCATATTTCTGTAAGCAACCTCAGTAAACTCAGTGGTTCACCAAGTTAAATTTTGGTGACATCTTCAGTTTGTTCTGTCATTAGCTCTCTATCTGAAGTGAGTAACCATTCACTTCTATCCAGGAATGGTATCATATGCTATACTAGTGTAGGACACTGAGAACTTAGATTAACCATATTTATAATTTATTTATTTTAGTTTTTATTGACTAACTAATTTAATCATTTATTTTGAGATGGTCTTTGTCTCAGGCTGCCAATGAATAACCTGATGTTTCTGCCTCTACTTCTTAAAAATGGACGTTAGAGGTGTGTGCCACTACACTGATATGCCTTCGATTTGCTTACCTTATATCAGTTATTTGAGTACTAGAAAAGGCTTGATTTTATGTTTAAAAATGTTAGTACCTTAGAGTGTAGGAAAAAAATTAACAGAGTAGGTTTGTCTGAGGCAATTTTCCTAAGTAAGCCCTGTTTCAAAGACCTTGGTATATATCTCGAACAGTAATTTTTACCCCTCCTATTGTTGCAGTTCTTCAATATGGTTGTGGTGATCTCTAACCATAAAATTGTTTTTGTTGCTTCTTCATAACTGCAATTTTGCTACTGTTATGAACTGTAATGTACATATCTGTGTTTTATGATGGCTTTAGGCAACACCTGTGAAAGGATTGCCCCCAAAGAGGTCGTGACCAACAGGTTGATAACCACTGCTGTAACATGTAGTAAGCACAATCTCACATCAGACATTCTGACTCTCTGGCTTTTATAAGCTTTCCAATTTTTGTTTCATGATAATCTTTTAACCTTAGGTATATAGGCTGGTTGTAGACTTGGAACTCTATAGTCAGTTGTGAGGAAAGAATATTCTTAGCAGACTCTAGGTCCCCATGAACATTGTAGGGGAGGAATGATGAGACTGTTGAACATAAGCAAAAGATAATATTATCTTTATGCAAGCAGAAGAGGTGTAGTTTTTAAAATTAGTGTGTGTGTATGTGTTACTTATATTTTTAGTTATTTTTAACAGCAACTGGATTGGAATCAGTGTGCATTTAGGAAGAGTGGTTGAAAGTTTGGTCTCTTCTGTTTGAAGAGAGAAAAGAAACTATAACTAAAAATATACTTGGCATAAATATCATTTAATGTTTAAGATTAGAATCTTGACTTTACCAAATAAAGCGTTTGAGAGTCATGAATTCAGATAGCCATTGGGAAAATGTACATGTTGGTGAAGTCAAACATTGTACCCTGCTGGTGTTTTGTGAAGACTTTTAAATGATTTTTTTAAAAGATTTATTTATTTTTATTTATATGAGTACACTATAGCTGTCTTCAGACACACCAGAAAAGGGCATCAGATCCCATTACAGATGGTTGTGAGCCACCATGTGCTTGCTGGGAATTGAACTCAGGACCTCTGGAAGAGCAGCCAGTGCTCTTAACCACTGAGCCACCTCTCCAGCCCTTAAATGATTTTTAAAGAAATCAAATTGAAACGTCTTTGGTAATTATACTTTAGAGAAGCGAGAAGGTTTTCAGGTTTCCTGCCAGTGCAAGCTGAAGAAAAGGGAACTCCAGGGATTCTTTGGACATTTCCTTTTGTGTCCCTGCTACTGGATGTGCCTCAGGAAAAAGCAAAGAGCTTCTGGCCAAGGAGGAAGCAACCATAAGAAAGCTAAGCCCACCTTCAGTGACCCACCAGCATTGTTCAAGCCCAACTTATCTTTCTGATTTCATGGAACTTGCAATCATATTTTGCATTTAACTGGCACATACTGCAACAACTTGGGACTTGTTATCAAACTTACTTCCATACAAACTCCTCCACTCTACCAAATTTAAATACGATTGGTGAAACAAGCGTAGCTACAAATTTAACCTATCAAAGCTGCAGAAGAAAACAGACATTGTTTTCTGTTATGTTCTTTGAGCTAAACCTTAATTTTAAATAGTCTGGAGTCAATTTAAAAATTTCAAAGTATAAGCAACAGGAACCAAAGTTACTCAGCATCATTAGAACCCAATTCTCCCACTATAGCTAGTCCTGGATACACCATCACACTGGAAAGGCAAGATTCTGATCTAAAATTACTTCTCATGATGCGGAGAGAGGACTTTAAGAAGGACATAGATAACTCCCTTAAAGAAATACAGGAGAACATGGGTAAACAGCTAGAAGCCCTTAAAGAGGAAACACAAAAATCCCTTAAAGAATTACAGAAAAACACAACCAAACAGACGAAGGAAATGAAAAAAACCATCCAGGATCTAAAAATGAAAATAGAAAAATAAAGAAAGCACAAAGGGAGACAACCCTGGAGTTAGAAAACCTAGGAAAGAGATCAGGTGTCATAGATGCAAGCATCACCAACAGAATACAAGAGATAGAAGAGAGAATCTCAGGTGCAGAAGATACCATAGAAAACATTGACACAACAGTCAGAGACAATGCAAAATGCAAAAAGCTCCTAACCCAAAACATCCAGGAAATCCAGGACACAATGAGAAGACTAAACCTAAGGATAATAAGTAAAGAAGAGAGTGAAGATTCCCAACTAAAAGAGCCAATAAGTATCTTCAATAAAATTATAGAAGAAAAGTTCTCTAACCTAAAGAAAGAGATGCCGACGAACATACAAGAAGCCTACAGAACTCCAAATAGATTGGACCAGAAAAGAAATTCCTCCTGTCACATAATAATTAAAACATCAAATGCATAAAACAAAGAAAGAATATTAAAACTTGTAAGGGAAAAAGGTCAAGTAACAAATAAAGGCAGACCTTACAGAAAAGAAAGAGCAAAATTAAGGATGTGGAGAGAAACAAACGGTACACATACTGACCAATTCTGTGGAAAGACTGTGGGCCACACGGTATTTGTGTTTCCAGTACCATAGTGTTCTTGCCTAATAAAATAAAGTGAAAATAAAAATAAAGTAAAAGTGTAAGCAAAGCTAGTTTACTGAAGCAAATGGCAAGTGTTCTCATGCAGTGGGGGCAGGAGAGTGGGGGAGTTAGAGGAGGAGAGGGAGAAGGAGAAGATGAGAGAATATAGCAGTACAGCTTTGCCACAGATAACTTAAGGGCAAAACAGTAACTTCTGATATTTGCTATTTTCACTAATTATACATGCCTTTTTGCCTGGGTTTTAAGAAGACTGAAAGGGTTGCCTGCGTTTCTGCCTTGGTGATAAGTCCTTTATTTCTGAAACATGTCTGTTCTGAAAATCTAAACACTGCTCATAAGTGACACCGTGTGAAGGTCTTCAAATGCTTAAAATGTTAAATCACACACAAACTAAATATCCTCTGCTTGAAATAAAAAAATATGTATTAGCTACTTCTCTTACATTGTGATAAAATACTTTAACAAAGGAAACTTTAGGAAGAAAGGGTTTATTTGTCTCTGAGCTTGAGGGCATATTGCATTATAGAGAGGCAGTTCTGGCAGCCGGGACATTTGACCGCAGATCACACTGCATCTGCATCCAGGAAGCAGAAAGAGATGGATGCTGATGCCTAGCTTGTTTTCTCCTTATTCAGGAGAGAGAGAGAGAGAGAGAGAGAGAGAGAGAGAGAGAGAGAGAGAGAGACAGAGACAGAGAGACAGAGACAGAGACAGAGACAGAGACAGAGACAGAGACAGAGACAGACAGACAGACAGACAGAGACAGACAGAGGGATAGAGACACAGAAAGAGAATGAGAATGTTTTGGCTAATTAAAAGATAAAAAATTTAACAGAAATACTTAAATAGAAAAATCATTTGGGAGTCTTGAGATAACTCAGCCAGTAGAGGCAAACAATCACAGGACTGGCAATCTGAGTTTGATCTGTGGATCTCACAAGGTGGAAGGAAGGGAATCTATACCTTAGAGTTGTCCTCTGACCTACAGAAGTGCCAGGCAGGAGCCCCCTCACCCCCCACCACTCCAAAGGGGTCTGGACATATGGGTTTCAATGTACTTAGCATGAAAGGCATATCTAAAACTAAGACAAGTTAAGAAGAATTGCCATAGACGACAAAACCCAAAGCTGTTAGAATTTAAAGAATACTTCAGGCTAGTTTTGGAGGCCCTACCTACTTTTCTGAATGCAACAATTCTCTTATTTGAAACATTGTCCCATTATATCAAAGGGAAACATGAAGTGTGCAGTAAAGATAGTTAGGGAGGTGGAGTAAAGAAGAGAGGGTTTCCCCACCATCAAGGTGAAGGTCAGTTTGTCCACTTTCTCCTGTTTTCATTTTAATTATAGGAATTAGAGCTTTGGAGCTGGAGACATGGCCGAGCCTCTAAAGACTAGGTTCACAAACAAAAATATAAGAAGTTAGAGATTTGTATGGAGAGAAGAACACATGTCCTAGTTTATGTGGCAAATTCTCACTTACACATTTCCCCTCTCCAATATAAATAGTGCCTCCTTCCACTACTTGAAGATTATCTCAGCTACAGATGAAAACTAAAAGTACCCAAATACATACAAGCAGCACTAATTGGATATTTGTTTCAGAAGTGTGTGTTTGTGCGCTCGTGTGTGTGTGTGTGTGTGTTTATGACATGAAGTTGAGGGGAAAATGTGCTGGGGGTGAGTTCTCAAGGGGCTGGAGGGGGGCCCAGTAGAGTATGTATATACTCAACCTATATTGTATACACATATGAAGAGAAGAAAAATCATTTGCTTGACTCTGGCTCCCTCTGGTGATTAAAGCATGAAACATCTTTACACAAACAAGTTTTCCTAAAAGCATTAGGACATTCACATTCTGATATTGCTTATTCCTAGAGGAGAAAGTAACACAAACTATTAACATTCCAAAGTGGACCATCTAACAGTCCTCACTAAACCTCAGCTTTGAATTCCACATCCTTAAATGTTGTCACTATCGGAGTCTCACCACCACTGCCATCTTTGACACTGTCCAGCATGCCTTTTGTCTCAGATCTCAGTAACTCAGTACGCAGATGACCTTCCCAACACTCTTCCCTGCTTCTGCAAAGTTCTCCCAGGTAATGTCTTGGGGGTTGCCACCCCAATTTCTCTCCCTTTCAAGACACCATTAGTAACCCAATTCTTCCTCGAGGCCCCTCAAGAAGCTGCACACCACTCCCTCACTGTGCTGCATCCTGTGTGGCCTTCTTTAGTTCCCATGTTCCCACGCCTGCTGACAGTCCACAATCTTTTGTTATATTCACACCTCTGAGAGCACCTAAACTCCCTCTTTTACCTAGGCAGACTCTAGACAAAACCCACTAACTCTAACTTCTCTATTTTTTTCCATCCTGCATGATACTGGGGGAAACATATAAGAATAATGACTCATCTGATTTTAAATTCAGGGTCAAGAATTCTGATGTCTCACTGGTATCCAGCTGATACTGTATGGCGGCTATCCTTAGCCTTTTGCGCGCTCTCTCTCTCTCTCTCTCTCTCTGTGGGGGGGAGAGGGAGAAAGAGAAAGTCTTGCTATGTGTCACACCACTCCTATCCTTGTCCTTATTTTTCTATTTCAATCGTCATCTGATTCATTCATTCATTCATTCATTCATTCTCCCAATCATATTCGCCCCCCCATGCACATGTGTATATCATTCTTGAGTGATAATATCATTTCCTGCTTTACTGAGAAAATTGAAGCAAAGGGGAACTTTGAGATTACTGGCAGTGCCCACCTCATTGTAATGAGAGGAGCTGTCTACCTTTCTAAGTAAAGGCCAGGGCAGCTGCTTTGTATCAAATCCCGTTTCTTTCCTTGCTCAGTGACAGCCCTTTCCTCTTTCTCCTCTGTGTCGTCTTATAAATATGAAGTCTTCCGGATCACTTGGCACAGCATAAACATGCTGCTATTTATTTACCCCATCTTCAGTCGTTCTCTCTCTTTTTTTTATTTTCAGTTTTTTCAATTGTTCTCTTAATCCCACATTTCTTTCCAATTGTTCTATTGCTCTGCTCTCTTTTACAACAATACTCTTCAAAAATCCCACAAATTCCATCAGCTCTCTAGTCTTGTCCTTGGGTTCTCTTTCAAACCCACTCTACTCAAACAAAGAGATTAGTAATAAATTGCTGACTTAAATGTGAGATGGTTTTGTAGGCAGCAATAGATATGTGGACTAACGGTCAGAGACAGTAACTTGGGCCTCCTCCAGAGAGAGGGATCTCATCCTAAAACCATGCTGCTTTAGGAGTTGTCAATTTAGGAAGAGCTGGGGATGTGTGGCTCTTGGGCCTTGTAATCATCAAAGCTAAGTATGGCCTCTCATATCTGTAATCCCACCGCTAAGGAGGCTGAGTCAGATGAACAGCAAGTTTAAGGCCAGCCTTGGAATCCCAATCACCCAAAGAAATTAAATCAAAGTCATTGATGAGATCACAATTCCCAAGGATTTAGAATATAGCATGTTGGTGGAATAATGAAGGTGGCAGTAACAGTTTGAGAAGGATAGCTGATAAAATTCTAGAGTCTGCAATTGAAAAATCAGAAAATCTCTAACAAAATTTAGCCAAAGATAGCAACATTTACAGAAATAATGGGCCCATTATGTTCAGCCAGGGGATGGGGCATGCCCATCTTTAACTTGACTCTCTGGGATAATACTTCCATCAGTACATTAAAAATTCACTGATGAGAGTTAGCAGGTGGCATAGAAGGTAAAGACACTTGCTGTTAAGCACAATGACCAAAGATCAATCACTAGGACCCACATGGTGGAAGGGGAGAATCAACTTCTCCAAGTTGTTCTCTGACCTCTACACATGCTCTATAGTATCATTGCATGCACCCCTAACCAAATAAATGTTTAAAAATGAATAGATTGGAACTAGAGAACTGGCTCAGCTGTTAAGAGTGCTTGCTGTGTAATCATGAAAGTCAGAGTTTGAATTGCAGCATCTATGTTACAAGTTGGACGTCTCGTGTATGCCTGTAACCCCCACTCTGAGACGGGCCAGAGACAAGAGAATGACTGGGGATTGCATCCATCCTACCAAGAAAATGAGTTTCACATTCAGGCAGAGACCCTGGCTCAAAGAAGTAGGCACAGGGTAATAAAGGTGGGTATGATGACTCTCTCTTCTGGCCTTCATGTATGTAGATAAATGTGTGTACTTACAATAAGAATGCATACACTTGGACAGACACATATACACATACATACATACATACATACATACATACATACATATTTTAAAACTGGTAGCTATGGCTCACATCTAATAAATGCTTTGGTGAGCCAGACACAAAGAAGACATAATAATAGATGACTTAGATCTGAAGAACTCTGTAGGTCAGACAGAATGGTAGGTGTGATTGATGTGGAAATGGATACCCTAACCTCAGGGCAACAGCAGTGACCTCAAAGGCCAGCAGGTACAGCTTGACTGTTAGAGAGAATGTGATACAATTTCCAGGGTAAGCTAGAGGGATGAGAGGTAACCAGACTTCTCTGACCCGTTGTTGTACTCTATGGCAAGAGCACAATAATCATGGGCCTGAGATCCTCATGACATACACAGGGAAGCAGAAACTTAGGGGGTCAAAGGATGCCTTATACCCAATACTCAGCACTAAGTCCATGCAGAGAGAGACTTAGAGCCCTCTGAGGAGCATATATTGGAAGTTTTTCGTTTTTCTTTTTCTATAGTGATTCTTTTTATTTTTCAATTTTGAACACACACACATATAAAATATACTTTTTTATCTTTCTCCTCATTATCCTCCTTTCCTCCCACCCTCCACTAAATTTTGTCTTCCCCCTTCTGGTTATTTTTTTGTGTATGTGTGTGTGTGTGCGTGCATGCGCGTGTGGTGTATATGTGTCCCACTGTATTTAATTAGGATTGCTTGCAGGCGGGGGGGGGGGGCGGGGAGGGGATTATTAACAGACACAAATGGAACCTGAGTCTTAGATTAAAATTATTATACAGGAGATACTTATATTT
This sequence comes from Mus caroli, assembly GCF_978045245.1. Classification (NCBI taxonomy): domain Eukaryota; kingdom Metazoa; phylum Chordata; class Mammalia; order Rodentia; family Muridae; genus Mus; species Mus caroli. The sequence goes on along the minus strand of NW_028227261.1, from coordinate 11,699,511 downwards.
TAAAAGTATGTTTTATTTAATAATCTTACATAAGAAGCACAATTGATCCTGGTTGAGAACTACTGATAGAAACAAGTATTTATCAATAGTTACATGTGGTGAGCCTCAGTAAATGTCAATTCTCAGGGTATATTAGCTCAACAGCAGGGTGTAGGTCAGTAGGAAGACATCCTCACAACCCTGGTTCAAGTGCAACAACACCACCCCTCACAGAGCCATAAGGAAAATGCTGATTTAGGAAACCGCTCTCCAGGATTCTGATTTAATAGGATTAGGATAATGTCTGTGGATTTGCAATTAATGCCCAGTAATAATCACCCTAAGTTTGTCAATTAGTGCTGGTCTAGAAATACACGTTGGATAATGCTGCCCCAACGAGATCTACTCAGGGCGACTCTTGGTCAAGGAAAGAGTCCACACTTACAGGGGTTATTAGATATGGCCTCTAAAATTGTCCCCCTGACTTGAAACTATTCAAAGACTGAGCCTTGCAGAGGAGCATGTAGTTTGCAGGCCTTGCAGAGTGGCAGCTATGATGGGAGCGAGCATTAAACGGGGTTCTCTTGAACATGCCCTTCTACACCCAAGAACACAGAAACAATGCAAGTATGAACCCCAAATCCAAAAGCCCCCAAACTGAAGTATTCCATAGTCTGAAACATTTGGAGTAACAAAATGTTGAACATTGCACAAGTGGCCTTCTGTGACACATCACAGTAAAAATGCAGGTACAGTTCCCTGCAGACTGTACTGCAAAGTGTATGTGAATAAGGAAGTGTGAACAGGTTTTGCACTTAGATTTGGGTCTGATCCTCAGAGTTTAAGGAATACATGCACACATTCTCAAGTCTGAATCACTTATGACCCCAACTATTTTGGATCAAGGGATGCTCAGCCTGTACTGTGTCCCTAAGAGAAGTGCAGAGATTAATTCCAAAAATAGAGAGGATAACCAGAACCTTCCCCTAATTCCTATTTAAGTCATCTCCTTAGAGGAAACAAAAACAAAGTAGATTGCTAGATCATTACAGCCTCAATCAGATTGAAATGCCAATCTCCAAGGCAGCACAAGACTAAGATTTTTAGTATAGACAACATAGCATCTAGTACCCAGTATGCAGCCACTAACCTAACAAATATTCCTAACTGAAAATCTGACAACTGACACAGAATATAAGGATATTTGTATGTCCACTGAAGCACACCATTATGACGATTTTAAAATATCAGATGGCTAAGATAACTGACTCTGGGAATGTCCATAACATTTTTCCCCAGGCTTTCTCAGAGTCCATCAATGGTTCCATGTCACAAATTGGCTCTGGCAGCATACAAGGATAACACAGTTGCACTTAAAGCATGCTTTTCACTTTTCCAGGGTGCTCTGCCTATCACTCTTGCAGTGTCCCCAGTCTACCAACAGCCAAAGCCAATGCTAAGCAATTGTTGTGATACAATTACCCAGGATGACCAGGTGTCCCCCTAGCTTCAATAAATGTACACTTTTCCAATCCAAGGAAGATCAACTTAATCCTTCCAAGGATAATCTCACACTCATGGTGGAAGTTTAATTGTCTGGCCTGCAGACCCTCTGCATTATTTTCATGACACTAAAGAATACTTTATCTAGCATCACACTGCACATCACTTCCTTGCAACAAGAACAAGGTTATTGTCGTGTATTTGACATAACGTTGCTTCTCACGACAGGCATATATATACGGCATCTGAGGTTTGGAAATACCCACATGTTCCCAAAATTCACTACATACCCCTATTATAATGAAAGAGCTGACTTCATAGAACGGTGAATGGGCCCATGGAGTGTGCCATTAAACTGCAGTGTAAGCTGTTGCCTTAAGCCAGCAGTAACTATTGAATACAAATGCCCAGCTGTGAAACCATAAAGTGATTACTCCATCCACACTGGTCTTCTGCTTCACCCATGCCTTTCTCCACTGCCTGCCTCTCTCTCTGTCTCTTCAGACTGCCTTCTAATAGCTGTCCGTAACACTTTGTTGTTAAACCTCCTTTTTGCCTCCCTGAATAACTTTTATACACTGTTTCATCCATTTATTTTCCTCTTCTTTATTATGAGTTAAGTTCCAACAAGTAGGGATTTCTGGTTCTGTCTTCTATCACCAGTGCCAAAAAGAGTGCCAGAGTCATAGCTAACTGACCTGGAGAGTAAAGAGTACCTCTGCCTACGTCATGGATGCTGGGAAACCTCTGCTGTAAAAGATCTAACAAGATATTTCAGACTTCTAGCATGTAGCGTCTGTTCTCACCACTCCTCTCTGGTGTTGTGACATAAAAGCAGAATGGGCTGCTAACTAAATGTGTGATGTGTGGAGAAGAAAGAAAGGGCTTTGCTCAAAGATGAAAGAACATGCAGTTAAGGAGACACCTACACCCTAACCTGGCTTACAGCATCTAGGAACTCCTGGAGAAAACCTTCTAAATTTAAAGACAACACATCAGAATGAAAGACAACCAGGGCAGGGATGTTGTTTGATTTTGTTTTCTTCAGCTCTTTAATCATGCGCTCAGCCAAATCCAGTCCTGTCTGTACCTTCTAGCCCATTCTTAAACAGCAAAATCTCTAGAGAGTTACATAAGCACTTGTTTCTTACTCAAGGCTGGAATACAAACTTGTAGGTTGTTAAAAGGCAGAATCTGAGGGCTAAGGATACAGGTTAGAAGTAGGATACTGGCTAGCCTATCACAATTTGAATTTGATTTCAACCCCTGATAAAATTTAAAAATTCTAAGGCAAATGCAGTGGTGCATGACTTTAATCCTAGCATCAAGAGGTGAGGACAGGCCGGGCGTGGTGGCGCACGCCTTTATTCCCAGCACTTGGGAGGCAGAGGCAGGAGGATTTCTGAGTTCGAGGCCAGCCTGGTCTACAGAGTGAGTTCCAGGACAGCCAGGGCTACACAGAGAAACCCTGTCTTGAAAAACCAAAAAAAAAGAGGTGAGGACAGGCAGATCAAGTTTGAGGCCAGCCTGGTCTACATAGCCAGTTGGAGACCAACCAAGGCTACACAGTGAGACCATGCCTTTAAAACAAAATAAACTAATTAAAAAAAAAAAAAAAGAATCTCAGGGTAAGAGCTGGGCTTTTAATTTCCAGTTCCTTGTGGCACTGTGAATGAACCCAGAGCCTTAAATATGTTAGGCAAGTGACCAACTACTGAGTTACATCTCCAGTTCTTGTTCTTATTTCTTTAACTAGTTAAATTCATTCTTTGCTGATTACATGCATGCATGCAACACATTCTGACTACTCTTAAACCCCCATACTCTCATCCTATATGTTAATAAGATCCTCCAGTGACTCATTCACACAGTAAAGTGTAGAAAGTACAGATCTAATCGCACATTTGTCATTGCACAAGTTAAAACAAAACAAAACCATATAAAACAAAACAAAACAAAACAAAAACAACCCTCCATTTAGCATGAAGATATAAAAACAAGACAGGTCTGGGAGAAGAGCTAAGAGGTAGGTTGTTTGCATGGCATGGTAAGTTCCTCAGCTCTGTGTGATGAGGTGTTAAAAGGAGAACTGTTCAGGCCTCAGTGAGATGCAGCAATGATGTACACTGGAGAAAGAGCTCAGCTAGGATCCTTGCCTGCCACAAAAGCCACCCTAAGAGTATGTCCACTCTTGCTTGCAGGGGAGTTGAGAAAGCAGGGAGAGGACGAGGAAGACAGAAGATAATTTATCAATCCCCAAAGTTGATAGGTTTTGCCTCAAGAGACAGGCAAAATCAAGACTTTCCAAAAATCTAGCTTCCAAGAAATTAATGAATATCCTCAATTAATTTCAGGACGACAGTAGTGAATATGTGTTAGCTGGTTATCCTGAATCAAGAAAGAAAGGTGGGTTCCAACTCAAGACAACCTAACCCCTGTTATCAGCTTTGAAGTTTTTTTTCTGGAGTTGCTGGCAAGGAGACTGGAAAAGAGGAAACCCAGACAGAGAGATCATTTTATATCTTGTGCTCTGGGCAGCAGCATCTCCAGGCTTAACAGCAACTGTATTTTAGAACCGAGAGAGTAAACCTATTTTAGCAGTGCTTCCCAGTCCCTGCCCCCATCCCCGCGTAAACTTCCTGTCTCTTAGTCCTGTGGAAGGGGGTTCTCCTTTCGCAGGCGCTTCCTTAAAAAAAAAAAAAGTAAGCGCTCCGGGATTTAAAGAGGAAAGGCGAGCTGTATGTGTAATGTGCGATGCCACACTGTCCTTTCCTAAACTGTGATGGCAGAATTCTGAAATGTCTGAAGTTACTTACATACCTCAGACTGTGGGGGGAGGAAAGAGATAACGGTTTCTTTTCATAGAATAAACAGAATGTTTTATAGCGGCGGTACAGAAAGCCAAAGGTCATTCACTACAACCACGAAGCTGCTTAATCTGGCCTCGCATAGCTATCACAGTTAGGGCCAGAGCCTCTGCACTGACGGTCAGCTATTCATTCTTAGGAAGTCTATATTTAAAAACCTAACGTAAAAAAGCAAAGGAGAATCAATTATACCGTGGAAAGAAGTGCAAAGAAATCCATAGATGGATGGACGGGACACCACACACACACACACACACACACACACACACACACACCCTGCTACTCCCCCCCCGCCCCCGCCCCCCCTGACCCCGCCTCCCCCAAGCTTCAGGTTCCTAATGGTCTGGCCAATCACTGCTGTCTGAGATCTAAGCTTTCTGGTGGGTCATCTGAGAAGTTGTAAATCTTGCTCAAGGGGACAGTTCTTTGTCAAGCTGAAATGTCTTCCTGGCTTCCTCTCAGCTTTTTCTTTCTCCCAGCATGAGAGATTCTTAGGTAAATTGTAATTTCTTCGTGGCTATTGTTTCAATAGTCCGACAGCCAAAAGGACAGGCACAAGTGTCTTTAAAGTATTCTCTTCCTGCCAGGCATTCCTGGTTACAGCATCAAAACTATACATAATCCAAAGCAAAGGAAAAAATGTTCAATGCAGTTAAAAAGCCTTAACCAAGTCTCTGTGGTCAGCTTTAATACTATGTCATCTTTATGACCAAATCCTACCGCCTCTGTACACTTCTCCCCACCAAGTCCACAAACTGATAGGTTTTGGATTTGAGGTTGGTGATTCCAGGGGACACAGATCGATGACTGGGGACTGAGGAGCTTATTATGAGAGTTATTCGTGTTGTGAACACACAGACAGGAGCAGCAGAATGCCAGGGGCTCTCAGAAGAGTTTGGGTCTCAAACACTAGTGACCTCATAGAATAAGAGCCCTAAGCACAGAAGAGGAAGCCTCTTCCCATACGTTTTTTAGGAAGTGGGGCTCACAACAAGAGTCTACAGTCAGGCTCTCAGATTCCCAGGCAGGAAGCAGAGGAAGGGGTGGAGAACAAACTGTGACAAGTCTTTGGTGTAGTTGCACTTCCCAAGTGAGCCTGTTAGCAAGTGACACACAAAGTACCAGAAGCCTGACTGTCAGTATGTGTGAGAGGAGTCCGGAGAGGCTGGGATCTAACAGTATATCTACACAAACCACTAGGTTACCAAGTGAGCTGAAGGAAACTACTCGCTGGGCATCAAAGAACGTCCCTTCTGCATGGAAACAATGCTAGCTTTATAAGTATAAGCTAATTGTGCTTACAGGCAGAAGCTTCCTCCTTACAGCCACAGCTGTCAATGACTCTCTAATCCTCTAATCCTGTAGCAGACTTCCCAGGTGCCCAGCTGTCAGGAGAATGGCAAGTGTCATTCACACTTCCCCAAGGTTACCAGACACCTAGGACATCAGAGGGCTACGGGTATAATGGATCCACCTCAACTAGATGTTCTTTTCCCCTTCAGCATTCTCAGAGTCATGCAATCCTTCTCCAGAATGCAGGGCCACCTCCCTTGTGACCTGGGAATCAAGGACAGCTTGGCTCACACTGAGGATGACTCATTAAGCATATGACATGAGACCTGTCCCTTCCACTGAGACCTATAAGAAGGGACTCCAGTTCTGCTTCATGATCCTGAACTCTCATAGAACCCACCCCATGCTGTGTGTGTGTGTCTGGGGCAAGGAGCTTGCTCAGAACTTCTGCCATGCTGATGTTTTGTCTTCCTACCCATGTAATTAATAATTCTTCAAATAAGTCTCTTATCCCAAGGACAATCTCCCTTAGTGGCCCCCTTACATTCCAAACCCCAAACCTTTCAGACAAGTTTAATACAAATTAAGCATTGTATATAAGAAGAAACAAGAGAGACCCTGCCTCAAGCTATGTAAAGGGAGACCTCCTAAATGTTATGTTCTGACCTCAACACATGGATGGTGCAAGCACAGATGTGTGCATGTGCTCTAACACACACACACACACACCCCTAATAAATTAATTAATTAAAAATATTTATTTTAAAAGACGGGGAGCTGATGAGATGGCTCAGTGGACTTTGACCAAGGTTCAAGGTTCATGCTACATGACTAAAGTTCCATACCTAGAACCCAGATGGTGGAAAAAGATCTGACTCTCGCAAGTTGTTCTCTGACTCCACTCATGCATTATGGTGTGTGCACACCAATACATATGCACACAGAATCAATAAGTAAAAATGTATTTTAAAAGAAAGAGAGAGAGAGAGAGAGAGAGAGAGAGAAGGAAAGGAAGGAAGGAAGGAAGGAAGGAAGGAAGGAAGGAAGGAAGGAAAAAAAAAACGAGATGGGCAGTGGTGGCACACGCCTTTAATCCCAGCACTTGTGTGACAGAGACAGACAGATTTCTGAGTTCGAGGCCAGCTTGGTCTGCAGAGTGAGTTCCAGGACAGCCAGCACTACACAGAGAAACCCTGTCTCTAAAAATCTAAAAAAAAAAAAAAAGAAGAAGAGAGAAAGAAAGAAAGAGAGAAAGAGAGAGAGAGAGAGAGAAGGAAGGAAGGAAGGAAGGAAGGAAGGAAGGAAGGAAGGAAGGAAGGAAGGAAAAAAGGAAGGAAAACTAGATGGGCAGTGGTGGCACATGCCTTTAATCCCAGCACTTGTGTGACAGAGACAGACAGATTTCTGAGTTCAAGGCCAGCTTGGTCTGCAGAGTGAGTTCCAGCACAGCCAGCACTACACAGAGAAACCCTGTCTCTAAAAATCTAAAAAAAAAAAAAGAAGAAGAAAGAGAGAAAGAGAGAGAGAGAGAGAGAGGGAGAGAGAGAGAGAGAGAGAGAGAGAGAGAGAGAGAGAGAGAGAGAGAGAGAAAGAAAGGAAAGAAAGAATGAAGGAAAGAAAGAAAGAAAAAAGGAAAGAAAGAAAGAAAGAAAGAAAGAAAGAAAGAAAGAAAGAAAGAAAGAACGAAGGAAAGAAAGAAAGAAGAAAGGAAAGAAAGAAAGGAAGGAAGGAAGGAAGGAAGAAAGAAAGAAAGAAAGAAAGAAAGAAAGAAAGAAAGAAAGGAAGGAAGGAAGGAAGGAAGGAAGGAAGGAAGGAAGGAAGGAAGGAAGGAAGAAGGAAAGAGCGAGCTTTTTGTCTGGGAGCATGCAGCAGTGTGGCAGTCCTGGAAGAAGCAGAGATCTACAGAGAAACACACGTCCTGTTCTAGGTATCTTCAATACCAGACTATTGAAGAAATGGTTATCAAGGAAATGGAATCTCTCCCAGGATCTCATGTTGAGGTGGGAAAAGGCTGAAGCTTGCTGCTGATTCAGAAAAGTGGATAGATACACTTTGAGTTTGATAGAAGCAACCTTTCCTCAGATGGACTTCAATTCAGGATTTAAGGTCTCAGACACCCATGGTCACACAAAACTTCCACTAAGTTAGTGGCCCCTGAGTTCTTTTTTTTTTTTTTTTTTTTTTTTTTTTTTTTTTTTTTTGGTTTTTTCAAGACAGGGTTTCTCTGTGTAGCCCTGGCTGTCCTGGCACTCACTTTGTAGACCAGGCTGGCCTTGAACTCAGAAATCCGCCTGCCTCTGCCTCCCGAGTGCTGGGACTAAAGGCTTGCGCCACCACGCCCGGCGACCCCTGAGTTCTTATCTCTTCAATTCAAAAAATGAAATTCACAGATAATGAGAAAATGGTAAAGCAAAAACACTACAGCTCTCATCTTTAAGGAAATAAGAGGACAGTTTATTCTGAAGCCATTTCAAGTGACCATTGTCCAGGAACACAGATTGAAGTTACCCCAGACTCTATGTCCTAATGTGAAAGCAATTTCACAGTTTTACAGAACAAAGAAAGTCAAAATCAAGACAAATTTAGTTGGATGACATTTGTAGCTTTGGGGTTGGTAGAAGCTAGGAGTCTGCTAAGTTAGTAAATTTCAAAAGGGTTTTATCTATTAGTCACAGAATGTTAGCTCGGACACAGAGGTGGGTAAGGTATGGCTACTGGGAGGAGGGCTCGCTAAAACTTGCCCAAGACAAGGTAATTAGCCTGCACCATTCCTCTCTCTCCATGGTATTGCAGATCTAATCGGTCTGCTCAGACACAGCCTCCTCTCAGGAGTTGTCATTCACAATTCCCTTGTCTACAAAGCATCACATTTTGGTCAGGAGCGATGCCACATGTTATTTATTAAATATCATAAGTTCCCTCACAACTAGGAATCTCATTCATAGGACCTGATGTAGATGAGGCTGAATAGCGGGCAGGACAGCATTTTCAGGAGAGAGAATAGCTGGCAAAGGCCATTAAGAAACAAAATCCTGGATCATATCAATCCATTCTTTCAGGATCCGCACATGAGTTATTTTTTATACTCTCTGTACCTGACATAACATGTGAGCTAAGATGACTATAGCTAAATTAAGTAATCAACAACACAGTTTGATAAAATGGAGTGAAGGTCAAAAAGGAAACATGTCTAAAACCAAACTTTGTAACCAGATTGACTTTGTATTTCCCCTGTATTTATAATTATTTGTAATATATGAACTAACATATTTAAATGTTTAGAAAAGGACTTTGGGAGAAGTCAGTGTAGCATTATCCTTCCCCCTTTCTTATTAGTAAGATACAAATTGTTTAACTTTTTAATCTTAGCTAATTGTATTATAGGACAGCTTAGATACTAATTAAATCAAGAAACATCACTACTTAAGTTATAAAACATTGTGAATATTGCTATTAGACTTTTAGACTGATGTCTTCTGTATAATTTGGATAAGAAAAGCTAACTTGAGACACAGGTTTTAAATGACCATTTAGTAAAAGGATAAAATAAAAGTTTTTAAAGTTCTTTTGTTTTTGGTAAATCTTACTAAGAACAAATTAATATTTAAGAATATGGATGCAAAAAATCAAGCATTAACTTTATCTTAGGGTTTTAGATTAAATTAAATTTTACAACCTCTATATTTTTTTTTACATAGAAAACGGATATTTTAACCTTTACTTATGTACATATTTTCATGTAGGGAATAACCATCCGGCCACTGGTGGAATTTCTTGATGTTAAGAGATCCAATAAGAAACAGCAAGCTGTCAGTGAAGAGATCCACTGTCGGGTAGGTGTTGACCAGGGATCAGCTTAATAAAGAAATTGTGTAGTAATGAGAGAAACCCCCTTGCTATTGTGCACTGCTGGAAAGGAAAAAAAAAAAACGGATATTTTATTCTTAATATTTCAGTTTTATTCCCTGTGTTACTGGTAATGATAAGTGGAAATGTATTGTTTATTTTATCTTTACCATAGTACTTTCTACTGGGTTTTCTTTATATTGATTTTTCCCAATTGATTTTCGTATATATATATATATATATATATATATATATATATATATATATGAGTATTGACACTTTTGCCATGAATGTTATAGGGCATTTCTCGAAGGTTTTCAAATTGTCCCTAATTTTCCATGGAGTGTTCCACCTTTATCTTATGACATGCTTAGAAAAGACTTTTCTTTTTTCTTTTTTTTTAATTGGATATTTTATTTGTTTACATTTCAAATGTTATCCCCTTTCCTGGTTTCCCCGCTGAAACTCCCCTATCCCCACCCCAACCCTTCTCCTATGAGGGTGCCCCCCCCCAATCCCACCTAACCACCCTAGCATTCCTCTACACTAGGATATCAAGCCATCACAGGACCAAGGGCCTCCCCTCACACTGATGTCAGATAAAGTCCCTTCAGCTCTTTCAGCCCTTCCCCTAACTCCTCCATTTGGGTCCCTGTGTTCAGTTTGATGGTTGACTGCAAGCACCTGCATCTCTATTGGTCATGATCTGGCAGAGCCTCTCAGGAGATTGCTGTATTAGGCTTCCGTCAGCAAGCACTTCTTGGCATCAGCAATAGTGTCTGGGTTTGTTGTCCGCATGTGGGATGGATCCCCAGGTGGGGCAGCCTCTGGATGGCCTTTCCTTTAGTCTCTGTTCTGCTCTTTGTCCCTGTATTTCCTTTAGACAGGAGCAATTCTGGATTAAAATTATGGAGATGGGTGGGTGGCCCCATCCCTCAACTGGGGGCGGGAGGGGGGGCTTGCCTAACCTCTGGATATGGTTTCGACCTACAGGTTCTCCCTCTCCTTTGTGGGGTATTTCAGCTAAAATCATTCCCTTGGGGTTCTGGGAGGCTCTTGCTTTACTGGCATCTGGAACTTTCTAGTTGCTAACCCCCAGTTCCCCACCCCCCATTGCTACATACTTCTGTTCAATTTCTTGACCCTCTGTACATCTTCTCCATCTCCTCCCATACCTGATTCTTCACTTCTTTTCCCCTCCCTCTCTTCTCTTCCTCCCAAGTTCTTCCCACTCTCTATGTCCCTTGATTATATTGTTCCTTCTTCTAAATAGGACTGAAGCATCCACTCTTTGGCCTTCCTTCCTCTTGAACTTCATGTGAGTTGTATCATGGGTATTCCACAATCTTTGCCTAATATCCACTTATCAGTGAGTAGATACCATGTGTGTTCGTTAGTGACTGAGTTACCTCACTCAGGATTATATTTTCTAGATCTATCCATTTGCCTGTTAATTCTGTGAAGACATTGCTTTTCATAGCTGAGTAGTACTCCATTGTATAAATGTACCACATTTTTTGTATCCATTCCTCTGTTGAGGTGAGGGACATCTAGGTTGTTTTCAGCTGCTGGTTATTATAAATATGGCTGCTATGAACATAGTAGAGCATGTGTCCTTATTAAACCTTGGAGCATATTCTGAATATATGCCCAGGAGTGGTATAGCTGGGTCCTCAGGTAGCACTATGTCCAATTTTCTGAGGAACTTCCAGACTGATATCCAGAGTGGTTGTACCAGCTTGCAATCCCAGCAGCAACAGAGGAGTGTTTTTCTTTCTCCACATGATCGCCAGCATCTGGGAGATGCTGGGAGATGGAAGAACTGGGTTCCGATGATGCCAAGTAGCCTTGGTTTCTGTTGCTTATATTCTTGTGCCTGCCTCTTGCCATCTGGTTTTCTGTGGTGTTTTCTGGCCTTTCTGTCTCTGACTGTGGCTTGTCCCTCCTGTAAGCCTGTGTGTCAGCACTCCTGGGAGACCAGTTCTCTCCTGGTGGGATTTGGGTATGGAGAGCTGTGTCACAAGGTCAGCTCTGGGTGCAGATAGATTCTAGAAGCATCTGGTCTCAGGCTGCTCCTCAGTTCCTGTGCCCTGAGGGCTCCAGGAGGATCCCTCTTGGGCTGGGTATTTGAGCAGAAGTGGTGGTCTTACCTGTGCTCTCAGGTGTGTCAGCACTCCTGGAAGACCAGCTCTCTCCCAGAGGAATTTGGGTTTGGAGAGCTGTGGCACAGGGTCAGCTCCAGGAGCAGATGGAAACCAGAAGCTCTATATTACTTTTAACTTATTAACAAATATATCCAGTTTTTAAATAATTTTTTACAATATACATCAGTCTTAACATTCTTCTTGTTATCATGAAATTTAGAAAACAATTTTAATGAGTTAATTAAAAATGGAAGACCAGCCGGGCGTGGTGGCGCACGCCTTTAATCCCAGCACTCGGGAGGCAGAGGCAGGCGGATTTCTGAGTTCGAGGCCAGCCTGGTCTACAAAGTGAGTTCCAGGACAGCCAGGGCTACACAGAGAAACCCTGTCTCAAAAAACCAAAAAAAAAAAAAAAAACCAAAAAAAAAAAAAAATGGAAGACCAAGAGGCTTTATCTAAACACATAAAACATGGTGTTTTAGATATCTAATAGTTATAAGTAGTTAAAATACATTAGTAGTTTTGTGACCAAATTTAAATTAAGTATGTGTTAAAATTTAAGCCATTATGCAGTGTAGGATGACATGGAGTTTTGTTGTTAGAAACAGCATTTACTTTTATTGTACTTAAGAGGTAACAAAGTATGATAAGACATCCAGATCAGGATAGAGTTTGACTTAATTATTCATTTTTAAGCTAATAACAAGGATAACTAATATTTAAAAATATATCATTATGTTGCAATATATTAATCATCTGTAAAACTCTAAAATATCTGTATAAGCCTTAAAGTAGGTTCTTAAATGATAATTTAAAAAGTTATTTAGAGTTACCTCTTACATAGTTCTTGAAAAATCCATTCATTTGATTTTAAAGAGGCAGAAGTAATAAGAAGAAACACATAAACATCTTCAAAGTATTCATATTCATATGTATATTCCCATATATGTGATATGTGTACAAAAGCACAGGCATAAATCATACTTTTAATCTTTGGTTTAGAGTTTAGTATTTCAAGGGAGTGCACAGGAACATCATATCCTACAGAAGGAGCAACCATCTCTTAAAGTTAATATATGTCCGCAAGAAATATGGGTCAAGTTAATGTATATCCTCAAGCAATAAAGGCCAGAAGTGGGATAAGGATCAAACAGATAGCATCTAGACCAGTACTGTGTGAGTATGTATATCTTACCCTAAAAGCAGACTTGAAAATGTTTTAATTTAAAAACTCATATTAATCGTCCCCCTCTAAGATGTGGTCCCTTTAAGATGAGTACTCTGGGTTTTATGTCGACATGTATTATGAAAACAACAAGAAAACATATAACCATATATATATACACATACATACATAATAGACATTTAATAGCTGGGTGGTCAGCCATGGTGCATGGCTTTAATTCTAGCACCCAGAAGGCAGAGTCCCAGAAACTATCTCAAAAAAAAAAAATCAAAACCACCAAAAAAAAAAGAAAGAAAAAATTTCAACATTATTATTTGTTTGTATTACATTTCCTATAATCCTCATTGTGAAAAGGAAACAAAATAGAGATCTTCAGTAAACATGTAAATCTATTAATTTATAGATGGTCCAGTACAAAAGCAAACAAAAACACATACATACAAACATAAATACACTTAACAGTTTTATACTAACAATAGTTTGGCCTACTCAATTATTCTTTTTATATTAAATGTAGAAAAGTGACTTAGAACGTTAAAGAAACAATAAGGGTGGCTGGTGAGATGGCTCAACAGTTAAGAGCTCTAACTGCTCTTCCAAAGGTCCTGAGTTCAAATCCTAGCAACCACATGGTGGCTCACAACCATCCATAATGAGATCTGATGCCCTCTTTTGGAGTGTCCAAAGACAGCTACAGTGTACTTACATATAATAAATAAGTAAATCTTTTTTAAAAAAAGAAATAAGATAAGTCATCACTGGGATAACCATCAAAACAATTTATGAATGATGCAAAACTGCCACAATGTCCTCAAGGCAAGATAGCTGTGTATAACGGTCAAAAGCATAGACAGATGGGAGTGAGAATCCTCTGGCTCAACGTTGTAGCATTCATTAAACAAACTTAGACTTAAAAAATAAACAAGAGTATTTTGAAGAAATTATATGAATTTTTGTTATTCTTTATATATATATGAGATGAACTAGTAGGTATATTTAGATTCTGTTTTCGAAGGAAATCTGATCAATTTTATGTATATGATATTAACTTTTATAGCTTAATGAAATCTAGACCCAACAAATGTTATTTTTTCTTTTCCTCCCACTTCTTTTTTCAAGTTTTTTAAATGTTATTTTTTATTTATTTATTTTTAAAAGATTTATTTATTTATTTATTTATTATATGTAAGTACACTGTAGTTGTCTTCAGGCATACCAGAAGAGGGAGTCAGATCTTATTACAGATGGTTGTGAGCCACCATATGGTTGCTGGGATTTGAACTCTGGACCTTCGGAAGAGCAGTCGGGTGCTCTTACCCACTGTGCCATCTCTCCAGCCCAAATGTTATTTTTAAAACAATAAGCATTTTAAGGTTTATGAAACATTTAACATTTCCAAATATATTATTATTATTTTTAAAAACTTTTTATTGATTCTTTGTGAATTTCATCATGTACCCCAATTCCACTCATCTCCCCATCTCTTCATATCTTCTTTCTGCCCTTGCAACCTCTTCCGTAAAATAAAATAAAATAAAATAAAATAATAATAATAATAATAATAATAATAATAATAAATACAGCATAGAAAACATCTCATTGTGTAAGCTATAGCTTTGATCTACAGGACCAGTCCTTTCACACGCTCCAGCAGTTCAGAGGTGAGGTAGATGTTGGAGTGGACCAACTCAAAGCCCTGGATCTGAACCTAGTGGATAGCTGAGTTAGTCAGCCTGCCAGCTCTCCTGCACCCACACCACCAGGGTGAGCTCTCCAGCACTGCCCTGGCTAGCTCACCCAGTGTTGCAGCTGGCAAGGGGCAGAATCAGCTCTCCTGCTCTCTCTTGAGGTTTGGTCTGTTACTATGTATTTAATACTAAATTCTGTACCTGAAGGTCTGGGCCATGTGCAAACCTTGTTTCTGAATTTAAAACTATTGGCTAAGTAAAAATGGCAACAGTCAATTACTGGAGGGATTAGAGGTAGGCAGGTTTTGAGTTTCCTGACTGGGGGTAGAGAAAAGAGGAGAGAGGAGAACAAGGAGGAGAGGGAGGAAGCACTATGGGAGGAGACAGGAGACATGAGCACAGGGCCAGGAGAAACAGCAAGTGTTTGGGGAACCCCGCTGGGGAGGTAGGCTGGCCAGCTGGCCAGCCTGCTCTCTCTTGAGGTTTGGCACACTTAGATCCCCAGATTCTTGGGTATGGTCCCAGATAGCTTGAATAAAGTCTATAAAGGCTGTACACTGTGTCTGAGTGGGTCTGAGTTAGCATCTGGTGACACTTGGAGATTGCAACTTGTGACCAAGTCGGAGGTTGGTTCAGCCACTTCTCAAAAAGCCAATAAAAAGAGCCAAAATTAAAAATGGAAAGCAGAAAAAGGAGATCTACTCAATGGAGTCACTTTGGGAAGAGGGACAAAGTACTCTAACACACCCCTCAAGTCCGTTTTTAGGGTCCTGAAGTGAGCATACAATTTAAAGAGAGGGCTAAGGATTTCCACAGCTAAGCAGTTCTAGTCACTCCCATCTTTGACTCTTCCTTGTCTAGGTTTTAGTCTCTTCCTCCAGTGTGGCCTGACAAGATACTAGAATTGTGTGAAGTCTCTTTCTGGGAGACAAGTTTACTCTCTGGTTGCTGCTCTTTCCTTCCCTGAAGATGAGAGTCACAGGAAACTCCTTTATTCTTAGCAAGTTTTTATTCTTTCAACAGTCTAATTATCATAGTGACAGACAGTCTCTTTATAATGTCCTTGTATCTGCCACACCAGTTACATGGCAGGGGGGGGTGGTGTCAGATTTTATAAGAAAGAGAGAGGAAAAGAAAGAAAGGAAGGAAGGGAGGAAGGAAGGAAGGGAGGGAGGGAGGGAGGGAGGAAGGGAGGGAGGGAGGGAGGGAAGAAGGAAGGAAGGAAGGAAAGAAGGAAGAAAGAAAGAAAGAAAGAAAGAAAGAAAGAAAGAAAGAAAGAAAGAAAGAAAGAAAGAAAGAGAGAGAGAGTCAAGAATGAGAATGTATTGTAGATTCTGTCCTTAGTTTTGGTATAAATGAAACATTTTTAGATATTATTTTTATTTTAGCATATAACTTAATCCACATGGAGTTTTAAAAGAGTTCTTTATTGTAATGAATTACCAATTTTATTAGTTTTTTATGGTTCACTTACATTTTTCATTAATTAATATTTACTTTACATCCCAATCATAGCTTTCTCTCCCTCTTCTCTCCCAGTCCCTCTGCCTCACCTCCCTTCTCCCCAGTACCCTCTCCCTTTCTCCTCAGTGAAGGGGAGGCCTCCTGTGGATATCAACTCCCTTGGCAGATCAAATTGCAGGAGGCCTAACTGTGTCTTCTCCTATTGAGGCTAGACAAGGCAGCCCACCCAGTTTCACATTTTAATTAAAGAATGTTTCCTATTTTAACTTTAAAAATTTTAATCCTTTGGGCAGTGGATCTCAACCTTCCTAATACTGTGACCTTTTAATATAGTTTCACATGTGGTGACCCTGTACTGGCCAGTTTTGTGTCAACTTGACACAGGCTGGAGTTATCACAAAGAAAGGAGCTTCAGTTGGGGAAATGCCTTCATGAGATCCAGCTGTGGGGCATTTTCTCAATTAGTGATCAAGGTGGGAGGGTCCCTTGTGGGTGGTACCATCTCTGGGCTGGTAGTCTTGGTTCTATAAGAGAGCAGGCTGAGCAAGCCAGGGGAAGCAGTCCCTCCATGGCCTCTTCATCAGCTCCTGCTTCCTGACCTGCTTGAATTCCAGTCCTGACTTCCTTGGTGATGAACAGCAGTATGGAAGTGTAAGCTGAATAAACCCTTTCCTTCCCAACTTGCTTCTTGGTCATGATGTTTGTGCAGGAATAGAAACCTTGACTAAGACAGACCCCCTAGCCATAAAATTATGTCATTGCTACTTTATAGCTGTAATTCTGCTTTGATTTTAATTCATAATGTAAATATTGGATATGCAGAACATCTGACATGGGACCCAAAGGTGTTGTGACCCCCAGGTTGAGAACCAATGCCTTAGGGCATTGTTAAGCACAGGAGATATACCAGTTTGGAGGTAGCAAAAGTTTATATTGTCTTTAGATCTTTCCATTTGTTCAAATACTTGCAAGTTAGTCAGCAACTATCACGCATAAGCCACTGGAGTACCAGACAGCAGTTTCATCTCCAAACACATCCCTATGCATTTGAAGAGGAGAGTCAGGAGACAAAGGCCAAAAGACAATAAATCAATGCATGTCAAAGACAAAGAAAACTAAGACAAACTTTTTAAAAACCAAAATGTCTTTAAAGTTCCAAAAGCAAACAAAATCTGAAAAATGAGTTAAACAGCCAGAATCTAAACTGTCTCTGGAGATTCAAAAGCAAGCAAGTAAACAAGCCAAACTAAATGTCTAGAACAGTTTTTCTAGAGCAAACATTTCAAAGCAAATAAACAAACTAGATCCATTAAACCCCATGCTTAGAGAGCAGATCTAAAGGGGGTCCTACTTAACCAGCTCAGAAACTCCAAAATGGATAGTCAACCAAACCAATGGATGTCTGGAGACCCAGGAAGTACTTACCAACATCAGCGGAGAAGGTAACATCAGGCTGTCTGGACTCCAAGAATGGGTCCTTGCTGGAACCTGGCTTCCATTCGTGTGATTCCTCCAAAAGAAAGATC
Source organism: Mus caroli (assembly GCF_978045245.1). Lineage (NCBI taxonomy): Eukaryota > Metazoa > Chordata > Mammalia > Rodentia > Muridae > Mus > Mus caroli. Next base: position 11,682,015 of record NW_028227261.1, on the reverse strand, counting down.
ATTCTCAGAACCCAGATTGGGATCCCTAATTGTCAATGCAAAAACCACAGCTCTAATCTTAAAGGGAATAAGAGATAGTTTATTCTGGAGTAGGTATGAGTGACCGTTATTGGCTTACAGACAATTCCACTCGGCTCCTCCTGGGAGCCTAGCAACAGTGACTTAGCAACAGCTTACATCATCACCTGCTTCCGGGAACAAGCCAGGTGCCTCAGCTTATAAGAAGACTGCTACCCCACACTCTCTCTCCTTCACTCTCTCTTTCTTGTCCCCACATGTTCCTGGCTTGCCTCTCCCTCCTCTCCTTCTCTTTTTATCTTTCTCCCCTCCTTTTTTTGCCCCTTTCCAGCCCTCCCCCTGCCCCTAACAGATCTTCTTTATACGAGGCCTGTTGGATGGTGTGATTCCTCAGAGGGATACCTTGTCTAGGCTCACTAACTGTCCCGTCACTGCCACCACAATCATACCGCAGTATGAAACATAACAACTGTGGTGGTTTGAATATGCTTGTCCTAGGGAGTGGCACTGTTAGGAGATATGGCTTTGTTGGAGGAAGTGTGTTACTGTGGGGGTGGACAATGAGACCCTCCTCCTAGCTGCCTGGGAGACAGTCTCTCCTGGATGCACAGTCAGTTCAAGATGCAGAACTCTCAGCTCCTTCTCCAGCACCTTGTCTGCCTGGATTCTGCCGTGCTTCCTGCTGTGATGGTAATGGACTGAACCTCTGAAACTGTAAGCTACCCCCAATCAAATGTTTGTCTTTATAAGAGTGGCTTTGGTCATGGTGTCTCTTTACAGCAATGGAAACCCTAACTAAGAAAACACAGCTCAGGAACACAGAATTAGGTTAATCAGGGCACGTTTAAAATACATTGTCTATAAGCCTTAGATGCTGTTTGGTGACACTCCTTAGCTTTGGGGTTGATAGGTGCTAGTGGTTTGCTAAATTAATAAACTCTAAAGTGTTTTTATCTCTTAGTCACAGGGCATTAATTCAGACGCAGAGGTAGACAAAGGGTGTCTGTTTTGGAAGCTAGAACTAGCTCAACATAAGCTAATTACCCTTTGGGACTGGAACATTCCAATCTTCCCTCAGTACTAAAATTCTAGTCAGTCAATCTCTGGAGACACAGCTGCTAAAGTTAACATTCACAGGATGAAGTTTATTGGTTCACCCAGTTTTCTGGAGCATCCTTATATATGTACAAACATGTAGAAGACAGTCTCAGGGTAAAAGCTGAGAAAGTCAATCCGGAAAGTAAAACATGAAACTGATTCTAAACAAGTTTCCTTCCTAGCATCTCCAGGCGATTTTTCAGGAGAAAAGAAAAAAAAAGTGTGTATTTGTGTGTGTGTGTGTGAACATTTAAGAATGAATATTGTTATATTAGTCTGGATTTCCTAGAGTAACAATTTATAGAATGACTCTCTCTCTCTCTCTCTCTCTCTCTCTCTCTCTCTCTCTCTCTCTCTCTCTCTCTCTCACACACACACACACACACACACGATTTATTAGAAGGACTGACAGGTTGTAGTCCATCTAGCCCAACAATGGCTCTATGTGTATGTCTGTATACTGAAGGTCTAAGAATTCAGTAGTTGCTCAGTCCATGAGACTGGATATCTCAGCTGGTCCTCAGTATATACCATAATCCTGAAGAAGTGGGCTCTAATGCCAATGAAGGAGTGGATTTGCTAGGAAGGGAGGTAAGAAACAGGGATACATACGTACATACATACATAAATACATACAGAGAGAGAGAGAGAGAAAGAGAGAGAGAGCGCTTCCTTCTTCTATGTCCTTTATACAGACTGTCAACAGAAGGTGTGGTCTAAATTAAAGGTGGGTCTTTCCACCACAAAGATTTGACCTTCTCACTTCAAATGATCCAATTAAGCAAAACAAAACAAGACAAAACAAAACAAAGCAAAGCAAAGCAAAACAAAACAAAAATCCCTCTCAATTGTATCCAGACATTTTGAGTTTTAGTTAATTCCAGATGTAGACAGGTTGATAACCAAGAATAACCATCACAGAAGGTGTTCAAAAGGAAGGAAATATTTAAAGATAAACCACATTCTGGTATTCTAGCCAGTTTTATGTGTAATAATTACTAACTTGCAAGTATTTGGGAAAACTGGAGAAACATTTACTCCTCCAAACTGTTTTACTATACTTGCTAAAGAAAGCCGTGCTTATTTATTTTTCATAATATACTTAGTACCAAATTGGCTTATAAGTAAGTGCTCATGTAAACTAAAGTTGTAAACTTGACCCAGATTTATTTTGGCTCCTAATAAAACTGAAATTTAAAAGAACAAAATAATGGTAAATGAGAAAAAGTCTATTTAATTAATGCAACCACATAGGTAAAATAGAGACAGCTAATGGCTCTAAATCTCTTTGAGGAACAATTAACTTGAGTTTTTAAGTTAGAATTTTAAATCTACTTTTAGGGACAAGATATACATACTCACATAGTTCTGGTCTAGATGCTATCTCCTTGATCCTTATTTTAGTTCTGGTTCTACCACATGGCCCAAATTGCTTGAGACATATATGAACTTTAAGAGGTGTTTGCTCCTGCTGCAGGATATGTTCTTCCTATGAACAATTGCACTTCCTTGAAATACTTAACTCTACTCCAAACATCAAGAAGACAATTTATGTCTGTGCTTTTGTATATGTTTCATATGTGTATGAAAGTGTATGTGAATACAAACATTAAATTATTCTAAGAAAAATTTTTACCTAACAGTTTTTTTAAGACCCTGATTTTAACAACGCCAATATAAATGCCACCTCTTAAGTATTTTTTTAATTGTCATTTCAAAAACCTACTTGGAGGCTTACTAATACATCTTTAGAGTTTAAATAACCTTAATGTTAAGTAGCCTAATTAACCCCACAATGATATATTTAAAATTTTTTCTCCTGTTTTTAGGTTAAAAGTGAAAATGATAGTCATAAATGATAAACTTTATCCTACTTTGGATGCTTTATAAACACTAATAAAAGCAAATACTTTTTCTAATAAAAAGTGTTTCAAGGTACTAATCATAATAATTGAAACATTTAACAAGTAATTAACTTAAATTTATTTAAGAAAACAAAAACTACAAATATAATTTACCTGTGTTTATAATTGTTACATATCTAAGATATGATGTGTGTGTGTGTCTATGTGTGTGTATGTGGTTTAGAAAAAGCCCCCTGAACTTTCATTTTTAAATGACCTTATTAAAATTGTTATCTGCATTTTACTGTTTTGGTATATGGATTTTAAAAACCTATGATTAAGTTTTAGGGTTTTTTCCCCCTCATTGGACAAAGCCTTTTCTTTTTGGAGGGTCACTGCTTTAACAACAACAAACAACAACAACAACAAGATCTGTTTAGAGAATGATACATACGGTAAATGACAGTTTCTGAAAAAAGGTCTGTGTCTGGCTATGAATGACAAATTCCTGAAAAAGTCTGGATTTGCAGAGAAACTGATGTTCCAATTGAAATTTCAATACTGTGGAGAGACTGGAATCTTGCAGTTTTACAGGCTGTTTATCTGAGATAGTTTTAGCCTTCCTGAAGAGCCTTCTGTTGCCCTACTCAGACTCTGACATCTTTTGATTATAAATAAGACCGTTTAAAATTATTGACTTAGTATATCATTAGCTCCCACCAACCCCAGAACTAAGCGTGATATCAGATAGCATCTTGGCCAGTAGATTAAGCTCCCCCATCTCCTTGTACCTGCCTCTTTGAACCCACTAATGTGTTTTAAACTTGCTTTGATGTATGACTGTCTTTGTCTTGTAAAACTATAAAAATGTCATGAAACTACTTCTCCATTGGAACAGTTTGTAATGACACAGATCTGTTCTCTGGAGACATAGCCACTCAAATGGATCCAAAATAAACTATTACTTATTCCTTTTAAGATAAGAGCTGTAGGGTCTTATAAAAAATTATTTTATGTCTATAAGTACACTGTAGCTGTCTTCAGACACACAGAAGGCATTAGATCCTATTACAGATGGCTGTAAGCCACCATGTGGTTGCTAGGAATTGAACTCAGAACCTTTGGAAGAGCAGTCAGTGCTCTTAACCGCTGAGCCATTTCTATAGCTGTAGTTTTTATGTCAACACTACTTAGAAAACTCCTCGTGAATTAAACTTGTAAAACTTGTTTTAATGGACAAATATTTAAATTTGTTTATAAGACTTGGTCTATTAAATAAACTAATAATGTAAACTAATATTGTAAAAGACTTTTAACTTTGGTTACTAAAATTCAAAATTACCTACAGAGTCTTTCTCAAAGGGAGGGAGGGAGGGGGAAGTGGGATGGGGGACAAGGCAGGGAGGCAGGTTGGACAGGAATTCATTACTTAAAAGAAAAATAAAATCACACAGAAGATTAATTCTTATTAAAAGAACTCGAGTGTATCCAGATAATTTTAACCCATTTCCTAGAAGACAGTAAGCTTTCTCTCATCGTCTGAGAGCACAGGCATGTGAACTTAAAGTAGCTGGATGGTACTCCTCTTAGCTGACAATTGAGTACTGAGTACCCCAAGAACCAAATGTTTCTCTCAATGTTTATATTTCTTAGATTTAATTTTTTAATGATATTTAGTTGTTCCAGCAATATATCTTTAAGTGATAAAATAATCTTGGTCTTAGAGAAGTTACAAGTGAAGATATAATGTCCTTTCATTTAATCATGCCTTGTAGTTATGACTGCTAGCTTACCCTAAGCCCATACGTTATTCCAAATCTAACATTTAAGAGATCCAAGGTTTTTACTGTCCTATATACACTCATTACACAGTATAGTTTGGATAAAATTTTAAAATCTAGTTTTTAAATATAACTTTAATTCTCTTTACTCTAGCTGTAGATAACCAAAGGTTTAGAATTAGACAAAAGATAGCAATCTTAAATAACAACCCCTATGTTGATTTATACATTAAGTATTGATGTTTCTAGTTTTAACTATTATCTAAAAAGTTCTATAGTGCAATTATCCAGCCTTTTAAAAAATCATTAAAGAATGTTTGTATTTTACAAATAAAAAGGGAAGACAATACTAAAGTGATTGGAGGTGTCATTTCCAGCCCCTTAAATATGAGTAAGATAGCTCATACAGTACAAATAACTATAAACACAGGGAAATATAGTCAATCTAGGTAAATATGTACATTTTGGTTATTTTAAATACATCTTTCCTTCATTTGTTAGCTTCACTCCATTAGGTCAAATTGTGTCTTTAATTATTTGATTGTAGATATAGTCATCCCAGTTCATGTGCTATGTCAGATAAAGAGCATAAGAAAATCATTCAGATCTGCATCATGAGCAGATGGTTTAACATCATCCAGGATTTTGTTTCTTAGTGGCCTTTACCTGTTACAGGATATTTGATTATTGTATGTAGAAATGCTAATTATTAGCAAGATGTCAAAGCTTAAATAGGTATAGCATTATTCAGTTGCTGTTAGGTGTGTTCTGAAGAGATGCAGTTTAGGCGTGCCTCTAAAAGCCTCCATAGATAAGAATGCTAATGCATGGAAAGTCCCTGTCCATGTTCAGGCAAGTTGCTTAGGAGAAGGCTTGTGTTTCTTGATGTATGACCCCTGACAAAGTCAGCTGGGTGCTCTAGAGCTAACCCACCATAAACTTGAAATGACTTAGCCACTACTGACTTGGCTTGGAGCCTCCCCATCCCCATCCAAGGGTGTAGGGGAGGAGGCAGAGACTTCTTTTATATGTAATTGGACCTTTCATAGTCTGTCTGTCTGTCTGTCTGTCTCTCTCTCTCTCTCTCTCAGAAAAGAGCAACAGAAAAGCAGCTGGCAGGACACAGGCAAAGCACTATTCTAACAAAGAGAACTGAGGAGCCCTTTTGGGTTTGGAGGAGCTCAAGAGAAAGGTAGACTATAGGATAAGGATTGTAAATAGATACTTTGTATGTAATTAAGAAAAGAAAGTTACCTTGCTGAGCCTGCTTTATCCTCAGTTTACACTTCTCCTGTCTTTATTGGTATTAATATCAGATAATTTAAAAGGTTACATTACCTATTACCTATTCTTTCCAGAAGATGCTGTCTTGCTCTACTCAGCCTCTACATCAGATCCTAGCAATGAGTTGCTTAGCTATGTGGGAACTTATGATATTTAATAAATAATATGTGACCCCACTCAAAAAATATTTGGTTGGCTAACAAAGAGGACTGCAAAGGAGAGTTTCCAAAAAGCAGCTTTATTTGCAGAAACTGAGTGACTAGAATTTCAGCACTGTGGAAAGACTGGAATGTGGTAGGTCCAGAAGCTAAATACCTTATCTTGGGCAAGTATTAGTCTTGCCATGGTGTCAGAACTAACACCCTGTGACTAATGGATAAATATTTATTAATTTACCAGACTGCAAGCTTCTACCAACCTCAAAACTAAGCAGGTTATTCAATAGTATCTTGGGCCTATAAAAAAGATTCCTCAATTTCTATGTACCTACTCCTCTGCTATAACTCCACAGTATTTTAAACTTGCTTTGATTTATGACTTTTTGTTCTATAAAGCTATAATACTTCATGAAACTGTTTCTACATTTGAACATGAATTTGAGGTAAAGTCTGTGTTCCTAGGCCATGGTCACCCAAAATGATTTCAGAAAAACTGTCTTTTATTCCCTTAAGGTTAGAGATGTGGTTTTGAGTCAACACTTTTGACCCAAGAAAGAGGAACATTTCTCCAGTTTCCGTGTAAGGCCATTGATCATCATGAGGTATTCTCTCAGACACCTCCACATTAATGGTTGAAAGTAACAAAAGCCTCTCATCTTCAGTGTCTTTCTGATCAGATGCTCATAAATTTCCTATGCTAATGGCCCTGCCCCTTGCTGGCTTCAGCATCTGGGAGAGCAGACCCCGCACCTTGCCTGGGGCAGTGTCTTAGAGCTGGCCCTGGTAGACAAGTTAGTTAGCCTCTAGTCCTCTAGTCCTGTAGCATTCCAATCTCTCCAGAGTATTGGAGTTCTGATATGTCAACCCCTTTCTGTAAGCAATCGTCCTTTTTTGGAGGGGGCTGGGAGTGTTGGTTTTTTTGAGACAGGAATTCTCTGTGTAACCCTGGCTTTCCTGGAACGGGTTCTATAGATGGAGCTGGCATTAAACTCAGAGATCCTCTTGCCTTTGCTTCCCGAATACTCAGTTTAAAGAGGTCTGCCACCACATCCAGGCTCCATCAGTCTTTTCAGGAGCTCTTGTTCACAGGAAGAAAAGTTTAAAAAGGCGTTTGTTGTCAGTTTATAGATGTGAGCTTTAGAGAACGAAGCAAGAGGTCCTGAGAAGCAGGGCACCAGCAAACTGCTGGCCTAGGGTCTTTGTGTAAGACTCATGGCAGGAACTGAAGTGGGGCAATGAGGAGGGGGTGGGTTGGCCACTCCAGTTGTCCCAATCATGACCCTGTCCTATTCTACCTTTTAGTCATGTTCTCATATATAGATTGCAAATATGTTCATTTGAGGGAAGAAAGCAATCAAGAAAGCAGAAATCCTTTCTTAAATCCCTGTCTTCTGGCCCAGGCATTGCCTTTCAGCTGCAGTGTTGAAATTAAGCCAAACATGGTGTCTTGTATATAGCAGCAGTTTCTTGCCCAGAAAAAAAAAATAATCAGATGAAGAAATGGTTGTTCCTATAATAGTTTATATGAAATTAATCATCATGTCTAAGATTCCTTGGATTGATGAGAGAGAGAGAAAGGGAGAGGGAGAGAGAGAGAGAGACAGACATACAGAGACAGACAGACAGACAGAGAGACATAGAGAGACAGACAGACAGAGAGACTGAGAGAGACAGAGAGAGACAGAGATAGAGACAGAGATAGACAGAGACAGAGAGGCAGACAGAGAGGGGAGAGGCTTTCGTTGAGTTTCTGTTGCATCTTGGAGATGAAAGGGTTTACTTCATCTGACAGATTCCAGTCTATCACTGAGGGAAGCCAAGGCCAGACCTTAAGGTAGGAGCTTGAAGCAGACGCCACCAAGGAATGCTGCTTGCTGGTTTGCTCCCAGGCCTGCTGAGCTACCCTTTTATAAAACCCAGGTCATAGTACTTCAAATGGTGGGCCTGGGCCTCCTATGTCAACCAGTAATAAAGACAATGCCCCACATATGCCACAAGCCAATCTGTATAGGCAAATTCTCAATTTATATTCATACTTCCAAGGTGACTGTAGCCTATGTCAAGTTGACAATAAAAACTAGACAGTATACTAATCATTTTCTCCTTTTATTAAAAATACATTTTTCTTACATAATATATCCTGATTATAATTTCTCCTCCCTCTACTCCTCTCAGTTTCTCCCCACCTCTCTTCCCATCCACATTCCTTTTTGTCTTTTTTTTTTTTTGGTTTTGGTTTTGGTTTTTGAGATAGGGTTTCTCTGTGTAGCACTGGCAGTCCTGGAACTCACTCTGTAGACCAGGCTGGCCTCGAACTCAGAAATCTGCCTGCCTCTGCCTCTCGAGTGCTGGGATTAAAGGCGTGCGCCACCACGCCCGGCCTCCTTTTTGTCTTTTAACAGATAACAGTCGTCTAAAGGGTAATAATATTGTACTGCATTGTATTGCATTGTATTGTACTGTACTGTATTGTATTGAATTATTTTAATGATAAAACAAGACTAATGGATAAGAATAGGACAAAACAAACAAGCCAAAAGAAAAAAAATGAGACCAAGAAAAGGCATAGCACAAGAAATAGATATACACACATCACATACTCAGGAATCCCATAAAAACACTAAGCTGGAAGTCATAATAGATGCATAAAAGGACCTAGAGAAGAAACATGGAAAGGCTCCAATACAACTTTATGAGACAAGGAACCTCCAAAGATGCCTTTGAATTTGTTTTCTGCTGGTCATTTACTCCTGGGCATGCAGATTACTCTCAAAGTGTAGTTTGTTTCCCCAGTGAGATTCCCTTGGGGAAAAAAACCAGACTTTCATTTTAAAGTGGTTATCAACTGGAGGTTGCTAGTAGTGGCTTAGGAATGGGGTCATGTGTTCACTTTCTTTTCAGCTCTAGGACCAAATCTGGTACAGACCTCTGCAGGCCCTGTGCATGCTGCCTCAGTTTCTCTGAGTTCATATGTGTGCAGACATTGTTAGTTTACAGGGTCTTGTTTTCTCAATGTCCCTTACCTCCTCTGTCTCTGTCTTTTTCTCTCTTTTGAAAGATTTATTTATTTATTTATTTATTTATTTATTTAATGTTTGTGAATACTCTTTAGCTGTCTTCAGACACATCAGAAGAGGGCATTGGATTCCACTACAGATGGTTGTGAGCCACCATGTAGTTGCTGGGAATTGAACTCAGGATCTTTGGAAGAGCAGTCAGTGCTCTTAACTGCTGTGCCATCTCTCCAGTAGTCCCCCTCTGTTTCTCTTCTTTCTTTCTTTCTTTCTTCCTTTCTTTCTTTCTTTCTTTCTTTCTTTCTTTCTTTCTTTCTTTCTTTCTTTCTTTCTTTTGTTCTTTCTTTCTTTCTTCTTTCTTTCGTTCTTTCTTTCTTTCTTTCTTTCTTTCTTTCTTTTTTTAATACAAACATAGACTCTATTAAATGCTGCTCAATCCCCAGTGAAGATCTCTCATTATAAAACAGTTTTCCATACAACTGCAAGGCAAGTGGCTGGAATGGTACTGGTAACAATAAGTGTGAAAAATACCTGACAGGTAAAAACAGACAAAGCTTCTACATAGTCAACTCTGAGGACACCTGCTGCAGTTCCTTTAAATAAAGCCAGGTAGTGATAGCTAGCAGTCTGCATCACACTGTGGGAGGGACTCAGAGCTCCACCCTGCAGGCAGGCAGGCCTGGGGACTGGCAGGGTGAGGACTGGGAAGGCCCTGCCTCCAGCCTTGGAGGAGAGGAATGAAGGAGGCGAGCCTCGGGTCCACCCATGGCCTGTGCTGCTCCACACACGCTCCGGGGTGCTGCTGCTGAAGCGGGGATTTGGGAACATCAGGATTTTGGCTTACTTCCCCCCCAACTTTAATACTTTGTGCTTCAGAAGCCTGGAAATGTCAGATGTTGTAAAACCCAGAGTATGGCAGTGTCTTTAATGAGGCTGGGCTCTTGTCCCCCGCCCACACCTCTCTAGGAGAGGTGAGGGAAGGGCAAAACCTCTGCTTATCTTACGAGACTCTTTCCTCAACTATACTCAAGGTGTGCAGCACCAAGGTGTGCAGCACGGTGAAAACACATGATAAAGGAAGTGTGCAGAAGACGGCTTCATCTGTGTGTGCAGCACAACTGGGCTCAAGTCGCAACACACGCTTGCCACTCCCACGATCACCTCACTCAACAGAGACAGTGACACAATCCATGATTAGACAGAGTTTACAATATACTGTGGCCGTGATACAGCACAGGGCTATGTTTTAGTCCATAATTGTTTTGCTTTTACGCTTGCCAGGAAAAACTGGCCTCCTAATTATATTATACTGATGAGGTCTGCTCTGAAGTTTGTTTTTTTTTTTTTTTTTTTTTTTTTTGGTTTTTCGAGACAGGGTTTCTCTGTGTAGCCCTGGCTGTCCTGGCACTCACTTTGTAGACCAGGCTAGCCTCGAACTCAGAAATCCACCTGCCTCTGCCTCCCGAGTGCTGGGATTAAAGGCGTGCGCCACCACGCCCGGCTCTGAAGTTTTTATATATTCAAAAAAAAAAAAATGTACAAAACTACCGCCCAGCAGGGGGAGCTGATCTTTATTTGGCACTGGTAGTGCTGCAAATACTGTGCATGTTGTAAGATTATTCTGTTTCTCTAGAGCCTTCTTCAGCTGCAGCTCTTCTAGTTTTTTCCATAACTCTTCCCGTTCCAGTTCTTTCTTCTCTTGTGGGAAGCCACATATGCCATTACAAGGTGGTGCTAGCTACCGCTGGCTACTGCGCATAAGTCTGGGTAAACAACCAATGTGTAAAAGTTTTTCACCAAGTCACTGCCTGGCCCTGGGCATGATAATGAGGCTCAGGTGAGGTACTGAGAGAGAATCACCAATCAGATGAGAGACATGCAAATGAGGTATGATAATGAGGCTCTGTGAGGTACTAAGAGAGTATAACCAATCAGATGAGAGACATGCAAATGAGGTAGAATGCATAACCAATCCGGGTGTGAGACACGCCTCTCCTAGACCTATGTAAGTAGCACCAGTTCTAGGCTCGGGGTCTTCTGGCCTATGCAGTCAATGCTCTCCAAATAAACGTGTTGCAGAAGGATCCTGTTGTGGCCTCTGCTTTGCTTGCAAGTAGGGCGCTCACATTCTCTCTCTGTCTTTCGGCTTTGGCTTTGTAGGAACTAGTAACGTCGTCAAAAAGCTTGCCTTTCATCTCCATGAGGGTTTTCAGCACATTGCACACCAGTGCTACAATAGGCTGATTCCAGTGTTCTTTGGACATTTTATACAAGCTGGCAAACATGATTGGTAGGATTTTATCAATATTTTCTTCAATCAAATTAAGAATATATTCATTATTCCAGAAGTACAGTGCTCTTTCTGCAACCTGGAAATGAGAGCTGGAGACACACTTGGATATCTGCTTAAAAAGCGGCTCTTCCATTTTTTGAATTATGTTGGTTCAATGACATCTAAGATATCTTCAATTTCTCCTAAAACATCACCTCTTTCTGACTGCATGTTTTTGGCCAAAATTTCAGCAGTCCTCTGATCACCGGCTCTGTCAGCGTTGTGTCTTTCTCCAGGAACTGCACAACACAGTACGCCAGCTGTGCGTGAAACAAGGCCAATCCTTTTGCAGTATGCATAGGAATAAGAACCTTCATTAGAAACTGCTTATGCTCTGCTTACACTGGCAATGCAAAGCCATTGATGATACTTTCCAATATTTCAAGGAGCTCACCCACACCATTGAAATGTCCCATTTCATATATAAACCTGAGGAAAATGTTGTTAATCTGCTTTCTGATGAAAGCTCTCAGGCCAAGGAACTTGCCGTAAATCAGGGTTAGGGTTAGGGTTAGGGTTAGGGTTAGGGAGCCTCCTTCCGGGGCTCTTCCATCGCAGGTCAGCCCGAGCTGCCGCCGAGAGCTCGTTCTCCTGTCAGCGATGGCCCCTCATCGCCCGGGGTGGCCACCCGCACCCCGATCCTTGGATCCTTGGAGCGTTGCCCTTGCTCAGCCTCCCGCGCCCACCGGCCGCCCACGGAGCACGCCCGGGAAGCAACTGCTACAACTTGAGAGGGTGGCTGGCTCGGGCGGGGGGTGGGGGTGGGGACTCTGTGCGCGTGCGTGCGCGCTCCCGCGGCCCGGAGGTCCTGGGGGGTGGGGGGTGGTGGAGGAAGGCATTGACTGACAACTTCTGCAGGGTCCCACTAGCCTCCCGAGTCTCCAGGCGCCCCCCTCTGTTTCTTAAACTCTTGCTGTCTCCTCTTTCATGGGGTTTCCTAGTGGACTGTCAGTCAAAGAAGATATTGCTTGGTAATTCCTACAAGTTTTGTGTCACCATTCTACTAGCATATCTTGTAAGCAGGGTACCTTTGTAGACAGTGGTGCTGTGGCTGGCTTGATGCTTACAAATCTCTTTTGACAGATTATAGAGTACTTTCCTGTAGTATAGATGCTGTGTTGATTTGAATATGCTTGGTTCATAGGAAATGGCACTATTAGGAGTTGTGGCCTTGTTGGAGGAAGTGTGTCACTGTGTAGGTGGGCTTTGAGGTCTCCTCCTATGCTCAGGCTCTATCCAGTATGAATGAGACCTGGCTGCCTGCATAGAAGAGTTTCCTTCTGGCTGTTTTTTGGATCAAAATGTAGAATTCTCAGTTCCTTCTTCAGCACCATGTTTGCCTGCAGGCTGCCATGCTTCCTGCCATGGTGATAATGGACTAAACCTCTGTATTTAAATTAAATGTTTTTTTAATTAATAAGACCCAATTAAATGTTTTCCTTGATAAGTCTTGGTCATGGTGTCTCTTTATAGCAATAAAACCTTAACTAAGACAAATGTCAAAAAGTGTAGAGGGTCTTTAAGATCATGCAGTAGTCAAAATTAGGGACATGATACTCAGGGGTCAGTTAGTTTTGGATCCTGTTCTTTTTGTATTGGGTTGTTTTTTGTTTGTTTGTTTACCAGTTGTTATTATCTGTTGAGATGAGTTGGGATCTCGCTGACCATATCACTTTAGAAGCACTGAAGCCATTTCTCCATGTTGACTATCCCCTTTGGAGAATGAATGTTGAATAGAGTCAAACATCAGGGTTTCCACAGCTTCTCTGACCAAGGAGACAGAGCTGCAGGACCTTAGGAGAGATTCCTCATGATTTCCTGGGACCTGGTTGACCTTGCAAGGCAAAGATCAGAATACAGTGACTTCCATTTAGTTCTGCTGTCCACATTGGTACAGACCTCCCTCTTAGTTACTTTTGGTTGCTGTAATAAAAGACCATGACAAAGACAACTTACAGAAAAAGAGTTTATTTTGTTTTATGGTCCAGAACGGTAATGTGATGCTTCAAATGAAAATGGCCCACATAGGCTCATCTATTTGAATGTTTGGTCTCCAGTTTACAGAACTATTTGGGGGGACTAGGAGGTATGGTCACTGGAGGTGTGTCACTAGGGTTAGCCTTTCAAGTATTAAAAGCCCACACTATCATAGTTAGCCCCCCTTCTCTCTGCTTCATGCTGGTGAATAAGGATATAAACTCTCAGCTACTGCTCCAGTGCCATGTTTGCCTGCTGCTGCTGTGTTCTGCACCATGATGGTCATGGACTCACCCTCTGAAACTGTAAGCTCCCAATAAGCTCTCTTATTAGTTGCCTGGGTCATGGTGTGTTTTCACAGCAATAGAAAAGTAACTAAGAAAGTTAAATGTTCATATGATGGTGACAGGCAGGGCAGCAGGAGCAGGAAGCAGAGAGCTCACATCTTGAACAACTGCAAGCACAAAACAGTGAGTGAACCATAAGTAACATGGAGATTTTAAACACTCATATTCTGCCTCCCATGTCATATCTTAGAACTCCCCAAACAGAATCAGTAACCGAGAGTATCCAAACATTTGAGCCTGTGGGGGACACTGCTATTCAAACTACTGTATTCCACTTCCTGGCCATATCATAATATTTTCTAGGAGCAGAACGTTCCTCAACACTTTTTGTTTCACAAGTTGTATGCTTAGCTAAGTGGGATTTTGCTCTGAGGACAGCCTTCCCTTTGTTCCAGGGCAGAGCAGGGGCTTATTTATTTGTTTGTTTATTCATTTCTTATTTTAGGTGCATGGGTGTTTTGCCTGCATATATATCCGTGTGAAGGTGTTAGAGTTACAGTTTGGGAGCTTCTATGTGGTTGGTGAGAATTGAACCCCAGTCCTTTGAAGGACATCCAGTGCTCTTAACGGCTGAGCCATCTCACCAGCCCCAGAGATGCTCTTGTTAATAGCACTTATGCTCAGCTCTTGGCTGTAATGCTTAGTTCAGTGGTGATCATGTTCTCTTCAAAACTACATTTGTATTTCCTTTTATTCCACTTGCTCCTTTTCATTTATTGCTAATAATAACCATATTGCAGACTAAATATTATGCTTTCTTAAATTGTTTCCATAAAAAAAAAACATAGTGTGTTACTTTAAATTTACTCTCAGACAATTTTTAGGAAAAGTGCAAAAGGCAGCCAAATTCTTTGCCAATCTCACAGGTGTTGTCTCTAGCTCTGCTGCTGAACTTGTTCCCTCTGAAACCTCATTGGGCCTCCATAATCCACATTGCTACCAATATTACTGTCTTTCTGTTTCCTATAAGGATGGCCCAATAACCACTGCTTACATCATTCAACTGCTTTTATTTTCCACAGTTCCAAAATTTCTTCATTCCTCCAGAACCTAATATGGTTAGGTTCACTACAGCAACGATCGATTCTCTGGGTTGAATTCCTATATTATATTTCTGTAATCATTTAAAAACTATTTCTTAACAAAATCGGGATTTACTTTAAATGTTTAGTTTTACTTAAGCTTTACCTAAATGGAATACTAAAGTTAAAAATAAAAGATTGATGTAGCCTTCTGGATGTTGAATAAACAGATTTGGAGGCTGTAAGAGTTTGAATGAGGATGGCCTCTGTAGATCAGAGGTTTGAACACTTGGTTCAAACACGTGCCACACCATGACTGTGGCAACTTATCCAAAAACAAATAAATGTTTATTTTGGCTTATGGCCCTCAAGTTTGGAATCCATAATGGTGCGGATGGCATGGCAGCAGCAGGAAGAGGACCATGCACATCTTGAACTGCAACACAAAGCCAAGTGTGGCATGGAATCTTTAAAATCTCAAATCCCTCTCCAGTCTATAGTAACACATTTCCTCCCACAAGGTCGCCATTCCCAAACCTTCCCAAACAGCATCACCAACTGAAGACCAAGTGTTGGAACATCCTTGTTCCGCTTATACAGAAGTCATCCTTGTTCAAACTATTAAAGCCTCCAAGCATGTCTACTCAACACTGAGAACATCAGTTACATCGATCTTGTACTTTCAACTGTAGTGTAACATTTGGATAAAGCTTAAGTAGAACCAAACATTTCAAGTAAATCCTGATTTTGTTAAGAAATAGTTTTTCATTATCTTGATTAGACAGTTTTTAAATTTTTAAATCCTTGTAAACGTTTGTAATTGTATCCTTGTAAAAGAATAGATCATAAGAGAAATATACTGATTTAAATAGAACTTTGTTATTAATAAGTTCAGCTTTGATCTCAGAAAATATTATACATACCATATGTTTCATTATTTATATACCTCATGTAACTTACTAAGACCTTCCATGACGTCTTTAGGCTTCCTAGCTTTTTGATTTTGGACGAACACTTACCATATGAGAAATTGAAGGAGCTAGAGGCAGGTGAATTTCTGAGTTCAAGGCCAGCCTGGTCTACAGAGTGAGTTCTAGGACATCCAAGACTACACAGAGAAACCCTGTTTCAAAAACAAACAAACAAACAAACAACAACCCCCCCAATTTTATACTTATATACTTTTAAACATTTTCTTCTCTTATTTACTGGCAATATAAGCCATGATTTTCTAAATGAAAAGAGTTGATACAATATAGGAAACATGTAATAAAATATAATATAATATCAATACATATTTCCATGTCTGCAATTGAAAGGTCAAACATGCAATATTTGTTCAGTCCCTGAGAGCAGATGTCTCTGCAGTCTCAATCTAGTGCTGGAATCCCAGGGAGGTCCTACAGAGCTGCCAGTTTTCAGTCTGCTCTGGAATCCCAAAGAAGTAGGTTCTAAAACCGGAGACTGAATGGCTCAGGAACAGGATAGATAAACTTGCCAGTGAAAGTGAAGGCCGGCAGGAAAGAGGCAAAGCTTCCCACTTCCATGTTTTAATATGAGCTACCACCAGAAGTTTTATGGTAGGTCTTCTGAATTCAAGTTGTCTGATTAAGGAAATCCCTCATCGGAATCTTGGATTTTAGTTGCTTTCAGATGCAGTCACATTGACATCAAAGATTAGACTTCATGCCAGGCTTGAGTTTAAAAAGAAATAGTGAGAAATGTGGAATAGCCAGGAAAATCAATAGAGCTGAGAATCAGCAGTAGCATACACTCCTCAATTCAAGAACTACTTTGGTTTGTAAGAACCAATTGAAAGCTTCCTGGGAACTAGCATCCTATTCCAGATATACCTTAATGGCAAGGACTCAACTTCCTGACAGGCAAGGTCAGTCCCTCAAAGGATCTAAATCTGGAGAAGTCAAGCTTTACTTTTAAAAAAATGTATTCCTTGACATAACAAAAATAGGATTGTCTATTTCAGATATGGCATCTTTTTTTTTTTTTTTCTGTAAGGATTTGGAGCTATCAAGTGGAGTTCCAAAAGGAAAAAAACTGTCTATTCTGACCTATGACTGATAGATAATCCCCTAAATTTCCCTTAGAGCACAGGAGACATATTAAGTAAAATAATCCATCAAAATCAGAAGCCCTATGCTAAATGTAGTGGTTGAAAAAGAAAGGCCTGATAGGCTCTTAGATTTGAATATTTGATCACCAGGCCGTGGCATTATCTGAAAGGCTTAGGAGGGTGGCTTTGTTGGAGAAAGTGTATTATTGGAGATAGGCTTTGATGTTTTAAAAAAACCTAAGGAAGGCCCATTGGCTCTTTCTACCTACTGCCTACAGAACTGGATAATGAACTCTCAGCTACCATGTTTGCCTGTATGCCACCAGAATCTCTACCATGATAATGTACAAAACCTCTATCTCATTGATTTTCCCAAAGAACCAGTTTCTGGTTTTGTTGATTCTTTGTATAGTTCTTTTTGTTTCTACTTGGTTGATTTTAGCCCTGAATTTGATTATTTCCTGCCTTCTACTCCTCTTGGGTGTATTTGCTTCTTTTTGTTCTAGAACTTTCAGGTGTGCTGTTAAGCTACTAGTGCATGCTCTCTCCAGTTTCTTTTTGGAGGCACTCAGAGCTATGAGTTTTCTTCTTACAACTGCTTTCATTGTGTCCCATAAGTTTTGGGTATGTTGTACCTTCATTTTCATTAAATTGTAAAGTCTTCAATTTCTTTCTTTATTTCTTTCTTGACCAAGTTATCACTGAGTAGAATGTTGTTCAGCTTCTACATGTATGTGGGCTTTCTGTTGTTTTTGTAGCTACTAAAGACCAGCCTTCGTCCATAGTGATCTGATAGGATGCAGGGGATTATTTCAATCTTCTTGGATCTGTTGAGGCCTGTTTTGTGACCGATTATATGGTCATTTATGGAGAAGGTACCATGAGGTGCTGAGGAGAAGGTATATCCTTTTGTTTTAGGATAAAATGTTCTATAGATATCTGTAAAATCCATTTGGTTTATAACTTCTGTTAGATTCACTGTGTATCTGTTTAGTTTGTGTTTCCATGATCTGCCCATTGCTGAGAGTGGGGTGTTGAAGTCTCCCACTATTATTGTGTGAGGTGTAATGTGTGCTTTAGTAAAGTTTATTTTATGAATGTGAGTGCCCTTGCATTTGAAGCATAGATGTTCAGAATTGAGAGTTCATCTTGGTAGATTTTTCCTTTGACAAGTATGAAGTATCCTTCCTTATCTTTTTTGATAACTTTTGGTTGAAAGTTGATTTTATTTGATATTAGAATGGCTACTCCAACTTGTTTCTTGGGGCCATTTGCTTAGAAATTTGTCTTCCAGCCCTTAACTCTGAGCAAGCATCTGTCTTTGACACTGAGGTGACTTTCCTGTATGCAGCAAAATATTGGGTCCTGTTTACATATCCAGTCTGTTATTCTATGTCTTATATTGGGAAGTTGAGTCCAATAATGTCAAGAGATATTAAGGAAAAGTGCTTGTTGCTTCCTGTTATTTTTAATATTTTTTTTGTGTTTGTGTGGCTATCTTCTTATGGGTTTGTTGAAAGGTTGCTTTCTTACTTTTTCTAGGGTGTAGTTTCCCTTCTTGTGTTGGAGTTTTCAATCTTTTATCCTTTGTAGGGCTGGATTTGTGGAAAGGTATTGTGTACATTTGTTTTTGTCATGAAATATCTTGGTTTCTCCACCTATGGTAATTGAGAGTTTTGCTGGGCATAGTAGCCTGGGTTGGTATTTCTGTTCTCTTAGGGACTGTATGACATCAGCCCAGAATATTCTAGCTTTCATAGTCTCTGGTGAGAAGTCTGGTGTAATTCTGATACATCTGCCTTTATGTTACTTGACCTTTTTCCCTTACTGGTTTTAATATTATTTCTTGGTTTTGTACATTTGGTGTTTTGACTATTATGTGATGGGAATTTCTTTTCTGGTTCAATCTATTTGGAGTTCTGTAGGCTTCTTGTATGTTCATGGGCATACATGTCCCTTTCTTTAGGCTAGGGAAGTTTTCTTCTATAATTTTATTGAAGATATTTACTGGCCCTTTAAGTTGGGACTCTTCACTCTCTTCTATACCTATTATCCTTAGGTTTGGTCTTTTCATTGTTTCCTGGGTTTCCAGGATGTTTAGTGTTAGCAGCTTTTTGCTTTTTGCATTTTCTTTTACAGTTGTGTCAATGTTTTCTATGGTGTCATCTACACCTGAGATTCTCTCTTCTATTCTGTTGGTGATGCTTGTATCTATGACTCCTGATTTCTTTCCTAGGTTTTCTAACTCCAAGGTTATCTCCCTTTGTGATTTCTTTATTTTTTCTATTTCCATTTTTAATCCTGGATGGTTTTGTTCAATCCCTTCCCCTGTTTGGTTGTGTTTTCCTGCTATTTTTAAAGGAAATTTTGTGTTTTTTCTTTAAGAGCTTCTACCTGCTAACCTGTGTTCTTCTGTACGTCTTTAAGGTAGTTATTTATATCCTTCTTACAGTCCTCTATCATCATCATGAGATGTGATTTTAAACAGAGCCTTGCTTTTCCTGTGTGTTGGGGTATTCATGGCTCACTGTGGTAGGAGAACTAGGTTCTAATTATGCCAAGTAGCCTTGGTTCTCTGTTGCTTATGTCCTTGCCCTTGCCTCTTGCCATCTGGTTATCTCTAGTGTTAGCTGGTCTTTCTGTCTCTGACTGTGTCTTGTCCCTCCTGCAAGCCTGTGTAACTCCTGGGAGACTAGTTCTCTCTGGGAAAAATTTGGGTAATTGGGGCTATGGCACAGGGTCAGCTCTGGGATGCAGATGGAAACCAGAAGGATCCTGTCCCAGGCTGTGCCTTGGTTCCTGTGTCCTGATCGCTCTGGGTGGGTCGCTCTTGGGCCAGGATTTTGAGCAGACGTTGTGGTCTTCCCTGTGCTCACAGGTGCATTGGCGCTCCTGGGAGTTCAGTTCTTTCCTGACAGTATTTGGGTATGGATCACTGTGGCACAGGATCAGCTCCCAGTGCAGATGGAAAATGGAAGGATCCTGTCCCCGGCTGTTCCTCGGATCCTGTGTCATGAGGGCTCTGGGCTGGTCCCTCTGAGCATAAGTGGTGGTCTTACTTGTGCTCACAGGTGTTTCCACACTCCTGAAAGACCAGTGTTTTCCTGGAGGTATTTGGCTATGGAGCGCTATTGCATCCCTTACATCTTTTAAGATCACCATGGATTAAAGCCTAACTTCAACAACAATAGAAACAACAGAAAATCTATAAATTCATGGAAACTGAATAACTCTCTACTGAATGATTACTGGGTCAAGGAAGAAATAAAGAAGTAAATTAAGCTTTCTAGAATTTAATGAAAATGAGGGCACAGCATATCCAAACTTATAGAGAGCAATGCTAAGAGGAAAGTTCATAGCACTAAATGCTTTCATTTAAAAAGTGGAGAAAGCTCAACTAACAGTGGCAAACCTGAAAGCTGAAAGCTTTAGAACAAAAAGAAGCAAACACACTAAAGAGGAGTAGAAGACAAGAAATAATCAAACTCAGGGCTGAAATCAATCAATTAGTAGCAAAGAATCAACAAAGAAAAGAAAAGTAACAAAGAATCAACATAACTAAGAGATGATTCTTTGAGAAAAATCAACAAGATAGATAAACTCTTAGCCAAACCAACTGTAAGGCAGAGAAGAAACAGTATCCAAATTATCAAGATCAGAAATGAAAAGGGAGATATAACAACAGAAACTGAGGAAAAAAAAAAACACCACAAGGTTCAAAAGCCTGTACTCCACAAAACTGGAAAATCTAAATGAAATGGATGATTTTCTAGACAGGTACCATTTACCAAAGTTAAATCAAGATCAGGTAAACTAACCAGTCCTATAAGCCCTAAGGAAATATAAACAGTCATTAAAAGTTCCACAAGAAAAATAAAAAAATCCCAGGGTTATAGGGTTTTAGCACAGAATTTTACCAGAATTTCAAAGAAGAGCTAATACCAATTCTCCTCAAACAATTCTACAACATGGAAACAAAAGGAACATGGCCAAATTCATTCTATGAGGCAACAGTCACACTGATACCTAAAGCACACAGACTCAATAAAGAAAATTTCAGACAAATTTCTTTTATGAACATGGATGCAATAACTGAAAGAAAAAAATCATGTGATCATCTCATTAGATGCTGAAAAAGGCTGTGACAAAATATAACATGTTAAAAGTCTTGGAGAGCTCATGAACACAAGATATATACTGAAACATAATAAAAGCAAGACACAGGGCTGGAGGGATGGCTTAGTGGTTAAGACCACCGGCTGCTCTTCTGAAGGTCATGAGTTCAAATCCCAGCAACCACATGGTGGCTCACAACCATCCGTAATGAGATCTGACACCCTCTTCTGGTGCATCTGAAGACAGCTACAGTGTACTTAGATATAATAATAAATAAATCTGAAAAAAAAAAGCAAGACACAGCAAGCCAATAGCTAATATCAAATTAAATGGAGAAAACCTTAACGCAATCCCACTAAAATCAGGGACAAGACAAGGCTGCCCACTCACTATCTATTCAATATAGTATTTGATGTTCTAGCTAGAATGATGTTCTAGAATGTAGAATAGAATATAAAATACAGTGTTACTAGTAAGAGTTACTATAACTAATATAATTATATTAATTACATATATATGTTATATTAGACAAAGGACACTACAGTGATAAATAACCTGAATGCATTTTTGTCTCTTTGAAATGCAATAGAAGTAGGTGTGAATATTCAGAGATTGGAAACTCATTTGTGAACCATAAACAGGGGTGTCATAGATATTACTAGATCCGCCATTCTGTACAGTTAGTATAGTTCACAACATGCTAAGCCAGTGAGAGAGAGGTATGAGAAGAGGAAATTGAGTCAATCAAAGAAACAGATAAAAACAAAAGCAAAATTGAAATAAAGGAAATGGGGGGCGGTGCATGGAGAGAAACATTTATCACCAAGAAAACAGGATGGGAAGAAAAGAGGGATTCTGTTTGTTTCTTTTGAGATAGAGACTTTCACTGATCTGGAACTTGGTGTGTAGGTTAGGGGCTGATGATCTGCCTGAGGTTGTTAATATGACCCCAGGCCCTCACGTTTATAAAGAAAGCACTTTACCAACTCCTCATCCCCCATCAAAAGAAGGGCCAAGGAGCATGCTCGGTGATATGGGGTGGGAATGAGGCAGTTATGGAGATATGACTGAGTAATCTGACTTTATACTTTAAAGCACTATGTGCGTTACTCTTATGTAGACATGCCATCACCTAAGAAGATAAGTTCCCATTGTCCTTTAAGACAGTAACAAGCAATTCACACTTCCTGGCCCTGGTATTCCCCTATACTGGGGCATATAATCTTTACAAGACCAAGAGCCTCTTCTCCCACTGGTGGACTACCAGGCCATCTTGAGGGAGTGTTAGATGAATAATTCCATTGACTGAAGCACTGTAGACTGTCAAGGCCATCAGGTTGGAGTGAGGAAGCCTGGTTCTGAAGCCAACAAAAAAGAGATCAGATGCTCCTCCTAGGTCTCTGTATCTTCATGCCTTGGTCTATTTCTCACTGTCCTGAGAAATCTGAGCTCAACATGAACAGCTCCTGGAACCACATAGCTGAAAACCTTGTGTCCTTCACTGTATGGCAACTTCTGACCAGCTACTAGTCTCAGATGCAATGAGAAGTCACTTTGTCTTTTATCTAGACTTGGTTTGGCCCTAAGTTGCTCCTGAGTCCTACTGACTTAGAGAAATACTTAAGGAAGAGAAAGAGGATTAAAAGTTCTTTCATCTGTATCGGAACCTTCAGAACAAGTGAGAGTCAGCAGAACCTTTGTGTGTGATAGGGTTGGCAATGAGGTTGCTAAGGCAGCTGCTTGAATGTGTGACCTGGTGTTTGTCTTATGCATGGAACACTCACTGAACAGTGCAGCTAGCCACAGGTGGACAAGCCAGGAGAGAACGAAAGACTTGGGACTAGAAAGGAGAGGGACAGCATTCTAGAGTCAGGAGAGCTATGAGACTGTCTCCCCCTTCTCCCTGCCTGTGTTTGGCTGGGCTCTTCTTAGTCCTTCACATGCTCCATGATTTCTCAAATATGCTTCCAGCATGCTGCAAATTTATTAATGCTTATTCTAATTATTATATTAATTAAATGAGGCCAGAGGTGGCCAGGGTCATAGTAGACTGTCCATCTCCTGATTATGCACTTCTAAGGGTGAAAATGTGTGGCAAAGAGGTGCTTTCCCCAAATCCAATTCAAAGTGTTATAAAAATGTAAGAAGTCAGCCAGCTAGCCAGCCAGTCAATTAGTCCTCTGAGGCTATGCTTCGATTGCTACAATACCATTCTGAAACAACCTCATACCTTCTCTACAGTCATGGGCAGAACTTTATGTCTTCTTTTTCTCTTTATGATGATCATTAGGAGTCTCCTAAAAACTAGCTCTGGATGTCCAGTGTGAAGAAGGGACAGGTGGGACAGGAGTTAGGGATATCCTCATTTTTGCCACTGAACATCTGTGTGATGTCAACAAGTCACAAAGCCTTCCTAGGCTTTAACTTTCTCATTTGAAGAGTGAAGAGGAAGATGGATGGATGATTCTGTGCATCTCAGGAGCAGTACTCTCCTAGGCTCCTTGATGGCTTTGAGCAGACTTCTGCTGAGACCCAGCTCTGGGATGTCACCTAAATTGTGACCTTTCAGGACACTAGCACTGCAGCCAACCAACAGTGGATAGAGGGTGGGAAGAGGAGTCTACCGCACTAGGCTGCTGTTCTGCACCTCGCAGTTTTGAGATCCAGAGTGTGCATCAAGAGTTGTCTGTGCCATATGCTCCAAATGATCTCAGCAAATTTGATCCCAGCACTAGGGCTTAAGAAGATGCTTCTATCAAGGCCAGGTCCAACCAGGGGTTTTAAAGCAGGGAGGGACCTGAGAGACAGACGTGTAAAGCAGGAGTTGGTGTCCCTGGGAGGACATTAGCAATCTGACCAGTTCCCAGACTGGAAGTGGTCACGTGGCTCTTGGCTTATTACCAAAGTCAGGAAGGACATTCTTTTCCATGAGGCAGAAGACTCCTGGGAGGTGGAGACTTTCAGAGGCAGCTCTTTCTTTGCTATTTGTGTGCATGATTTCTCTTTCAGAAATGCCAGGAGGCTTCATGTACGGCTTGGCTTGATAAGCCATGTTAGAATGAGAGGAATTATAAACGCTCGCCATTGTCACTATGCCATCATTATTATGGTAATGCAATCAGTAAAATATATCTGCCTCTTGAGGTCTAGTGTAATTGGATTCTGCTGAATTGATGCAATTAAAAGAATTAGGGAGCCCATTAGGTGATTTATGTTTTCTATAAAAAATTTCTCTAGTCTAACACTCCACCTCCTGGAGAAACACTACATAGTATTTAAGACTCCAGATAGTTTAAAAACTAAGAAGACTGTCTAGCATCAACAAATCGGTACAATTAAAAAAATTATATCCATAAATGAGAGGAGAAATTCTTACTTTATAGTTGATTTAGTAGCATTTCCTTAATAGCATTAGCTTCAAAGACGTGTGTAGCATGAATGTGCTAAACATTACATAATTGCAAAGAAATTAGTCAGAAAAAAAATAATGAATGCCTTTAGGTTTGTGTCCTTGACTTGCAAATGAAAACTCAGAAGCTATTTACAGAGTTTGAAAGAATGATGTCTGGACCAGTGTCTAATATATTTACTATTTCTTTCTTAGAATTTAAATTAGCTATTGACTGAAGTCATCATACATAAGAAGCATTTTAGACAGTGACTGGCATAAGCATCAATGAATTAATTTCTGTCCTGTTTTCCCTGAAGAGCTCAAGGCAAACCCTTTTTGATGATTTGGAAATAAAAACAAATGTATGAGGGGAAAGGAAACTTAGAAGAGGAATAAAACAAATGTATGAGGGGAAAGGAAACTTAGAAGAGGAATAAAATCTAAAATCAGGTGGTGTGGCTTATGAAAACTGGTACTAGAAGATATACCATTTGTACTGGCTGGTTTTATGTGTCATCTTGACACAAGCTGGAGTTATCACAGAGAAAGGAGCATCAGTTGAGGAACTGCCTCCATGAGATCCAGCTATGGGGCATTTTCTCAATTAGTGATCAAGGGGGAAAGGCCCCTTGTGGGTGGTGCCATCTCTGGGCTTTGTTGTTCAAAATGCTTCTAAAATCTGCCTTCCTCTTCTAAGTTCATGGCTCTTTCAGGGTTCTCATGGCCATCATTCCTCCCTGACTTTCACTGGAATTGTATTCTGTTCTGGGGGAGATTCCCCACCCCCTGCCCTAACAGTAGGACTTGACTACAGCTCACTTCTCTTGTTCTTTTCCCCACCATGGAATGAGCACTAGACCCAAGCCAGGCTCAAATGGATTCTCTGGAGGGTTAAAATAAGAACCAAGAAAATAGGACCCCCTATTTTTTCTGGTAGAAATATTAGGAAGGCATGAGTCTAGGGCTCTACCGCCAACTCTAACCTATAATACATGAAAGACAGCACATGGATTAACCTATACCTCATTGAGAGGTACAACAGCAGAGAGATGAGGAAGGATAGAGTAGGTATGGCTAAGGAAAGTTGGGAAGAGAGAAAAAAAAAGGAGGGAGGAAAAAATAATTAGAGAGACCCAATGACATTTCTATAATTTTAATTTTCCTAAGTGTCTTAGTCAGTGTTCTATTGCTGTGAAGAAACACCACTATCATAACAATTCTTAAAAAGGAAAGCATTTAACTGTGGCTGGCTTACAGTTTTAGAGGTTTAGTTCATTGTCATCATGGCTAGGAAGCCATGATAGCCTATGCAAAGACATTGTGGTACAGGAAAAATGAGAGTTCTATATTCAGATTCACAAGCATCGGGAAAATAGAGAGTCACTGGGCCTGGCTTGGGCTTCTGAAACCCTAATGTCCACCCCTAGTGACACACTTCCTCCAGCAAGGCCATACCTCCTAATCTCTTTAAGTAGTGGCACTCCCTAATGACCAAGCATTCAAATATTTGAGCCTTATGCGGGCCATTACTATTCAAATTACCATACTGTTTTGGTTTTTTCTCTTAAGTTCTATAATTCTACAATATAGTCTAGAAATCTCTATCCAGTGGATTAATTCTGAACTGAGTTTTCTTTTCATTTACAGTCTAAAGAACCTAGAACAAGAGAACTGAATTCTGCCTACCATTTCAGTCTTCTGGTTTCCCCGTGTCTTCAGCTGCACAGACAAGGCTGGCTCTCAGAGTCCCAGGAGCCTCAGGTTCTTATGCTGCCTTAGACTGTCCCTTTTTAGGCTGATCTCTAATTCACTGTGGCAGTATTAGGCTAACTGTAAACATCTTGGGCATTGGTTAGCCTTCGTACTGTTCTTACAGCTAGTTGTTTATGTCTTTACAACTGCTAAGATCTTATAACAGAGAAGTGGCAAGATAAACCACTTTCTTTTTTAAATTATTTATTATTGTTGTTGTTGTTGTTATTGATTTATTTCTTCAAGACAGGGTTTCTCTGTGTAGCCTTGGCTGTTCTGAGATTTGCTGTATATACCAGGTTGTCCTCAAACTCAAAAGGTCTGCTTGCCTCTGACTCCCGAATTTTGGGATTAAAGGTGTGTGCTGCCATCTCCTGGCTGCTTTTTTGTGTGTGTGTGTGTGTGTGTGGTTTTGGTTTGTTTATTGTTGTTGTTTTGTTTTTGTTTTTGTTTTTCAAGACTGGGGTTCTCTGTGTAGCCCTAGCTGTCCTGGAATTCACTCTGTAGAACAGGTTGGCCTTGAACTCAGAAATCTGCCTACCTCTGCCTCCCAAGTGCTGGGATTAAAGGCATGCGTCACCACTGCCCTCCAGGACTGTTTTTTCATTTCATTCAGAAACAACAACAGTTTAAGTTTCCACCAAGAATAGGCATGTAGCAATGTTTTAACTTAGCTTTTACAGTTTGGCTGACATTTGTTATTTTTGTTTTCTGATAATAGCCATTTTTAAAACTTTTTATTATTATTTTAATTAGGTACTTACTTCATTTACATTTCCAATGCTACCCCAAAAGTCCCCAAACCCTCCCATCCCATTCCCCTCCCCCACTACTTCCACATCTTGGCCCTGGCGTTCCCCTGTACTGAGGCATATAAAGTTTGCAAGACCAATGGGCCTCTCTTTCCACTGATGGCCGACTACGTCATCTTCTGATACATATGAAGCTGGAGACACGAGCTCCGGGGGGAGGGGGTACTGGTTATTTCATATTGTTGTTCCACCTATAGGGTTGCAGACCCCTTTAGCTCCTTGGGTACTTTCTCTAGCTCCTCCATTGGGGGGCCCTGTGATCCATCCAATAGCTGACTATGAGCATCCACTTCTGTGTTTGCTAGGCCCCTGCATAGCCTCGCAAGAGACAGCTATATCAGGGTCCTTTCAGCAAAATCTTGCTAGTGTATGCAATGGTGTCAGCGTTTGGGGGCTGATTATGGGATGGATCCCCGGGTATGGCAGTCTCTAGATGGTCCATCCTTTCGTCTCAGCTCCATTCTTTGTCTCTGTAACTTCTTCCATGGGTGTTTTGTTCCCAATTCTAAGAAGGAGCAAAGTGTTCACACTTTGGTCTTTGTTCTTCTTGAGTTTCATGTGTTTTGCAAATTGTATCTTGTATCTTGGGTAGTCTAAGTTTCTGGGCTAATATCCACTTATCAGTGAGTACATATCATGTGAGTTCTTTTGTGATTGGGTTACCTCACACAGGATGATGCCCTCCAGGTCCATCCAGTTGCCTAGGAATTTCATAAATTCATTCTTTTTAATAGCTGAGTAGTACTCCATTGTGTAAATGTACCACATTTTCTGTATCCATTCCTCTGTTGAGGGGCATCTGGGTTCTTTCCAGCTTCTGGCTATTACAAATAAGGCTGCTATGAACATAGTGGAGCATGTGTCCTTCTTTTTTTTTTTTTTTTTTTTTTTTTTTTTTTTTTGGTTTTTCGAGACAGGGTTTCTCTGTGTAGCCCTGGCTGTCCTGGCACTCACTTTGTAGACCAGGCTGGCCTCGAACTCAGAAATCCGCCTGCCTCTGCCTCCCGAGTGCTGGGATTAAAGGCGTGCGCCACCACGCCCGGCGCATGTGTCCTTCTTAACGGTTGGAACATCTTCTGGATGTATGCCCAGGAGAGGTATTGTGGGATCCCCCGGTAGTACTATGTCCAATTTTCTGAGGACCACCAGACTGATTTCCAGAGTGGTTGTACAAGCTTGCAATTCCACCAACAATAGAGGAGTGTTCCTCTTTCTCCACATCCTCGCCAGCATCTGCTGTCACCCGAATTTTTGATCTTAGCCATTCTGGCTGGTGTGAGGTGGAATCTCAGGGTTGTTTTGATTTGCATTTCCCTGATGATTAAGGATGCTGAACATTTTTTCAGGTGCTTCTCCCTGGCTGCCTATTTTTAAAATTATATGTCTATGTATATATTTGAATGTGGGTTTGTGCACTTAAGTACCCAAGAAGGCTAAAAAAGAGCATTGAATCTCCTGGAGCTGTTACAGATGGTTGTGAGCCATACCATGTGGTTGCTGTGGTTAAAACTCAGGTCCCCTGCAAGAGCAGCGAGTGACCTTAGCCACTGAGCCATTTCTCTAGTATACAAGATAAGTAATTTTCTTTAACAAATGTGATGGATTGGGTAGTTTAAAATAAGAGAAAAATTAATTAAATGTATTATGTATGTATTTATGCATGTATGGTTACAGTTGGAGTCAGAGAAAAGGGCCAGACGATGGCACCCTGCGGGCTGAGGGGCAGCAATAAACCATGATGGCAATAGAGGATCTGAGATGATGAGGACAGACACTTGAGCTGAGGAAGCAGTGCTATCCACTGTCTTCCTCCTCTCAAGGATATAGGTAATGTGGGAAGATGGAGGGCTGACAGGAGATGCTTGTAGGTGATTCCCAGGGAGGTGTCTGAGAAACACTTTCAGCTACTTTCCCAAAGCTAAGTGTTTCCAAAGATGCTTGAAACAGTTGTGTAGAGAACAGGATGGACCAAACTGGGAGATGACTGAGCACAGGATGTTCCTTGTGATTCTCAGAGTGCCATGAGGTGAGCCCTCTGTGACATCACAGGGTAAATCCCTGCCTTAGTAATAGCAGAGTGCTTAGCCTGAGGATAACTCAGAGTCTAGCAAGGAGGTCTGGGATTCACACTGAGCACGTGTGTCTGCCTAGGCTTGGGCTGTTTTCTGGGATGGACTACCTGAAATTCATCGCATGAGTAGCTCACTCAGGCTCACTCAGTGTGAGGCACTTCTTCACTGGGGTCTTAAGTGGGGGAGGCAGAAATAGGGAGAGGGACTTAAAGTGTTTCTGATTGAAGACAGCTCTAAGACTGTCTTCAAGAGAGCTAAGGAGAGCTAGAAACAGATCAGAAGTCTCACAGTAGTGGGAATGGCCACTTAAGACTGTAGGAAGAACCCCTCACTCACCAGGAGGAGAGGCCTTGGAAAGAAGCCATACATATATATATATGGACCAGGACTTGAGCCCCCAGCCTAGGCCAGGAAGGAGGGAACAGTGCTTTTGCCACACCCATATTTGACCATCACACATAGCTTGTCCAGGGAAGGAGGCAGAGCATCCCTGACACTGGTGTCTGATCTTCCCTGGTGACTTCAGTCCCTGGCAGTAGCAATCTTTGCATGTGTACTCAGAGAGCTGCCACAATATGAGTCAAACAGCAATGCCAGTATCATGGGAAATGCCATGACAGCACCTTCCCCTCTCATTCTATACTCAAATACATGTTTTCATTTTGTAGGTGTGTTGTATATGTTCTTATGTTTGTGCTCATGTCTGCAGGTCCACATCCATATGTGTGAAAGTGCATGATGAGAACATGGAATGATGCCACATAACTTGCTACAAGTATGTATAAACAGTTGCTGTAAGTATCAGAAAGGGGTGTGTGTGTGTGTGTGTGTGTGTGTGCATATGCACATGCTAAAGAACTTGCCAAACAAGTACTCAGGGAGACAACACCTACAACTCACCAGTTGTAGTTACACGAGTCAGGGTACTTTATTATTATTTTTTCATAGGGTACTTTATGTGAAGAGAAAAAGCACGGTCGTTCCTCATGTTACATCTAGGCACATGGGAAGAAGCTGGAGAGAGGTGTGGTCAGCCTCTGTTACCTCATATAGCCTGTTGCCATGGTTAAAGGCTGTTGTGTTGGTGTGAGGGAGCTCAGGGATGGGCTGGGATCTGGAAGGAACTGAAGGTTTGTTGGGCTGTATGTTGGGAGAAATATATACAGATCCCCATGATGAAGTCCTGACTAAACCTCATTGTGCTGTACTGGGAGATAGGAGTGAGGAAGTGTATGAAGCCTAATGTGGTCCTTGAAGTGACCTTTAGCAGGGCCTGTGCTAAAGCAGTAGAAACTGTTGCAGTATCAGCAGGATGTGTGTGTGTGTGTGTGTGTGTGCACGCGCATATGCACATGCACATGCTAAAGGACTTGCCAAACAAGTACTCAGGGAGACAACACCTACAACTCACCAGAGAATAACCCTAGGGAATATTCACACCCAGCTTGTACCACATGAAAAGACTCCAGGCTCCAGACTAGTGCAGGATGAAGCTCTGCTGTTGTGCCCTAAGCCATGGACAACTGTCAGCTATGGCAGCCCATTGTATCCAGGGCAGGTAGGAGATGGTGCAGAGTCCTACTGTCTGGGCTTCTGAAGGGACTTTGCTTCTTCACAGTAATAATCTTGTCTTTTATGTCCAGGGGTTGCCTCTAGCATGACTGAAAGCAGGTATTCAACAGGTGTGGAAACTAAAAGGGAGTCTGGGGAAGAGGAAGGAGAGAAGATAGCCCATGCCCAGCCAGAGTTCTACCTATGCTGTGGGCAGGCAGACATGGGAGGGCTGCCAGACACTTTCCACTCAGCCCCATGTGGGCTTCTAAGCCACTGACCCCACTAAATGGGGGGTGGACAAGGGACAGCCCCCAACAGGGGGCCCTGGAGTGACACCCTGTAGCCCTGGGGTTATGGGAGTGAGGGCTGAGGGAGAGAGGTTCCCACACAGGTGAGAGTCTGTGCAGTGGTCCTTGATGAGCAGAGACAGTCTATGGTTTAAGAGCTTTATTATAGAAATGCAGGGAGAAAGGATAGAAGGTAAAAGAGAGAGAGACCGACCAGGGCCAAGAGGAGACAAAGGGGAAAGGGAGATAGAGAAGAAAGTCTACAGAGTAAGAGGGAGAGAGACAAAGAGAGAGGAAAGGAGGGAGGAGAGTAAGGGCATTAAGAGCAAGAGGAGTGAGAGAGTGAGGAGGGGTCAAACAGCCCTTTTTATGGTATGCTGTTATCTTTACTGTTGCTAGGTAACTGGGGAGGAGTCTAGCCTGAAGGTCAGAAGCTTGGGACATTGTCTATATGACTACTAACCATGCTTCTCCTGTGGGGGCTGAGGGGACGGTAACTTTGACAGGAGCCAGAGTTTCAGGAGACATGAGAGAACTCCTTCCGTCCCATGTAGGTGAATTATCACCACCGGGTCCCGGCGTTCAGACCTCAGCTTGACTGGAGACCAGACTGTTTGTGTATAGCCCATCACCCCACAAACAGGGGATATTATTCCAGCACTCTACCTAACCCTGCACACTATACATAATTATGTTTAAATTGTATGTTTGTGTGCATGGTCTGGGAGTGTATACATGGGAGTACATGTGCCTTCAGGTATAAAGGCATGCAGGAGAGAGCAGGAGCAAGGACCTGAATGGCAGTCACAAGGGCTCGATGAAGTTCTTGAGGTGTTCCTTATTTGACACAACAGGAGTTCTGTTAAGCCAGAACAGCAATAAATACAAGGGTGCCTGCGGAATGGCATGCTATATATAGACTCAACGAGAAGACACCATACACGTGCCAGGAAGGGAGGCCTCTGGAAGAAACTGTCAAGTCAGTACCTGCTTTTAAGACTCAAAACTCACGCTCATAAGTGATCAACTACTTACATTGCCCCCTATGCCATTATTTCAGGGAACATATGTTACACAGGTTCATAAGGAAGTGCTTTCCCAGGACCTTCTCTGTGTTTTCTTTTAAACATGTGGACCTTCCTAGAAATCTTTATTTTCAACTCACAGGCCATTTCCTGCATGGCCACAGACATTGATATAACATCCCTTCTTCATCTACTTAACATATTTATATTTATGGCTGTTAATGTATTTGTGAATGAATCTGTGTGTGTGTGTGTGTGTGTGTGTAGGATCATATCAATTGTTTCTTTAGTGGCATTCTCAGAAGTCATCGACTATCATGATGAGGCCAGGGAGGGAAACTTCCTGAAATGCTGCTTTCTGGAAAATCCTACTACAAGTTGTGTTTAATGGTGGTGAAGAGACAGGTTAGAGGCCAAAATTTCAATTTCATACCAGTCCAAATGGCACCTGTTTTGATCCTACTAAGGAAGAGGTCAACAATTTCCAATACTAAGAATAACATATTGTTATCACTAAGTTTCTCAAAAGATGAGAATTTTCCTTATTTTTTTTAAATCAAGGAAAAATGTGTAGTGATATAGATTTGTTCAACAATTTCCACTACTGAGAATAACATAATGTTATCACGAAGTTTCTCACAAGTTGAAATTTGTCCTTATTATGTTTAGATCAAGGAAAATGTGTAGTGATAATAGATTTGTTCACTTTAACATATGACATTTTCTTAGATCCTAATTTTCTGAGTCTTCCTGAATTTACTATAAATGTTCTAATAAAATGCTTTTGCTTGGCATAAATATTTTTCATCTTTTTTCAGTACTTCCAAATGTATTTCCTGGATGTTTGGATTTCTAAACTGTGCATGAGATTTTATCTCATCTACCATACAAAGGGTACTTCTTTTAAGATTTACAGATTCATGCTATTTGTATGGATAAACTCACATATGAAATAAAAAGGAGATTAATACCTTAATAGTGAGTTGTTGTATTTTTCTCCAAAATGTACATTCTAAGGTGTGTAAAATGTGAGCATCTCCTAAATGATTTAGGACAAGAATGGAAATCTTAGTCAGTCCTTGAGGTAGAGTGGAGTATGAAGGTTCAGAGTGGAGTATGAGGAAGAATAGGACAGGACACCATAATGACTTGTTATACGTGTCCCTGGAGAGAGCTTTGGAGTTGTGCAGGGACATAGCACAGTTAGGATGGATATCCCTGAAAACTATGAAGCTATATTTTCATTTATTTTTGGTAGTATTTTATCTCATATTCCTTTGAGTCAAGAGAGAGAGAAAGAGAGAGAGAGAGAGAGAGAGTAGAGAGAGAGTGCATACTTACTGTTGAGGTTCTAAATGCCTTTACATGTTTTTTGTTTCCTGTTTTGTTGTTTGGTTTTGTTTTTTTGTTGTTGTCTTTGATTGTTTGTTTGTTTTAATAAACCTAGTACTGATCGCGCAGTAAGCCTGGAATATTGCATAGAATCTTCCCTGTTTTAAGTTAACACAAATCATCATCTCTAATACACTGTTGTTAAATTTTCTAATGCTAAACACTTATATACAATTCATATTATTCATATGTGGGTCAAGGTTGTTATTGACCAGCTGAAAATCACAAATATTAAGTTTAAGTTACAGGTTTACAGAAAATATTCATGACTTCAGCAAATACTTTATGAGAAATAGTTCCAGCGATGATGCAACATTTATTCATCTAATTATCGTAAGTGCAAACTGAAAACAGCCAAGTCAACCTTATTAAAATATTCAGCTTTATTTACAGGGCAATGAGGAAGGAGATATTGACAGAGCATAAGGGACTCATAGTCAGTTACTATCCTGAAACGTGAAACCAATAAATCATTTGTCACATTGACGTGATAAGAAAAATGAATACTGGATACTCAAAGCACACTTCACATCTGTAGGCATATTATAGGATTAAGAACATGCAGTCTTGGTGGCTCAGATTGTCAAATATACTATCAAGTATAAGTTGTGTCAATTTCTTCATTTGAATTAAATATACAACATGCTGCCAGTTTTATTAGACATTTTGAAGGCAATAGTACACTCTTTATTTAGTTTCCTTTTGGAATGGATCGTTTCTATCTCCATGAATTGTTGCACAACATCATATTCTTCTGGCTTTCACACCTGACTTCATCATATAATATTTGAGGGTGAACAAGTAAAAGTTTAATGAAAATGTTTCTTCATTATCATATATTCAGTTACTGCCAGCTTAATAATTGACATTATCTAAGATTTGAACATTGCATGAAGGTTTTCAAAAGTTTTCAGATTCATAATATTTCTCTAGTGTGGAGCACTAACTGTTGAAAAGAATATTACCCGTGTGAAACATATGCCACATTTCCCCAGGAGAACTATTTTTCCCATAAAATTTTTTTTACATATTTTTTCTGCACTGAAATTAAGTCAAAGACATTTCAGCATTTATTTTATTTGTTAAGATTCTTGCCTGTATACATTATCTGTTACATTCTAAGAGATAGGCCAAAATAAAGGATTCAAACAGTCAATGTATTTGAAAAATTTCCCTTTTGGAAGAATTCTCCAATGAATTTTAAGATGATATTTCTTGTTAAAGGATTATCTCATTCTTTTCATTTATAATGTTGCGCTACTGTTTGAAATATCTGTTAATTTGTCAGACTGATGTTGTGGGTACTACATTTATCACATACGAAATACTTGTAAGGTTTTTTTTTAAATTTATAAATTATCTGATTAATTCTCAGTCTGCCTTTATTAGTAAAGCATTTATCACATTCACTGCATTTTTGTAAGTTTCCTCTACTGTATGAGTTCTCTGATGCATTCTCAGACTCAGCTTGTGGGAAAATCATTTGTCACATTGACTGCATTTGTAAGGTTTCTTTAATGTATGAATTCTGTGATTAAAAACAAGATAGGATTTCTGGGTAAAACATTTGTCACATTCAATACATTTGTAAGAATTCTCTCCTGTATGAGTTCTCTGATGCCTTCTCAGATTGACTTTCTCAGTAAAGCATTTGTCACATTCACTACATTTGTAAGGTTTCTCTCCTGTATGAATTCTCTGATGAGTACTAAGATGTGATTTTCAGGTAAATCATTTGTCACATTCATTACATTTGTAAGATTTCTCTCCTGTATGAATTCTCTGATGCCTTCTCAGACTGTGTTTGTCAGTAAAGCTTTTGTCGCATTCATTGCATTTGTAAGGTTTCTCTCCTGAATGAATTTTCTGATGAATACTAAGACGGCATTGTTGGGTAAAGCATTTGTCACATTCACTGCATTTGTACGGTTTCTCTCCTGTATGAATTCTCTGATGAATACTAAGATGTGATTTTCGGGTAAAGCATTTGTCACATTCACTGCATTTATAAGGTTTCTCTCCTGTATGAATTCTCTGATGCCTTCGCAGACCGATTTTCTCAGTAAAATATTTTTCACATTCACTACATTTGTAAGGTTTCTCTCCTGTATGAATTCTATGATGAACTCTCAGAGAGCCTTTGTGAGTAAAGCATTTGTCACATTCACTACATTTGTAAGGTTTCTCTCCTGCATGAATTCTATGATGAACTCTCAGATAGCCTTTGTCAGTAAAGCATTTGTCACACTCACTGCATTTGTACGGTTTCTCTCCTGTATGAATTCTCTGATGAACTCTCAGACTGCTTTTGTCAGTAAAGCATTTGTCACATTCACTACATTTGTAAGGTTTCTCTCCTGAATGAATTCTATGATGAACTCTCAGACTGCTTTTGTCAGTAAAGCATTTGTCGCATTCACTACATTTGTAAGGTTTCTCTCCTGAATGAATTCTATGATGAATACTAAGATGGGATGGTTGGGTAAACCATTTGTCACACTCACTGCATTTGTACGGTTTCTCTCCTGTATGAATTCTCTGATGAACTCTCAGACTGCCTTTGTCAGTAAAGCATTTGTCGCATTCACTACATTTGTAAGGTTTCTCTCCTGAATGAATTCTAAAATGAATACTAAGAGGGGATGGTTGGGTAAAGCATTTGTCACACTCACTGCATTTGTACGGTTTCTCTCCTGAATGAATTCTACGATGAATACTAAGATGGCAAGGTTGGGTAAAGCATTTGTCACACTCACTGCATTTGTACGGTTTCTCTCCTGTATGAATTCTCTGATGAATACTAAGATAGCCTTTGTCAGTAAAGCATTTGTCACACTCACTGCATTTGTATGGTTTGTCTCCTGTATGAATTCTCTGATGAACTCTCAGACTGCCTTTGTCAGTAAAGCATTTGTCGCATTCACTACATTTGTAAGGTTTCTCTCCTGAATGAAATCTATGATGAATACTAAGATGGCAAGGTTGGGTAAAGCATTTGTCACTTTCACTATATTTGTAAGATTTCTTTCCTGGATAAATTCTCTGCTTACTTTGAAGACTGACACTCTGAGTAAAGCATTTGTCAAATTCACCACAAGTGTAAGTGTTCATTTCACTTTTGTTTTGTCTCACAACGGGTTTATGTTTAGAAACCAAAACCTCATCAAGATTTTTATTTCTGTTGTGTTCTTTCTTCTCTATGTGGGTTCCTTGATTGAGACTAATGATAGAAGACCCCTTTAAACAGTCTACACAGTCTTTATATGTGCAAACTTCTTTAGTGGTCCCAGTTATATATCTTTTTAGGTTTGAGGATTGGAGAGTGGCATCTCTTTGGTTAGTGTTATAAGGTGTACTTTCGGAGGATTCATGAATCACATTTCTAAGCTCATTACATTTAGAAGACTTCTTTCGGATAGACTTCTTTCGGATATGCCCATGCTCATTGACAATGTGCTGTATGTCTTGATCCAAGACCGACTCATTTTTTCCACAGATGTGTTGATTTTCTGAAAAAAGTGGGAATTAGGGATAATAGGGATTACTTATATGAGGAGTAAGTATGATTCCATAATCAGTGTTCTAATGTATTCATACTCTCAAGAGAGGTTTCTCTGTTTTTTTTTTTTTTTTTTTATCATTGCATGGATCCTCAGATGTACCTAAAATCTCATCTATATCAAATGTCAAGAATTGATAATAGTCTTCTAAGTGTTACTTTAAAATGGTAACAACAACCCATATAAAAAAGGTTAACGCAGAATTGCTTCTATCTAAAGGAAATGCAGGGGTAAAGAGTGGAGCAGAGACTGAAGGAAAGGCCATCCAGAGACTGCCCCACCTGGGGATCAATCCCATCTATAGACATCAAACACTGATATTATGGCTGATGCCGTAACATGCTTCTTAACTGAAACATGATATAGCTGACTCCTGGAGAGGCTCTGCCAGAACCTGACCAAAATAAATGCAGATGCTTGCAGCCAACTATCAGATGGAGCAAAGTGACCCCAAAGTAAAGTTATGTGAAGGACTGAAGGAGCTGAAGGTGTTTACAACCTCATAGAAAGAACAACAATATCAACCAACCAGATACCCCAAAGCACTCAAGAACTAAAGAACCTGCCAAAGACTACACATGGAGTGGCCAATGGCTCCAGCAGCTTACATAATACAGCATCGCCTTATCTGTCATCAATTGGAATGGAGGCCTTTGGACCTCTAAAGGCTAGATGCCCCAGCATAGAAGAATCCTCGGGCAGTGAAGCTGTTGTGGATGGGTGAAGCACCCTCATACAAGCATGGAGTAGGGTGGATAGAATAAGTGGTTTATAGAAAGGGAACTGCAAGGGGTATATCATTTGTAATGTAATAATTAAAATAACATTTAAGAAAAAAATATTGTACTTTGCAGAAACTAGGATATGTAAGTGATCCATCTGTAATGAAATGTCAGAAAGTAGATCTCTGAACAATACAGCTCTAATTTTAAAGTTACAATAGGTTTCAGAATGATACTTTATAGTTTTGGTCAGGTATGAATTTATGATGCAAATGAAATTGTCATTAGAAACCACTATATAGTTCTGTTTCAACATCCAAAATGTTAGGATAAAGATCCGGTTGTCCCAGAACAAAACACAGAGACCAAATGTCAAACAGATAATAATAATAATAATAATAATAAAATCTCCACACAAACAATATATCCACTTGAAATCTTGTGCATTTTTTAAAATCATAAGTAAGAGAATAGTTTAAAGCAGTGGTAAGAATAAAATACTCCAATTATTATATGTATAAAAATACAATTCCTTATTCTGATTGCTTAATTTTTCTTGAAAGTGAAAGTCTTGACTGGAGCTAGATAAGTGGGGAGGAGAGACCTCAGAGAATAGAGCACTGGTTACTTTCCCAAAGTAATCAGAGAAATGTAAATGAAACAATGAAAATTATGATTTTTACTATAATTTCCCTCATTTGGGGGTCTCTAGATATTTCAGAGAGTTTATATAAACACAAAGTAGGAAAATTCAAAGAAAGAATCAGGAATTCAACAAGAAGTGCATTCTTACCCACAAATAACAGATTGTTGTAATTCTCCAACATTACTTCCATGTATAATGTCCTCTGAGCTAAATTGAGACATTCCCATTCCTCCAATGAAAAGTTCAAAGCCACGTCGTTGAAGGTTAACAGATCCTGTAACAGAAAACTTCTTAGGTGCTATGGACAAAATTGCTTTCTTATGTTAAAAAGGAACTAATTAAGATACACCTTGTGATATAAATGAGGCAAGAAGATATTGATCGACAAATGTATTCTAAAAGTTTATGGAGTTGTGTCTGAAGATATGAATTATTGCATTACCACAGACAACCTATAGAATGATTTAGCGTACTGCTTGCATTAAAAAAGGCTCTCATATTCTTCAATTTTCTTTGGTTACTGAGACCTTAGTGGCAGCAAATGAAAGGTTTGCTACCATAACCTTGTTCAAAAGTATTGTGGGCAGTTTGGAATGTATCATATCTTTTCAAGTCCTCTATTATGAAATTTGTTTCCCGGGCTGGTGAGATGGTTCAGTGGGTAAGAGCACCCGACTGCTCTTCCAAAGGTTCAGAGTTCAAATCCCAGCAACCACATGGTTGGATCACAACCATCCGTAACGAGATCTGACTCCCTCTTCTGGAGTGTCTGAAGACAGCTACAGTGTACTTTCATATAATAAATAAATAAATAAATAAATAAATCTTTAAAAAAAAAAAAAAGAAATTTGTTTCCCAGCACTCACATGGCACTAAATAGTAGATGGTTAAAACCAATCCTTTAAAAATCCAGTGATCTCTACTGAGCACTACATAGCACATATGCATACATTCCGGCAAATGTAACCAACATATATTGAAGAAAAACAAACTTTAACTTTAATAACAGATAAATTCTATAATACTCATAGACTTTTTTAGATTTATCTTTCTCTGAGAATGATTGATATAACAATGTCAAAATCAGTAAACATTTACAGAATATAAGATGTACATTTGATGTCTAGATGCCATAATGTACATTTATAAAAGATAGGCTGATATAAAAAAGAATCATAGATCATCAATTATGATGACAAAAAATATGTTTTCAAATTTTACAATATCTACCTTTATCAAATATGGAGACTAGCTGAGTCCTTGTGCAGCTGTGTCTTCCATGACTGTAGTATATCATATCTATTTGACAATCTGATGCCTAACTACAAAGCTACATCCTTTCTAGAGCAAACAGGTAGAATCAGAATATGAAATGCAGAATTAATGGATGGACTGAATGTCAGAGGTTTTGTGTTAAACAACATAAAACTGCAACAACAGAGCACTGAACATTCTGTATGACACAGAGAACCAAATGCTTTGGGAAGTTATTTTTAGAAAATATATTCAAAACCATAAAGTAGAAAAACCAGTATTTGTGAGCATTAAAATCACTTCATACTTTATCTAAGTTGGCATGAGCAATACACAGCATAACAATTTCATAACTGCCATATGGCCTTTCACTGAAGAATGATTAGTTATGGGTGTGTAAGCAAATGTCATAGGCAGCAATGCATTCCAATGAACTACAATCATTTTCTTTGCTCAAATTGTGTTTTCAAATTGATGAAGAATTATTCTAACTCTTCATGAATATTTAATAATTGATTCCTCATGGTATCACCTTAACTGAAATTTTCAATCCCCCAATTTTAACTTTCTTTTTGTCAGAATTTGACCATTTGTGTATCAGAATTTGAGATTGCATAGAGAAGTATGATTTACATTTCTTGCTTTATTTATCAAAAACTAAAATACACAGGTTATATACTGTCTATTGTACAAATGAGCCTCAAATTATAAACCTAGGGCATGAAAAAAAAATACCAAGATGTAAAGGTACTTGCTGTTTCTATATAGAAACCTAATTTAATTCTCTCAAAAAAAATATATATATATATATATATTTTTTTTTTTTTTTGATTTTTCGAGACAGGGTTTCTCTGTGTAGCCCTGGATGTCCTGGAACTCACTCTGTAGACCAGGCTGGCATCAAACTCAGAAATTCACCTGCCTCTGCCTCCTAAATGCTGGGATTAAAGGCGTGCGCCACCACGCCCGGCTCTCTCAAAATATATTGCAGCTCACTATTATACCTGACTTCAGTCTCCAAGGTTTGGTGCTGAACTCAATGTTTTACGGGCAGAATGTGCAATTCTATACACATAAAAACATTCAGATGAACATGTATATACCTACAGAAAATAGTATTGCAATAAAAATAGAAACATTGCCACAGCCCTTCAGCTTTCCCTATGTAATGCATTGCTTGGCTGAAGAGGAATAACATAGGGTGTATCAACCTGTCTTCCTTCTAACGAAAAGGAAACAAAAAATAGAAAGGACATTCACTTACACTTGAAAATTGATGGTTTATGCACAGCACCAAGGCTATCCTCTCTAGAAAAATGTTTCAAATGTATTTTATGTGATGAAATACAAAGGTGAAGACCCCAGGACCTACACTACTTCTAAGGACTGGTACAAAAACAAAAGGAAAATAAACATGTCACAGGGACAGTATCTCTCTTGAGTCCAATTTTGGATGTCAACACTAAAATGATTACTGTGTGACTTAAAATGTTAAAAAGAATTGTCAGAATACTGAAATCTGCATCAGCTCAAATCACATCAATGGAAAAAGAAAGACAGTTTTCTTCCATCATCTGTGTTTCTAGGGAGCTAATTCATTTACTATTAAGATTCAAGACAGCCGGACTTGGTGGCGCAGGCCTTTAACCCCAGCACTCAGGAGGCAGAGGCAGGCAGATCTCTGAGTACGAGGCCAGCCTGGTCTACGGAGTGAGTTCCAGGACACCCAGGGGAATACAGAAAAACACTGTCTTGAAAAAAAAAAGAAAAGAAAAATTCAAGACGGTGGGCCTCATATAATTTTATGCGACTACAAATTCTACTCTTCCATATATTGCTTAGTGATGTGAGTTTCTACATATTTACATATCCACATTCATAAGCTTGTGTCTGAAAACCTGACCATTCCTGTATTGCAATTTATGTGGGACAAGAGACTTTACTTCCAGACTAATATAACTTTATCCAACGTAGGAAATAGTCATCAATATATTTTTTGAGCATCATTTCCAATAGATGCTCTTTGAGACATGCAGTTTGATCATAATTATATGTCTTCACAGTATAAAAACCAGTGAAAATATAAAGCTATTATATACGTGAGAAACCAAATACTTAAATTTTCATTATCACTCAGGAAAATGAAGAGCATAGAAAATAATCCCCTTAGATAATATTCAACATACAGATAATAAAACTCTTGAATGTTCTTAATATAAAAGGGATTTTAAAAAGATATGAAGACAGGATACTGACCTGTGGAGGGTTTACCAGAGAGGCACTCATTCTTTTAGTTGTTCTTCTCCCAGATCCTTGGTGAGGAGCAAACATTCAAATTCTTCTTAAATTTCACATCAAGGACTAAATAATGAAATAAATGAAATGCCATTAAAGACCATGCTAAACCACATTAAAAAAATAAAGCAAAGTAATACCAGGGCTCTTGCCAATGTTTCTACTGACATGATACATTTTGACTGATAAAGAATATGAGTATAATCTGAGGATGATTTCTAATTTCAGGAGTCGTCAGGCACAAACACAGAGCACATGGATACCTGCTATAAAGTACTGATACTCAGGGTTATTAGTGAAAACTTATATTTCGGGACTAGAGTCAAAGACTAAGGGCTAGTAGATGCCAATTAATGAGAATTGATGAGGAAAATGAGGATTTCTTAGAAAAAAACTTTCTAGGTAGTGACACTAGGCCACGTAATAGGAAATGCTGACACCCAGGTCCTAAGTGTTTCTTCAAACACTGCATGTAAACTAAATAGATGTATCTCAGAATTCACAAGTTGATTTAGAAAATCCCACAATAATCTTGCAAAGAGACTAAACTATTGCAGAAGACAGAAAAGGGGGTATATTGTACAGTCATCACAAAAAGCTGGCTTTATTTGGTTCCAAAACAAATGACCATAAAATATGTACAAAGGAAAAAGTAACAGTCAAGGTGCATCAATGTCCATGGAAAAAAGAATCTTTCTGGTGGATGCAGAAAGTGAACTCTACTTGATTTCATGCCAGAGATGCAAGACTATTCCAACAGGCATAAACAAAACAAGTCATAGCACAATGTATGTACAGTGAGAGAAGGCTCGTAACCATGACGATACAGTTACAAAAAGCCTGGGGAAAAATATCACAGTGGATCACCTTGAAAGCTCTGGGTATTGTGAAAACAAAAGGAATATTCCTCAGTCTAAGGAAGATAATAGCTAACATCCTACATCTCTCACTACAAAAGATAAAGACAGCTGTCATCATTCTACTCCTTTTTTCAGAAAAGAGACCAGGATGTGCAAAGCCACCACACTACCTTTTCACAGTGCAGTAGTGCTTAAAAATAATACCTGGAAGATTTTCAATGTGTCAAATAAGGATACAGAGAAGGTACGTTTTCTCAAATTAC
Organism: Mus caroli; assembly: GCF_978045245.1. Lineage (NCBI taxonomy): Eukaryota > Metazoa > Chordata > Mammalia > Rodentia > Muridae > Mus > Mus caroli. The sequence continues at coordinate 11,639,068 of NW_028227261.1, read as the reverse complement.
AAGAAACATAATTCTTCAACACAAGAACTACACATATTTAAAGAGAACACTCCAATCTGATAATACACTTAATAAGCTACTGAAAATACAAGAAAATATCACTTGGCTTTATATTTTCATGGAGGATAATCTGATATATCAGGAGACTCCTCATTGTCTAAAAAGGACTTGGACATGCTGCTGTGGCATGCAACCTAATAAAAGACTTCTCTTGTCTGCTAGGTGTAAGGAATCATCATTCGCTCTCCCTACACGCTGATCTTTGTGCTGAAATACCAATCTGTCTGGCAATGTATATCTACCAGTGTACCCATGGTTTTAAATGCTTCCTCCATGAAGTCATGAGGAAAATACAGCTTCTACGTTAAAACTTGAAACTGACATTTCCTCAAATACACACCTTTTTCTGAATAGGCATAATTCTTCACTTTTTAGCCTTCCAGATAACTTTACTATGACTTGTTACATCAAATATTTTTAAAGCAGACAAAGGTCAAATAGCTATATGAGGTGGTCACACAAGGCCATAACATTCTCATCTAGTGTTCATGAGGAATGTCTCTATACATTTGGTTTCTTCAGCTCCCAGATGTACCCCCAGCTATTGTCACATCTACGTGATATAACCATGTGCATCTTATTCCAGTTGTCTTGTCCTATCCCTTATCACCAAAATAGGCTACATTGTGATACCATACAGTAGTAATAAATACTTACTCATTGATTAAATCCCTTATCACCAAAATAGGCTACATTGTGATACCATACAGTAGTAATAAATACTTACTGATTAAAATCAATGGAGCAGGGAATGACATTTTTTCAAGCCCTGAATGAAAACACCTGCAAAATCTGTTACTTTCTGGAAAAGTGGCTACTCATATTGACAGTGTTTAAGGAACATATGAATGTAGTAAATTATTAAGACTAGTTTTTAAGTCAGCTATCTTAGATAATAAATATATGAAAATATGAACAAAGGAAGTAGATAATGAAGTTTGTATGAAGGCAGAAGAAATAAGAGAGTTCTTGTGAGGAATAAATCAATATAAGAGAACTCATGTACAACACAGGAAAACTATGTACCACAGAAGTAACAGAGAACAATGTGAAACATATATACTACCCACAATACAAGAAAAATGTTTTAGAGTAAAATCTAAGGAATAAAATCTGAGAAATATCATTACTTCATCCAGCAATCTTCTGAAAACTTCACTATAAAATCCATATTACAAGTCATATTAGATGAAACATATCTATATAATGGAGAGTATTAATTGTGAATCCTGGTTTTCTGTTCAAGAAAAAGAAACTGTGCAGAACCAAACAGACAGCATAACAAGACAAAGGTTCACAGTCTTCTCAATTGAACTTAATATATTTCTAATCTACCTACAGGGGATGGAGTGAGGATTACTGTTTAGGAGTACTGTGTCTTCTTCCAGATGACTGGAGTCTCATCACAACACACAAATGGCAGCTCTCATGCCAGAGTATTCAATGCCTTCTTCCATACTCTGCAGACCCAGCCCCTGTGTGATTCACCAACATGCATGCAGACTAATCACTCATATACATGAAAGAACAAGAAAACAAAACAAATGAAAACAAGACAACTAGCTATAGACATTTGAGAAACACAAAGAAAACAGAAACAATTTTAGAAAAGGAAGAAATTTAATTTAAACTTTTCAATAATGGTGTGATTGCATAAATAAACAAAATGCACAAGCAGAATCTTTGTTCTTGGCAAATTCTTTTGATATTGAAGAACTCATGATTTAAAATTCTGAATTGCACATGGGAGGCAGAGGAAGGCAGATTTCTGAGTTTGAGGCCAGCCTGGTCTAGAAAGTGAGTTTCAGGACAGCCAGGGCTACACAGAGAAACCCTGTCTTGAAATAAACAAACAAACAAACAAACAAAAGCCGGGCATAGTGACTTTAATCCCAGCTCTCAGGAGGCAAAGGCAGGCAGATTTCTAAGTTCGAGGCAAGCATGGTCCACAAAGTGAGTTATAGCACAACCAGAGTTATACAGAGAAACTTTGTCTAGAAAAAAACATTCTGAATCACTCTCTCTCTCTCTCTCTCTCTCTCTCTATATATATATATATATATATATATATATATATATATATACACACACACACACATATGAATCACTAAATATATACATATATATGTATACACACACATATGAATGATAATCTTCAGAAAGTACCTGCATTTTTAACAAAGTACAGGTCTCAGTAGATAAAGAGAAAAAAAAAGAGAGAGAATGCTACAAACAATTTCCTAAGGATGATACAATTAAGACTGATATTTAGGTAGCATTTTAGGTTGGATAACATGAGACCCACTTCCCATCAGAGCTCAGTCAAAACTAAGAGGCGCAGAGAAACGTTAAGTTCATGGTGACAGTATTTTACCCTGATCAGTTCCTGAATTAATCATGGAACAAAAATGAAAGGAACCTAACAACTTCCAAAAGGACACGCATGAAGAAATATAACCATAGCTTCCTTGAAATCTTCTTTATATTTTCAGCATTTCACTGTAAGCTCTCTAACACAAAATTCATTCACAGACAGCCTGCACATATGAGCAAAGTTTGATAAGGAATCCTGGCAGTGAATACAAAACTGGGCATAGAGACTCTGGGTTTTATTCCCTGCACTCTGGAGACAGAGGCACAGCTTGTGGATACTGGAGGCTCCTTAGGAGAGACTCTTTTTTAAGTCCCTCAAGACTTTGAGGGCATGGGGACTCCACAAGCACAACCCAAAATGTCTGTGTTTAAGGTTATGTTTCATCTCTAACTCTGCCCAGACTAGGAAATTCAACAAACCAATTTTACACAGCACACCCAGACCTATTCTTCCCACTCAGCTCAAGCAGACTTCCAAATAGCTGCCAGGATGTTCAAGGCCTGTTCTACACCAACGCATGTTTGCTACCTGCATAGAACAGAACTGGACTTAGTAAGAAGCTGTAAAAAAGTTCCTGTCCACCATATTAGATTTTCAATGATTAACCATAACATCTCAGATGGATATCCCTGCCAACTGACCTAATGCCACACAGCAAAAGGAAACTTAGAGGCTGGAACTAAAGCAATTTGACAATGGTAATAGAACTTACCTACCCCAAATCAAAAATGCAATACCGTTGCTCATGACAAGAAGAATGATGAAACAAACTCAAGAGACAGAAGAAAAAATACAATTTGAACACCATTCAATGAGGTCAATGGACATAAAGAGGAAACAAGCACAGGAACTCAAAGAGGACAGGAACTAACTGAATGAAAGACAAGAGAAGTCCTGCAAGTGGCTAAGGAAATAATTTTGATAATGCAGGATGTTAACATTGCACCCAGTCATATAAACATCTAAGGAATCCTCAATATGAATGAAATGAGAAATGAACTCTAAGCAGGATGGTAACTCAATGGAGGGCCAATTCACAAAGATAGAGCATGTAGAAGACAAACATCAATGTTCCAATGGAAGCTGAAGGAGCTGCCTCAGTCAATCAAGTAAGTCAGGTGACACAAATGAACAAAATTCTTGTTGCATGTTAGCAGAAATATTAAAAGATAAATGTTTGATTAAAGCCTAATACAGTGGGGAAGGTCTTTCATCCTAGCACTCAGGGTGCTCAGGCAGGCAAATTTATGTGAGCTAGAAGCCATTCTTGTCTCTATATCAGGATACATGAGAGTCAAGTCTGAAGAGTGAGACTCTGTCTCACAAACAAACTAACTAACTAACCAAACAGGAAACTCAAACGAGAAATTAAAGTTATATTTACTATGTTGATATCAAAACTGGCTAAAATGTGAGAGGATGTTAGAAGACTGCTGATATAGTTCTGAATGAATATGTCTCACTTTTGAAGTTGGAACCCCAATTGGTCACAATGTTTTCAAAAATTTAGTTGTGGAACCTTACTGAATAAAGAATGACACTGGTGGTAGGCTCTGAGAAAAAGAATAGACCAAAGCCATCTTAGTTCTCTCTTCCTCCTTAATGACTGGAGGTGAGGATGTGATCTCTCAGCTGTCTATTTCAAAAACATGGCTATTTGCTGTCAGGCCTCCTTACCATGGTGGATAGTTATCCTCTGGAAGCATTACCCAACGTGGTCTTTTTCTTCAATTACTTTCCTTGATCATGGTGCTTTAGGAAAGCAGCAGATGAAAATATAGAAAAACATATTATGATTGGATTTAAGGTTCCCTTTTAGAGGAAAGAACAAATCATGTCATATTCTGAAAGCTAATCAAGAACAGAATATATGTTAGGTCATAAGAATTATAAGGCCATTTTAAGAAATGATATCATCTAAAATCATCATAGTCTATATTGTGTCTCTACTTTTAGTGAAAAGTAGGTGACATAATGGCCTCACATTCAGCAAATATTGAGATATAATAAAGTACACATTTGAGGTCTGGATGCAGGAATATCTTTAAGAACACTTAATAGACATCTTTAAGAACACTTTTTTAATAACAATATTGATCACAGTATCACATCTCAGATCATAAATGATGGTGACTAAAAATATCTACAAATGTCAGCTTTGATCAAATGTGGACCCTGTATCTATCCTGTATGCAGTTGGGTTTCAACAGTCAGACTCTAGTCTAAAATGCTCAGTTGAGATTTGAAGGCCTATATACAATGCTGTATCCTTTCTAGACCAAAGAAATAGAGTATGGGGGTCAAAATTCAAGGATTACTTAAAAGAAATAATTTTCTTTGTATCTAAGCAGATAAAAACTGTAAAATCAGAGTATAAAATGGCCATTAGAAGCAAGACATAGAATAATATACCTTGTGATACAATTCCATAAGCATATTTTCATGAAGAATTGAAATATGTATTGAAGAATTAATTTGAGAATATTTAGTGAAATAAATAAAAATATTAAGCCGGTCGTGGTGGCTCATGCCTTTAATTTCAGCACTCAAGAGGCAGAGGCAGGAGGATTTCTGAGTTGGAGGCCAGCCTGGTCTACAGAGTGAGTTACAGGACAGCCAGGACTATACAGAAAAACCCTATCTCAAAAAAACAAAACCAAAACCAAACCAAAACAAAACATTTTGTTGCATTAATATTATGCACCATTTTCTAATACATGACAAAAGTAAAACAGATAATAATTTCATAAATTCCACACAGGTTTACCTTCAGAATACTTAGAAGTATACGAGTAAATAAATGGGTTATGTGACAACACAATGGTAATATAGAGTGCTGTTTTATAATGGAAAGGAACGTTTTAGGTTGTATAATAATTATACTAATTATTCATTAATTATGGATACATTATTATTCATAAATCTATGACTGTCCAACATGAAGTCTAAGTCTTTTGACTCCAGGATTATTCTTTGCTTTATCATTTGAGCTTACTCATCTAACATTATTATAGGCTACAAGGATCAGAACCATTTATGATTCTTTGACTTGATCACTATTCTTATCTTTATTATTTGAGCTCATTCATCTAACATGATTATGGATGGCACAGATTACTATTATTTCTGACTCTTCCTTCATTTTTTAATAAAAAATAGAACTCAGGGTTATATTCAGGTTCTATCATAAAATTGTAGCAGAAATGTAAACCTCTGGGCTGGAGAGATGACTCAGGGGTAAAGGGCACTTGCTGTTCATGAAAAGAAACACAGACTAATTCTTTCTTTCTACACACAAAACAAGGTATGATTTTTGTCTGAATCCTGTGTGATGCATTTTGTGATGACTTCTGGGCTCCACTGGTCTCATATAGGCATGCAGAAGAACACACCTATAGTTAAATAAAAGTTTAAAGAAATAAATAAAAGTCTGTCTGCCAGGTCTGTCATAGAAATGGAATGGAGTAGGTTCAACAGTAAAAGTCTGACGGCCAGGTCTGTCATAGAAATCGAATGGAGTAGGTTCAACAGTATGTGAGATTTCTCAGGTTCAGATGGCTCCTGTAGGCATAAGGCTTGTACTCCCTGCCTATGTTATTGGGGAATGTTCTCCCTGCCAAGGTTTATGTCTACATAACCAGAAACAGTAAGATTCCATGAAGCAAAAATTTGTCTGTTATTCCTCAGAAAAATGGTAATGCTATGGCCTTCAGGTCAGCCCTTAAGGCTGTGGGAAAGAACTATGAAAACATGAGTTGAAGATTATATAATTTAAAATAAAAGCTATTCTTTAGAGCTTTTCTCTGTGGGACTGTGAAAGGCAGCCTGTGTTCTAATTGAGCAAAGCTTACTTTGGAGACCCAGTAGAAAACTCTACAAGGGATAGAACAGTGAGCTACGTTCCCAGACACAGGTGTCTGACAACACGGAACCCACAACTCAATAATCCTGTGACTATCTGTCATATTGACAATGTCCCAAGTCCCTGGCATTCTGGCTAAACTGCACCCTCACAGTTACCTGACAATAGCCAAGTATGCTCCCCACAGTATACTGCAACAGCTAGGTAGATAACCCAGCCCGCTATAAAAGGGGCTGTTTGGCCCCTCCTCTCTCTCTCCTTAAGCTCTTAAATCTCTTAATTCTCATCTCTAGCTCTCCTCCTCCCTATCCTCTCCTCCCTCTCTCCACATGGCCATGGCTGGCTTCTACTTCCCTACTCTTCTTCCTCTTTCTGACTTTCTACAGTAAACACTTTAAAACCAGGGACCATCTCTCTGCTCATCAAGACCCGCTGTTCTTCAATGATTGGAATAGGCCTGACCCTAAAGAGCCACGTGTCACCTCCAGCAGCAAAGCCTCTCAGTGTTTCCAGTCACCAGACAAGACTAAAGACTCTCACATCCTGGGAAACACTGAGTGCCTTATACCCCTGCTCCCTTCTCCCTTCAGACCCCAGGATGACCCAGTTATCCCCAGGGCCCTCACTTTGTTCTCAGCTCTTCCACAACATACAGTGACATCTGGGATGTCCATGACAGAGGTCCTGTTGTCTGTGGCCTCTGTGAGGCCCAGAGACAACAAACTGCTCCCTCTCTACCCCTGCAGACTGGAGACCCATGGCTTCCCACAACCAGACACCCAACTGGGCCTCATAGAGAGTGCTGTCCACTTGCCCAGAGCACTGGAGCTCTGGTGAGACAGGGGATTCCCCTTTAATTCCCCGCACCCACTGCCCAACATTCCTCAACTATGCAAAATATGAACATGCAATATGATGTGTATAAGGGGCTCCAAGTACCTAAAATTACAGAGGTAGCTACACTAATGAGTCAGTAAAGGGGAAGGGATGGTTTAAAAAACAAGACTCATGGTGTGAGGAATAAAGGAGTACCAGGAAGTGAGAGAGTGATGATCTCAGACAAAATTTGACCCACTTAAGATTCTGGTTTGAGTTTGAAAATGCAGGCAAGTTTCAAAGTCCAAGAACAACCTAGAATAGATCAAGTTCTAATGAGGAAAATGTTAGGTCCAGGTATCATGGGACACATCTTTAACACCAGGATTCAGGAGCTAGAGCAAGACACACCTATGTGTACAAGATCTATCCACAGAGATATTTCCAGGCAGCCAAACTTAGTCTGTGAAGGAGTTGAAAAACAGAAAGGTAATTTCTCACTTAAAACTAGCCTCTATATCTAGATTTAGCAACCAGAAAGCACACACAAGCAAACTACATAGGAGCTGCTATGTTTAAAAAACAGTGCACTTCATTTCTTTTTATAAACGTTATAGGTTACTACAGAGCAATAGGGATAAAAACTGCATGTACTGGTACAGAGACAGACAGATTGATCAATGGATAGAACTTAAAGCCCAGAAATTAAACCACACACTTACAGACAATTGATCTTTGACAAAGAAGCCAAAAATATATAATGGAAAAAAGAAATCATCTTCAATAAACAGTGCTGGTCTAACAAGCAGTCTGTATGTAGAAAAATGAAAATAGATCCACATTTGTCACCTTGCACAAAGCTCAAGTTCAAGTGGATCAAGGAACTCAACATAAAACAAGATGCAATCAAGGAAATAGAAGATAAAGGTGGGGGGTGACTGGAGAGATGGCTCGGAAGTTAAGAGCACCGACTGCTCTTCCAAAGGCCCTGAATTCAAATCCCAGCAACCACATGGTGGCTCACAACCACCCATAATGAGATCTGACGCCCTCTTCTGGTGTATCTGAAGATAGCTACAGTGTACTTAGATATAATAAATAAAATCTTAAAAAAAAAAAGAAGATAAAATGGGAAAGAGCCTCAAACTTACTGTCACAGGAGGAAATTTCCAAAAAGAACTCCAATGGCTCAGGCTCTAAGATCACGAATTGACAAATGGGACCTCATGAAACTAGAAAGCTTTTGTAAGTCAAAGTTCATAGTAAATAGGACAAAGTGCAACCTACAGATTGGGAAAAAATTCTTCTCTATCCCCACACTTGATACAGGGCTAATATCCAATATATATAAAGGACTCAAGAAGCTAACCACCAAGAAACCAAACAACCCAATCAAATAATGGGGTAGATACCTAAACAGAGAATCCACAATGGAACAACTGTGGAAGGCTGAGAAACTTCAAAAGCAATATTCAAAGTCCTTAATGATCAGAAAAATATAAATCAAAGCAACACTGAGATTCCACCTTCCACCAATCAGAATGGCTAAGATCAAAAACACGGGTGACAGGCTGGCGAGATGGCTCAGTGGTTAAGAATGCCGACTGCACTTCCGAAGGTCCCGAGTTCAAATCCCAGCAACCACATGGTGGCTCACAACCATCCTTAATGAAATCTGATGCCCTTTTCTGGAGTATCTGAGGACATCTACAGTGTACTTACATATAATAAATAAATAAATCTTAAACAAAAAACAAAAAACTCGGGTGACAGCACATGTTGGCCAGGATGTGGAGAAAGAGGACCAATCCTCCATTGCTTGTGGAATTGCAAACTGGTCAACATTCTGGAAATCCATCTGGAAATTCCTCAGAAAATTGGAAATAGATATACCTTAACACCCAGCTATACCACTCTTAGGTATATACACAAAAGATGCTCCACCATGACACAGAGGCTTGTGTTCCACTATGTTCAGAATGGCCTTATTTGTGATAGCCAGGAGCTGGAAACAACCCATATGCTCCACAATGGAAGAATCGATACTTAAACATGATTCATTCACACAATGGAATATTATTCATCTATTAAGAACAATGACATCAGGAGGTTTGGAGGAAAATGGATTGAACTAGAAAATTCCATCCTGAGTGAGGTAACTCAGAACCAAAAAGGACATGCATAGTATGTACACACTAATAAATGGATATAAGCCAAAAAAAGTATATAATACAACGTAAATAATTAAAAAGGGTTAAATGCTCAAGGAACCTAGTGAGGATGTCTCAATCCCACTTGGGAGAGAAGAAAGCAGTCATGGGGGAAGAAGGAGGGAGGGACCTGATTGGGAGCAGGGACAGAGAGGGGAAGGGGAAACATGATAAGGCATTATGAGGTATGGGGGGAGGACAGAAGCCCCGAGAACCAGTTTAAAAAAATGGAAATAGACAGCCTCAGGAGGTAGGCTGTGGAGGTCCATCTCACATGTTCCAAAGACCTAGGAGGTGAGAGACTCCCAGGACTCAAAGGGAGAGACCTTGGATAAAGTGCTCTACAGTGGAGAGGGGGAACTTGTAGAGTCCACCTCCAGTGGAGGGGCAGGCATCAAGTGGAGTGATGGAGTTGCAATCCTATACACAAAACCTCTGATCCAGAATTGTTCCGGTTTGAAGGATATCCAGGGACAAAACTGCAGAAGTACATGAGAGAAAGGAGGTCCATGGACAGGCCCAAATTAGGATCCATATCAAGGGGGAGGCAAAGGGCAGTGACACTGTTATTCATACTGTGGTGTGCTTATAGACAGGAGCTTGGCATGGCTGCCCTCTAAGAGGTTCAACAAGCAGGTGAGTCAGATGCAGATTCTAGCACCCAACCAATGGATGGAAGCCAATGACCCCTGTGGTTGAATTGGGGAAAGGCCAGAAGAAGCTGAGGAGGAGGGTGGCCCCATCCATATGCCAGCAGTCTCAACTGAACTGGACCCCCCCAAGATCTCTCAGAAAAGGGCCCAACAACCGGGACATATACAGCAGCTGATATGATGAACATGACAAATAAACAGTGGATGACTCCCTGGTCTGACCTCAGTGAAAGAACATTCACCTAATCCTCCAGAGACTTGAAGTGCCAGGGATTGGGGAGGCCTGGTGGAATGGTGAGGTGTGGGGACATCCTCTTGGTAGGGTGGGGAGGAGGGATGGGATGGGGTGCAGAGAAAATTTTAGAAACTTTATTTAAAAAATCAAGTTAAGGGTCTTTAGTGTAAAAATGACAATTGACTTGTATATAACTTCTATATGCAATTTTATGAATAGTGTTACTATGAATATATTTTATGCTGAGAGCATATTGCATAAAATATATTGACATACAAAATCAAGGAGGAGACATGGTAGAAACTCACTGATGGCTGCCAGGGAGAATATATATACACAGGGATAAAATGAATCATTTGAGGGTAATGTCCTTGGAACGATTCCCTCATTATATCAATCTGTTAAAATACTATCACAGTTGGAACATCTTCCTGAATAAGCATGGATCTGCATTGTGGCATTGTTCCAGGTAGTTCTCAGGTTCCCAATCAGTAATAAATATGAATACAATGACAATCTTCGGAACCTAGCTGTTACAGATTTCATCTCTGGCCACCACTCTTGTAGGTAGGTTCACATGAAAGACAGAAAGTGTGATAATGGTCTCCTGGCATACATACCAATACACATACAAACACATGTATGCACAAATACATAAATATGTTTATGCATTAATAAAAGCATAAGAATTCACTTGGGCCAGGCATGGTAGCACACGCCTTTAATCCCAGCACTCGGGAGGGAGAGGTAGGTGGATCTCTGAGTTCAAGACCAGCCCGGTCTACAGAGTGAGTTCCAAGACAACCAGGGCTACACAGTGAAACCCTGTCTCGATAAACTAAAAAAAAAAAAAAAAAAAGAATTCATTCTGAACATGGAGATACTATTACTGAAGAAAGTTGTCATAACCATGATATCAGTAAATATTTAGTCCTTTTTATGTATTTCATTGACCTTATATTTCTCTACTGTCAAATATTTCTCTTGGCATTTAACAGGTATATGAATGATCTCTTTCAACACCCCGGCCTCAGAAGTATAGATTGACGATGAGAAAAAGCAGATTATCGAGTACCATGGAATGTCAGAAAATGAATGAGAATTGACAAGGGAAATATTGATTTCCTAGGAACAATAAACACTAGGCCAGGGAATAATCAAGTGCAGAAACCCAGGCTCTCAGTGTTCCTTCTAGCACTTTCTCAGGAATAACCAAATGCTACACCAAATTCACAAATTTCTTCTGAAAAAACCCACAAGAAATTTGACCAGAAAGTGCAGAACACAGAAAGTAGGGGAATATGGTATAGTCATCATACAAAGTTGACCTTACCTGGGTCCAAAAGCAAATGACCACAAAAACATGCACATAGAAAATAACAGTATGGGTGTGCCAGTGTAAGTTTTAAAATGTTTCTCTCTAATAGATGCAGAAAGTAAACTCAACTTGATTTCATGACAGTGACTCAAAACTGTTTCAACAAGCACAAACCAAACAACTCAAGGCATAAATTATGTACAATCAGTGGGAGAAAGCTCACTGATAGATATATGTCAATATAGCTATGAAAGGCCTAGGGCAAAATATCACAGTGGATCACTATGAAAGCTCTGAAGAATGTGGAACAGAAGGAACATTACTGAGTCTAATGAGGATAATAGCCAACATCCTAAGCCTATCCCTACACACACTGAAGACAGCTGTCATCATTCTACTCTACTCAGTAGACAAACAAGGATGTGCAAAGCCTCCACAATAACTTATCACAGTACAGCAGTGCTTGCACAGAGCAAGTAAGACTTAGAATGTTTTCAGTGTTCAAATAAGGATATGAGGAAGACAATTTTTCTCAAATTTCAAGAAATATAATTCTTCAACTCAAGACATGCAAGTATCCCAAGAAAATAATCCAATCTGATAAAACACTTAACATGCTATAGAATAATACAAGAAAAATACAAAAAAAAAATATATGATTTGGATTTATACATTCCTAAAGAATAATCTGATAAGTGAGAAGACCACTCAGTGCCTAAAAGGATCTTGGATATGCTGGTTTAGCATACAAACTGCTAAAGGGGGCTCTGTAGGTTGATGGGTGTAAATTGTCATTAATGGTTCTCCCTAGATGCTGACCTTTGTGCTGTAATACCAACCTATCAATGTATGTTGACCAGCGCAGTAGTGACAGGTAGGTAACAGAAACTTTACTGGCTTGAACTGAGGTCAACCTACAAAGGAAATACAGACATGGCACTGGAAGCTGGTCAAAAGTTGCTCTAAAGATCACAGTCTGAAAAGTGAATTTATAACTGACATACTGCTATATGTAGAAATATGGAAATACATTTAAATTGTTGAGGCTTTCAGCCTAAGTCAGACAAACATGGTTTGTAAAGGAAAACTGCCAATTCAGAGAGAGCTGAATAAAAAGCCAGCAGTGGGGTAAAGGCAAGACTGTAAAAGAAGGAGGAAGTGGAGTTATAGAAACCCATGCTGTCATTTACCATGGAACATGGAATTATGAATATATGACAGCATGGATACCCATCCAAAACCTTCCTCAGAACATACATGAAACACAAGGATAGGATGAAAACATGAATAACAAGGGATGAGACAGAGATAGAAGAGATGGTAACTGTGTAAGCACTCTGGGACACTTCCTGTGCAAAGGCCATTCACCTGAAAATGCAAGCACTAGGAGATTTAGTTAGCACAGATTAGAGTAAACTCTAGGAACTCTGTAATATCTGCAATACCAAAGAAACCAGGTAATGCAAATCCTCTACCAGAATGTTTCTCTGTGAATATTCTAACAATTGTAATATACATGAAATAAATATAATCCCTAATCCTTGTGATGGAAAATTTACTGACAACAGGAATTTCTGTAAAACAGAAATTGGAGATGCAGGGAAAAATACATTGCTGTCATAAATTTACAATACTCAAAACTTGATGCCCTGGGCATTTGCAGACAGCATCAAGTGTGTAATAAAAATGGGCATAGGAACACATGAATTTTCAGGGAGAAATGAGGACATTTTTCAAAGTATGTCACTTCATGACTCTTACCTGTGACATACAGGCTGAGTATCGTTGTCATTTCTACCAGCAACAGACCATAAATTCCTGCTCCAGTGACAGATGTTATACTTTAAATTCAAAAGGAAGAAATACATAAAATAAATGTGTGTCCTGGAATTGTTTTGTCTAATTGTATAACAGGAAAAGCACATCTTCCATTTCATGGAGACTGAACAAGAGCTCATTCTAGAATGGGAAGAATAACCTATGGGTTTACCTACTTCCACCATGAAGTCAATATGAACACTAGGGCTTCGACTTTAAATCTTGCCACTGACATTTCCTCATTTACATACCTGATTCTGAATAGACACAATTCCACAGGCTTGAGCCTTCCAGTCAGTTTACTATCACTTGTTTCTTCACAACCTTTCTTTCTTTCTTTCTTTCTTTCTTTTTTTTTTTTTTTTTGGTTGGTTTTTTTCGAGACAGGGTTTCTCTGTGTAGCCCTGGCTGTCCTGGAACTCACTCTGTAGACCAGGCTGGACTCGAACTCAGAAATCCCCCTGCCTCTGCCTCCCGAGTGCTGGGATTACAGGCATGCGCCACCACGCCCGGCTTTCACAACCTTTTCAAAGTAGATAAATTCAAATAGCAACATGCAGTGTTCAGACATTGGGACTCTTGAGTACTAGAAGGCCATCGCATTCTAGTCTAGCATTTCCTAGGAAAGTCTCTTAAATATTGGATTCCTGTACTCCCACTTGTATCTTCCTATTGTCACATCTAAGTGCTGTAACAATGTTTATCTCTTTAAAGCTGTCTTTTTTTTTTTTTTTTGGTTTTTTTGATACAGGGTTTCTCTGTATAGTCCTGGCTGTCCTGGAACTCACTTTGTAGACCAGGCTGGCCTCGAACTCAGAAATCCGCCTGCCTCTGCCTCCCAAGTGCTGGGATTAAAGGCGTGCGCCACCACGCCCCCCTAAGCTGTCTTTTCCTATCCCTTACCATTAAAAGAGATGATTATATTAGCATACAGTAGTACTAAATATTTATCCATACATTGAAATCAGAAGAACATGGAATCATATTTTTCAAGCCCTGAGAGAAAATAACTGGCAACTTTAATGTGAAATCCAGAAAAGTGGCTACAACTATTGACAGTGTAAAACATACATTTGAACATAGTAATATATTAAGACACCTTTTTTACTCAAAAAACTACATAGAAAATAAACTAATGAAAATATGCACAAAAGAATAAGACATAAAATTTTCATGAGAACTTAGGAAATACGACATTTATTGTGAAGAATGAATGAATGAATACAAGAAAAGTAGGAAATATTCCTCATGTACAACATAGTAAAGCTCTCTCCCATACAAGGAATGGAGAAAAATATGAAGCATATTTTGCCACTCACAATGCCCGAGTGATTGCTTCTAGATTGCAAATGCTAAGGAATGCAATCTCACAAAGAACAGATTTTCATTGACCAATCATCAAAGAAGTTCACAATAAAAATTTTGGTAAAAGTCAGAATAGATAACACAGCTATCTACATAATTAAGTCTATTATTTGTGGATCTTGGTTTTCAGTCCAGGAAGAAGAATTCTGTCAAACTAAAATGACATCGTATTGTATAGGGATATTCAAGGCTGTTCCGACTTAGGGTTTGGTCCAGTACAAGGCACACAACTTTCCTCACTGTGGTTGGAATACAAGCAAGCCTTTAGGATTCGCGTCAATCCCAAACAACAAAAGTACATTTACTAAGAAAAAGGAGGTTCGCATTTTTAAAGTATTGTCAAATTGAATGGCAGAACATGTGAAATATTAGAGAAAGATCTTAGAGACAGGATATGTCCAACACTCCTCAGGTGAGAGACGAGGGGTAAGCTACTTGAGGAAGAGAAAGACAGTACAGGAAGAAGAGAATGGTAAAGGAATACAGTAGAGTGCATGGGCAGCAGTACAGTACAGTTGAGAGAGTACAGCCACAGAGAAGGAAAAGGACACAGTTTTACTGGGAGAGTTTTACAGACTCAGGCTGAAGAGAGAACATGCTAGGCACAGGTAAAGACAGAATGAGCAGGAGAAAGAGAAGGAGCCAGAAGATTTAAAAAAGATTGCTACAGTTAATTTAAGGCCAAGCAGAGCAATTCTGTGTCTGAGAGAAGAACCAGGCTGAATGAGTCACCTGGGAGAGTAGTTTGAGCCTGAACAGCGAGTTGAACGAGACAGTTAAGAGTTGAAATGAGGTCAGGCAGTGGTGGCACATGCCTTTAATCCCAGCATATTTCTCAGTTCGAGGGCAGCCTGGTCTGCAGAATGAGTTCCAGGGCACCCAGGACTCTACACAGAGAAACCCTGTCTTGAAACCAAAAAAAAAAAAACAAAAAAAAAAAAAAAACAAGAGTTGAAATGAACAAACAAAGCGGGAGCTTATTCAGCAGGAAATTTCTGAGGGTGAAAACACTCTATGACCAGATAAGATTGTTTGGGGGCTAGAGGCTTCCAGGACTAGGCCAAGGTAAGTAGACGGAGGCAGTAAGCCTACCAGACAACAATTATAATAGGAAAATACAAGTTACTTTTAAGATCCTGTGGAAAATCTAATACCACTCACTATAAAAGCTTTCTAGAATGTAAGAAGAGAAGAAACACACCTCAGAAAACAAATGGAAAGAGACTTGAAACTAAACCAAACAGTCCAGAAAAGGCAGGAAAGTCATTATTCCATCCTTTTTTTTCCATTTTGTATTATTTTCTTTATTTACATTTCAAATGTTAATCCCTTTCCTAGAATCCTCTCCAAAAATCCTCTAACTTCTCCCCCTCCCCATTCTAAAGAACCCATCCTCTCCTGTTTCCTGGACCTAGTGTTCCCCTATACTCTGGCATAGACCTTTCACAGGTCCAAGGGCCTCTCCTCCCATTGATGATCGACTAGGCCATCATCACCTACATATGCAGCTAGAGCCATGAGTCCCACAATATGTTTTGTTTGGTTTTTTTTGTTGTTGTTGTTGTTTTGGGTTTTGGTTTTTTGTTTTGTGTTTTGGTTGGTGGTTTAGTTTCAGGGAGCTCTAGGGATACTGGTTAGTTCCTATTGTTGTTCCTACTATGGGGCTGTAAATCCCATCAGGTCTCTGGGTAATTTCTCTAGCTCTTTCATTGGGGACCCTCTGCACTGTCCAATGGATGACTGTGAGCATCCACTTCTGTATTTGTCAGGCACTAATAGAGCCTCTCAGGAGACAGCTATATCAGCCTCCTGTCAGCAAGCTCTTATTGGTATCCACAATATAATAAGGCCAAATTAAACAAACTGCATCAGTGTGAACGCAATTCAAGGACTTAAAATCATGTAGACTGGACCGAAGATGTGATTCAGAAAGCAAGTGCATCTTCTGGAGAAGAACAACTCAGATCAGACCATCCACTCTGTCAACAAATATTGTGGATGGACTCTCTGGTGGTAGCATTCAGTGTCCAGAAACTGCTATGCAAACTGGGGCAGGAGGCAGAGTTATCAATGGCCATACCCAGATTTGTATCCTGTGTGCTACAATCTCAATCTGCCAGGCAAGGCATGGCCGCCAATATCATAGTGGCAAGGCTATCTGTGGGTAACAAAAGGCTTTCCTGTTCAAGCTGAGGCTGGCTCCTCAGGAAAAACATACATAGACTAAACAGAGAATCTGGCTAAAATCCAATAAGGAAGGTCACAGGCCCTGGGAGGGAATCCAGGATTGAGATCTGCTTCATGTGTAAATGGCCCTTTTCAAACACATTAACTGATGCTGATTTCAGTCTGAGTAAAAGAAACTTTGATTTCAATGGGCAACAGCAATTTCCCAGCATCAAAATTAATTAAATATTGACATGAAGTGACAGCTGACAGCGCTGCCTACCATGGGAAATCCATATCATCACATCTAATATTCTTAGTGAAATCTTTCACTAAGACGCATCACTGAATGCTGTATTTACATCAAAGAGTGCATATGCCTCAATGTGAAACTAACGGAGACTATAACTTTGTTAGGTTAATGTTAATATTTACAGCCATATGATGGTGCTTTATAACGTAAATTTTCTTTTTTTTTTTTTTTTTTTTTTTTTTTTTTTTTGGTTTTTCGAGACAGGGTTTCTCTGTGTAGCTCTGGCTGTCCTGGAACTCACTCTGTAGACCAGGCTGGCCTTGAACTCAGAAATCCACCTGCCTCTGCCTCCCGAGTGCTGGGATTAAAGGCGTGCGCCACCACGCCCGGCTAACGTAAATTTTCTAATTCAATCAAATCTCCACCGATCGCCATATGACAAATATCTACAAAGCTCTCTGAGGATGCCTACTCAGTTCCCTGGAGAAAGGGAAATGAAATGGCAAATGGAGGAACAGGGGAGTTAAGAAAGCATGAACGAATTTGAATTACAGGAGCTTTATAAAGGCTTTTGCAAAGACAAACCTCCCAGTATACAAACTCCAGATGCAGCCAAGGATCTACAGGGATACTTTAGAAAAATATTCTGGCAACCAGAAAATTGATTAAAACATCACCATAAACTCAATTCACAGGAACTCAAACTTCCTGACAATGGTAAGATATCCACAACAGAATTGTGAAGAGTAGCGACAGAAAATGCACCCCTGCTCCACAAGCCTGCCCTGCTCCTGCCCATTTACCAGCCCAACAGCTCCTCTGACCTGGAAGGCTACAGGACCAGATGCTGAATATCCTAGGAGGCCAGCACAGCAACTGCAGCTTAAGGAAGTTTTCAGGTTCTGCAAATACTAGGCACGAGTCTCCCTCCAGGACTTCCGGACCACGAGGCAGCCAAGGTACAAGGAGAATGCTGAAAAGGCGGGACTTCCTGTCATTTCTGCCTGGCTCCTCAGAGCCCCTCCTTCTGAACCCGCCCAATATTCAGCAGCTTCCTGCAATTCTTCTAAGCCCACCTACTTCAGGACCTTTTAATTAATTAGCTTCCCATTTCTTCACAGCATTTTTTATTGTTTTGGATTTTTGCTTGCTTGCTTACGGAATTCATTGATTGATTGGTTGGTTCTTTGTTTTTATTTTGTCTTTTTCTTAAACTTATTTAATCATGCATGAAGCCCACCCTCCCCAGCAGGAACCACTCCTCCAACTCTGTTGCAGGCTGCCTTTCACACAACTTCTCTGGACCTACTCTGCACAGCTTCCCCACAATGTTGCTGCCAGACTAGACCAGAGCTGGATGTACTAGGACACTGCACGTAAGTTCTGAGAGTTTTACAGAATCAGGCTGAAGAGAGAACATGCTAGGAACAGGTAAAGACAGAATGAGCAGGAGAAAGAGAAGGAGCCAGAAGATGAGAAAGATTTCTACAGTTCATTTAAGGCCAAGTGGAACAATCCAGTGTCTGAGAGAAGAACTCAGCTTGGAGAGGAGTTTGAGCTGGAAAAACCGAGTTGAATCAGCTAGTTAAGCATTGAGAAGGAATAAGAAAGGGGGAGCTTGCCAGGCTTGGTGGCGCACGCCTTTAATCCCAGCACTTGGGAGGCAGAGGCAGATAGATTTCTGAGTTCGAGGCCAGCCTGGTCTACAGAGTGAGTTCCAGGACAGCCAGGGCTACACTGAGAAACCCTGTCTCGAAAAACCAAAAAAAAGGAGATAGAGCGACTGGGCAGGGACTGGGGACGGGGCCGAGAGAGAGCTAGCGAGGGAGGGCGTGAAGCCAGAGAGAGCCAGAGAGGAAAAAGGGCGGCCACTCGTGTGTGAGCAGCCGCGGACGGGAGTGGGGAAGCTGGGGGAGGAGGTGCAGGGAAGGAAGGACGAAGGCCGAGAGGACAGGGCGGCTAGCGAGGTGGCGAGGGGAGAAGGAGGAGCTGTGGGAGGGCAGGGGCTGAGCTGAGGGAGTGAGGGAGAGAAGCGGACGCGCCAGGGATGGGAGGGAAGGGGGGTCACGCGGGGGCGCGCGCGCACCGGGAGCGCGTTCGGAGGCGAGTGGAACTGGATCAGGTTTGCTGCCAGCGGCGTGAGCTTCGGCCGCGGTTTTACAACAGCTCCACTCGCGCCGGACACAGGGAGCAGTGAGCACACGTTCCTCGCCAGCGGACCCGTCGGACAGGATTCCTCGGCCCCAGCCCCGCGGGGAGGGCTAGTTGCACATAGTGATTTAGATGAAAGAGCTATCGAAGCTTTAAAAGAGTTCAATGAAGAAGGCGCATTGGCAGTGCTTCAACAGTTTAAAGACAGTGATCTCTCTCATGTTCAGAACAAAAGTGCCTTTTTATGTGTTGTCATGAAGACTTACAGGCAGAGAGAAAAACAGGGGACCAAAGTAGCAGACTCTAGTAAAGGACCAGATGAGGCAAAGATTAAGGCACTTTTGGAAAGAACAGGCTACACACTTGATGTGACTACAGGTCAGAGGAAGTATGGAGGACCACCTCCAGATTCCGTTTATTCAGGTCAGCAGCCTTCTGTTGGCACTGAGATATTTGTGGGGAAGATCCCCAGAGATCTGTTTGAGGATGAGCTTCTTCCATTATTTGAGAAAGCTGGACCTATATGGGATCTTCGTTTAATGATGGATCCGCTCACTGGTCTCAACAGAGGTTATGCGTTTGTCACTTTTTGTACAAAAGAAGCAGCACAAAACTGTATAAAAACAGTTAAACTGTATAATAATCATGAAATTCGTTCCGGGAAGCACATTGGTGTCTGCATCTCAGTTGCCAACTTTTTGTGTGAGCTTTTTGTGGGCTCGATTCCTAAGAGTAAAACCAAGGAACAGATTCTTGAGGAATTTAGCAAAGTGACAGAGGGTCTCACATATGTCATTTTATACCACCAACCTGATGACAAGAAAAAAAAACAGAGGCTTTTGCTTTCTTGAATATGAAGATCACAAAACAGCTGCCCAGGCAAGACGTAGGCTAATGAGTGGTAAAGTCAAAGTCTGGGGAAATGTTGGAACTGTTGAGTGGGCTGATCCTATTGAACATCCTGATCCTGAAGTGATGGCAAAGGTGAAAGTGCTGTTTGTACGTAACCTTGCCAACACGGTAACAGAAGAAGTTTTAGAAAAGTCGTTTAGTCAGTTTGGGAAACTGGAACGAGTAAAGAAGCTAAAAGATTATGCTTTCATTCATTTTGATGAGAGAGATGGTGCTGTCAAGGCTATGGAAGATATGAATGGTAAAGACTTGGAGGGAGAAAATATTGAAATTGTTTTTGCTAAGCCACCAGATCAGAAGAGGAAAGAAAGAAAAGCTCAGAGGCAAGCAGCAAAGAATCAAATGTACGATGATTACTACTATTATGGTCCACCTCATATGCCTCCCCCAACAAGAGGTCGAGGGCGTGGAGGTAGAGGTGGCTATGGATATCCTCCAGATTATTATGGATACGAAGTTTATTATGATTATTATGGTTATGGTTACCATAACTATCGTGGTGGATATGAAGATCCATACTATGGTTATGAAGATTTTCAAGTTGGAGCTAGAGGAAGGGGTGGTAGAGGAGCAAGGGGTGCTGCTCCATCCAGAGGTCGTGGGGCTGCTCCTCCCCGTGGTAGAGCCGGTTATTCACAGAGAGGAGGCCCTGGATCAGCAAGAGGCATTCGCGGTGCGAGAGGAGGTGCCCAACAACAAAGAGGCCACAGGCAGGGAAAAGGGGTCGAGGCCGGTCCTGACCTGTTACAATGAAGACTGACTTGCTATGTGGGATTACACCAGAAGCTTGCAGAGGAGTAATGGTAAGGAAAAATCAAGAAACCTTAAATATCTCGGATGTATAGGAGCATATTCTATTGCAGAAGACCCGCCTATGAAGATCATGGAATCAAATACGGGACATTGAACTAATACTTGGACTTTGATATGAATTTCTTTAACAATTTTCTCTGCAGTGCAAGTTATTAAACTAAAGCTACTCTATTTTCCAAATGTGTTCCAAAAAATCCTTCATAACTTCTAGCATGGTATCTTAATAAAGAATAAAGTTGTTCTCTTTAAAAAAAATAAAAGAAAGAAAGAAAGAAAGAAAGAAAGAAAGAAAGAAAGAAAGAAAGAAAGAAAGAAAGAAAGAAAGAGAGAGGCTGGGCATGGTGGCGCATGCCTTTAATCCCAGCACTTGGGAGGCAGAGGCAGATGGATTACTGAGTTCAAGGCCAGCCTGGTCTACAAAGTGAGTTCCAGGACAGCCAGGGCTTATACAGAGAAACCCTGTCTCGAAACCCCCCCCCCCCAAAAAAAAAGAAAGAGAGAGAGAGAGAGAGAAAGGGGGAGCTTATTCAGCAGCAAATTTCAGAGGCTGAAAACACACTAGGCCTAGATAATACTGTATGGAGACTAGAAGCTTACATGACTGGGCCTAGGTTAATACATATAGGCAGGAATCCTCCCAAATTACAGTGACAGTAGGAGAATGAAACTTACTTATACAGCCCTGTGGTAAAAAGTAGACACTGCTCAGTATGAAAGCTCTCAAGGATAGAAGAGAAGAAACATACCTCAGAAATAAGGGAAGCAGACTCAAAACTAAAGCAATCAGTACAGAGAAGGTCAAAAATAATTATTCCACTCTAATGGGGATTAATGCAACACAGAACATCAATAAGAACACAGGTCAAGGACAGAAAAACATTTAGAGTGGACAGAATAGGTGATTCAGAAAGCAAGTAGACCTTCTGGAGAAAACCACCTCATATCAGACCATTCACTCTCAGCAGACATCTTACACACCCTGGTGGTAATTTCCATAGTGACAAAAACTGCGAGGGAAATTGGGGCAGGAAGCAGAGTTATCAATGTCTTACTCAGGTTTGCAACCTGCTTGCTACAATCTGAATCTGCCAGACAAGGCATGGAATTTTTTTTTTTTTTTTTTAAGATTTTTATTTATTTATTATATGTAAGTACACTGTAGCTGTCTTCAGACACTCCAGAAGAGGGCGCCAGATCTCGTTACGGATGGTTGTTAGCCACCATGTGGTTGCTGGGATTTGAACTCTGGACCTTTGGAAGAGCAGTCGGGTGCTCTTACCCACTCAGCCATCTCACCAGCCCCAGAAATTTTTATGATACTGGCAAGACTATCTGTGGGTAACAGGTTTTCTGTTTCAAGCTCCACAGGAAAAAAAATCCATAGATTACAGTGAAAATCTGCCTAAAAATCCGGTAAGGAAGGTCACAGGCCCTAGGAGGGAATCTACTGATGATATTTGCTTTGTGTATAAATTGCCCTTGTCACACCCATAGCCTGATGCTGCTTTCAATCTGGATAAAAGAAACTTTGATTCCAATGGGCAGCAGCAATTTCCCACGATCAAAATTAATTAAATATTGACATCAAGTGACAGCTGACAGCACTGCCTTCCATGGTAAATCCATATCATCACATCTAATATTATTCTTTTCCAGAATCATTAAGGAAATAGAATTTGGCAAAATCAAATTCATGTCCTCTTTGTACTGGCAGGTGAGCCCCACTCCACCCCTTGTTCAATACCTCTAACATACCTGGATCCTTTGTGAGAGTCTCCTTGACCTTAACTATCCAGTGCTCTTAGTGTTGATTTACAGTTATGGAGATTTGACTGAGCATATGGAGACCTGAAAATGAGAAAATATAGTTTAGAATGAACATGGAACTGTTCATGGAACAAAAATGAAAGACGTCAATGCCCGAGAAAAGGATAAATATGAAGGAAAGAGAAGATATCATGAGAATACCTATTTTTCTCCGAGTATTCCAGTTTACCCTAAAGATGTGAGAGTCAGCCACAGTTAACACACATACAGCATCTTTTTCCAAGCAATACAGAAGAGGAAGAGGGAAGACTGGAAGAAAATTATTCTGACCCAGAATCCAGACAGTAATCCAGTAAGTAAGTGATCAAAATTATTCAAAAGATGTTGTCTAATTTTGTCTTAATCCATAGTAAAAGCCTGGTGGTGGCACGCCTTTAATCCCAGCACTTGGGAGGCAGAGGCAGGCAGATTTCTGAGTTCGAGGCCAGCCTGGTCTACAAAGTGAGTTCCAGGACAGCCAGGGCTACACAGAGAAATCCTGTCTCGAAAAAAACAAAAACCAAAAAAAAAAAAAAAAAAAGAAAAGAAAAGAAAAAAATCCATAGTAAATTTTCCACTTATTAAAATATCTACTCCTGAAATCATCACCGCACAGCACAATGGGCAGAACCTTGGAAAAATGAAAGGAATTCAGGAAGAATGGCTACCTGGGGTATCTGTTAACATATCAATTAAGTCATAGTTTGATAGGTGCTTTCTTGGCTGCTGGTTATCTCTAGTCCTGCCCCTCTATCCTCCAACACATCCTCAATTCCCCTTCCCACACCTGATGGCCTGGTTCAGTCTGGACCCAACCAGATATCTCTGAATGCTTTCTCCCTCACACTGAAACCTCAAAAATAACCTCACCACCAGCACAAGAACCAGGTATCTTCTTGAAGTGCTGCGGGTTGCATGTCTTAGGAAAATAATAAAGCCTCATAGGAAACTACAGTTGCCTATAAAATGCCTGTAGCATGTGACCAAAGTCTATCTCTTGGTCACGATGTATTATTTGATAAAGCTGGCCCACATGGTGGAATTGGATTTTCTCTGGTGACACTCAGGGTTAACAGAACCTACTATATATCTTCAAGTCTGATAATCTGTCTAACACACATTCTCTATGAATGATTATTATTCACCTTACTGCATTTTCTTTTCAGGGTCTTCTTTCTTTTCTTTTCTTTTGTATTTATAACCACCTATTGAATTCAATTTTCATATCCTATGTTCTCCTCATTTCCTTAAGGAAATTTCTCATCACAAGTACCTTGCTGCAATCCTGTCTTCATGTTTTATTCAAACCTAAGGTATGACATTAATAACAAAGCATATGTAGACACATTTCTCAATGATGTATTTACATCAAACTATGCGTATACCTCTGTGTTCAGCTAACGGAGACTATAACTTTGCTTCGTTAATGTTAATATTTACAGCCATATGATGGTGCTTTATAAGGTATATTTTCTAATTCAATCAAATCTGTACTGGTCCCCATATGACAAATATCTACAAAGCTCTCTCGGGATGCCTACTAAGTTCCTTGGAGAAAGGGAAATTAAATGGCAAATGGAGGAACAGGGGAGTTAAGAAAGCATGAACGAATTTGAATCCGAGGAGCTTTATTAAGGCCTTTACAAAGACAACCCTCCCAGTATACAAAGTACAGAAAGGGCCAA
The DNA here is from genome assembly GCF_978045245.1 of Mus caroli. NCBI lineage: Eukaryota > Metazoa > Chordata > Mammalia > Rodentia > Muridae > Mus > Mus caroli. The sequence goes on along the minus strand of NW_028227261.1, from coordinate 11,614,571 downwards.
GGATCTACAGGGTTGTTTTAGAAAAATATTCTGGCAACCATAAAATTAATTAAAACATCACCATAAACTCAATTCACAGTAACTCAAACTTCCTGATAATGGTAAGATATCCACAACAGAATTGTAAGGGGGGCAACAGAAAATGCACCCCTGATCCACAGGCCTGTCCCGCTCCTACCCATTTCCCAGCCCAACAGCACCTCTGATCTGGCAGGTGACAGGACCAGCTGCTGAATATCCTAGGAGGCCAGCACAGCAACTGCAGATTAAGGAAGTTTTCAGGTTCCGCACACACTAGGCACTAGTCTCCCTCCATGACTTCCTGACCACGAGGCAGCCAAGATACATTGAGAATGCTGGAATGGCGGAAATTCCAGTCACTTCCTCTGGGTTCCTCAGAGCCACTCCTTCTGGACCCGCCCAATACTCAGCAGCTTCCTGCTGTTCTTCTAAGCCCACCTCCTTCAGGACTTTTTAATTAATTAGCTTCCCAGTTCTTCAGAGCAATTTTTGTTGGTTTAGATTTTTGCCTCCTTGCTTGCTTATTTAATTCATTGACTGATTTTTTGATTGATTGATTCTTTGTTTTTATTTTGTCTTTTTCTAAAACTTATCTATTCATGCAGGAGGCCCACCCTCCCCAGCAGGAACCACTCCTCCAACTCTGTTGCAGGCTGCCTTTCACACAACTTCTCTGGACCTACTCTGCACAGCTTCCCCACAATGTTGCTGCCAGACTAGACCAGAGCTGGATGTACTAGGACACTGCACGTGAGTTCTGAGAGTTTTACAGAATCAGGCTGAAGAGAGAACATGCTAGGAACAGGTAAAGACAGAATGAGCAGGAGAAAGAGAAGGAGCCAGAAGATGAGAAAGATTTCTACAGTTCATTTAAGGCCAAGTGGAACAATCCAGTGTCTGAGAGAAGAACTCAGCTTGGAGAGGAGTTTGAGCTGGAAAAACCGAGTTGAATCAGCTAGTTAAGCATTGAGAAGGAATAAGAAAGGGGGAGCTTGCCAGGCTTGGTGGCGCACGCCTTTAATCCCAGCACTTGGGAGGCAGAGGCAGATAGATTTCTGAGTTCGAGGCCAGCCTGGTCTACAGAGTGAGTTCCAGGACAGCCAGGGCTACACTGAGAAACCCTGTCTCGAAAAACCAAAAAAAAGGAGATAGAGCGACTGGGCAGGGACTGGGGACGGGGCCGAGAGAGAGCTAGCGAGGGAGGGCGTGAAGCCAGAGAGAGCCAGAGAGGAAAAAGGGCGGCCACTCGTGTGTGAGCAGCCGCGGACGGGAGTGGGGAAGCTGGGGGAGGAGGTGCAGGGAAGGAAGGACGAAGGCCGAGAGGACAGGGCGGCTAGCGAGGTGGCGAGGGGAGAAGGAGGAGCTGTGGGAGGGCAGGGGCTGAGCTGAGGGAGTGAGGGAGAGAAGCGGACGCGCCAGGGATGGGAGGGAAGGGGGGTCACGCGGGGGCGCGCGCGCACCGGGAGCGCGTTCGGAGGCGAGTGGAACTGGATCAGGTTTGCTGCCAGCGGCGTGAGCTTCGGCCGCGGTTTTACAACAGCTCCACTCGCGCCGGACACAGGGAGCAGTGAGCACACGTTCCTCGCCAGCGGACCCGTCGGACAGGATTCCTCGGCCCCAGCCCCGCGGGGAGGGCTAGTTGCACATAGTGATTTAGATGAAAGAGCTATCGAAGCTTTAAAAGAGTTCAATGAAGAAGGCGCATTGGCAGTGCTTCAACAGTTTAAAGACAGTGATCTCTCTCATGTTCAGAACAAAAGTGCCTTTTTATGTGTTGTCATGAAGACTTACAGGCAGAGAGAAAAACAGGGGACCAAAGTAGCAGACTCTAGTAAAGGACCAGATGAGGCAAAGATTAAGGCACTTTTGGAAAGAACAGGCTACACACTTGATGTGACTACAGGTCAGAGGAAGTATGGAGGACCACCTCCAGATTCCGTTTATTCAGGTCAGCAGCCTTCTGTTGGCACTGAGATATTTGTGGGGAAGATCCCCAGAGATCTGTTTGAGGATGAGCTTCTTCCATTATTTGAGAAAGCTGGACCTATATGGGATCTTCGTTTAATGATGGATCCGCTCACTGGTCTCAACAGAGGTTATGCGTTTGTCACTTTTTGTACAAAAGAAGCAGCACAAAACTGTATAAAAACAGTTAAACTGTATAATAATCATGAAATTCGTTCCGGGAAGCACATTGGTGTCTGCATCTCAGTTGCCAACTTTTTGTGTGAGCTTTTTGTGGGCTCGATTCCTAAGAGTAAAACCAAGGAACAGATTCTTGAGGAATTTAGCAAAGTGACAGAGGGTCTCACATATGTCATTTTATACCACCAACCTGATGACAAGAAAAAAAAACAGAGGCTTTTGCTTTCTTGAATATGAAGATCACAAAACAGCTGCCCAGGCAAGACGTAGGCTAATGAGTGGTAAAGTCAAAGTCTGGGGAAATGTTGGAACTGTTGAGTGGGCTGATCCTATTGAACATCCTGATCCTGAAGTGATGGCAAAGGTGAAAGTGCTGTTTGTACGTAACCTTGCCAACACGGTAACAGAAGAAGTTTTAGAAAAGTCGTTTAGTCAGTTTGGGAAACTGGAACGAGTAAAGAAGCTAAAAGATTATGCTTTCATTCATTTTGATGAGAGAGATGGTGCTGTCAAGGCTATGGAAGATATGAATGGTAAAGACTTGGAGGGAGAAAATATTGAAATTGTTTTTGCTAAGCCACCAGATCAGAAGAGGAAAGAAAGAAAAGCTCAGAGGCAAGCAGCAAAGAATCAAATGTACGATGATTACTACTATTATGGTCCACCTCATATGCCTCCCCCAACAAGAGGTCGAGGGCGTGGAGGTAGAGGTGGCTATGGATATCCTCCAGATTATTATGGATACGAAGTTTATTATGATTATTATGGTTATGGTTACCATAACTATCGTGGTGGATATGAAGATCCATACTATGGTTATGAAGATTTTCAAGTTGGAGCTAGAGGAAGGGGTGGTAGAGGAGCAAGGGGTGCTGCTCCATCCAGAGGTCGTGGGGCTGCTCCTCCCCGTGGTAGAGCCGGTTATTCACAGAGAGGAGGCCCTGGATCAGCAAGAGGCATTCGCGGTGCGAGAGGAGGTGCCCAACAACAAAGAGGCCACAGGCAGGGAAAAGGGGTCGAGGCCGGTCCTGACCTGTTACAATGAAGACTGACTTGCTATGTGGGATTACACCAGAAGCTTGCAGAGGAGTAATGGTAAGGAAAAATCAAGAAACCTTAAATATCTCGGATGTATAGGAGCATATTCTATTGCAGAAGACCCGCCTATGAAGATCATGGAATCAAATACGGGACATTGAACTAATACTTGGACTTTGATATGAATTTCTTTAACAATTTTCTCTGCAGTGCAAGTTATTAAACTAAAGCTACTCTATTTTCCAAATGTGTTCCAAAAAATCCTTCATAACTTCTAGCATGGTATCTTAATAAAGAATAAAGTTGTTCTCTTTAAAAAAAATAAAAGAAAGAAAGAAAGAAAGAAAGAAAGAAAGAAAGAAAGAAAGAAAGAAAGAAAGAAAGAAAGAAAGAAAGAGAGAGGCTGGGCATGGTGGCGCATGCCTTTAATCCCAGCACTTGGGAGGCAGAGGCAGATGGATTACTGAGTTCAAGGCCAGCCTGGTCTACAAAGTGAGTTCCAGGACAGCCAGGGCTTATACAGAGAAACCCTGTCTCGAAACCCCCCCCCCCCAAAAAAAAAGAAAGAGAGAGAGAGAGAGAGAAAGGGGGAGCTTATTCAGCAGCAAATTTCAGAGGCTGAAAACACACTAGGCCTAGATAATACTGTATGGAGACTAGAAGCTTACATGACTGGGCCTAGGTTAATACATATAGGCAGGAATCCTCCCAAATTACAGTGACAGTAGGAGAATGAAACTTACTTATACAGCCCTGTGGTAAAAAGTAGACACTGCTCAGTATGAAAGCTCTCAAGGATAGAAGAGAAGAAACATACCTCAGAAATAAGGGAAGCAGACTCAAAACTAAAGCAATCAGTACAGAGAAGGTCAAAAATAATTATTCCACTCTAATGGGGATTAATGCAACACAGAACATCAATAAGAACACAGGTCAAGGACAGAAAAACATTTAGAGTGGACAGAATAGGTGATTCAGAAAGCAAGTAGACCTTCTGGAGAAAACCACCTCATATCAGACCATTCACTCTCAGCAGACATCTTACACACCCTGGTGGTAATTTCCATAGTGACAAAAACTGCGAGGGAAATTGGGGCAGGAAGCAGAGTTATCAATGTCTTACTCAGGTTTGCAACCTGCTTGCTACAATCTGAATCTGCCAGACAAGGCATGGAATTTTTTTTTTTTTTTTTAAGATTTTTATTTATTTATTATATGTAAGTACACTGTAGCTGTCTTCAGACACTCCAGAAGAGGGCGCCAGATCTCGTTACGGATGGTTGTTAGCCACCATGTGGTTGCTGGGATTTGAACTCTGGACCTTTGGAAGAGCAGTCGGGTGCTCTTACCCACTCAGCCATCTCACCAGCCCCAGAAATTTTTATGATACTGGCAAGACTATCTGTGGGTAACAGGTTTTCTGTTTCAAGCTCCACAGGAAAAAAAATCCATAGATTACAGTGAAAATCTGCCTAAAAATCCGGTAAGGAAGGTCACAGGCCCTAGGAGGGAATCTACTGATGATATTTGCTTTGTGTATAAATTGCCCTTGTCACACCCATAGCCTGATGCTGCTTTCAATCTGGATAAAAGAAACTTTGATTCCAATGGGCAGCAGCAATTTCCCACGATCAAAATTAATTAAATATTGACATCAAGTGACAGCTGACAGCACTGCCTTCCATGGTAAATCCATATCATCACATCTAATATTATTCTTTTCCAGAATCATTAAGGAAATAGAATTTGGCAAAATCAAATTCATGTCCTCTTTGTACTGGCAGGTGAGCCCCACTCCACCCCTTGTTCAATACCTCTAACATACCTGGATCCTTTGTGAGAGTCTCCTTGACCTTAACTATCCAGTGCTCTTAGTGTTGATTTACAGTTATGGAGATTTGACTGAGCATATGGAGACCTGAAAATGAGAAAATATAGTTTAGAATGAACATGGAACTGTTCATGGAACAAAAATGAAAGACGTCAATGCCCGAGAAAAGGATAAATATGAAGGAAAGAGAAGATATCATGAGAATACCTATTTTTCTCCGAGTATTCCAGTTTACCCTAAAGATGTGAGAGTCAGCCACAGTTAACACACATACAGCATCTTTTTCCAAGCAATACAGAAGAGGAAGAGGGAAGACTGGAAGAAAATTATTCTGACCCAGAATCCAGACAGTAATCCAGTAAGTAAGTGATCAAAATTATTCAAAAGATGTTGTCTAATTTTGTCTTAATCCATAGTAAAAGCCTGGTGGTGGCACGCCTTTAATCCCAGCACTTGGGAGGCAGAGGCAGGCAGATTTCTGAGTTCGAGGCCAGCCTGGTCTACAAAGTGAGTTCCAGGACAGCCAGGGCTACACAGAGAAATCCTGTCTCGAAAAAAACAAAAACCAAAAAAAAAAAAAAAAAAGAAAAGAAAAGAAAAAAATCCATAGTAAATTTTCCACTTATTAAAATATCTACTCCTGAAATCATCACCGCACAGCACAATGGGCAGAACCTTGGAAAAATGAAAGGAATTCAGGAAGAATGGCTACCTGGGGTATCTGTTAACATATCAATTAAGTCATAGTTTGATAGGTGCTTTCTTGGCTGCTGGTTATCTCTAGTCCTGCCCCTCTATCCTCCAACACATCCTCAATTCCCCTTCCCACACCTGATGGCCTGGTTCAGTCTGGACCCAACCAGATATCTCTGAATGCTTTCTCCCTCACACTGAAACCTCAAAAATAACCTCACCACCAGCACAAGAACCAGGTATCTTCTTGAAGTGCTGCGGGTTGCATGTCTTAGGAAAATAATAAAGCCTCATAGGAAACTACAGTTGCCTATAAAATGCCTGTAGCATGTGACCAAAGTCTATCTCTTGGTCACGATGTATTATTTGATAAAGCTGGCCCACATGGTGGAATTGGATTTTCTCTGGTGACACTCAGGGTTAACAGAACCTACTATATATCTTCAAGTCTGATAATCTGTCTAACACACATTCTCTATGAATGATTATTATTCACCTTACTGCATTTTCTTTTCAGGGTCTTCTTTCTTTTCTTTTCTTTTGTATTTATAACCACCTATTGAATTCAATTTTCATATCCTATGTTCTCCTCATTTCCTTAAGGAAATTTCTCATCACAAGTACCTTGCTGCAATCCTGTCTTCATGTTTTATTCAAACCTAAGGTATGACATTAATAACAAAGCATATGTAGACACATTTCTCAATGATGTATTTACATCAAACTATGCGTATACCTCTGTGTTCAGCTAACGGAGACTATAACTTTGCTTCGTTAATGTTAATATTTACAGCCATATGATGGTGCTTTATAAGGTATATTTTCTAATTCAATCAAATCTGTACTGGTCCCCATATGACAAATATCTACAAAGCTCTCTCGGGATGCCTACTAAGTTCCTTGGAGAAAGGGAAATTAAATGGCAAATGGAGGAACAGGGGAGTTAAGAAAGCATGAACGAATTTGAATCCGAGGAGCTTTATTAAGGCCTTTACAAAGACAACCCTCCCAGTATACAAAGTACAGAAAGGGCCAAGGATCTACAGGGTTGTTTTAGAAAAATATTCTGGCAACCATAAAATTAATTAAAACATCACCATAAACTCAATTCACAGTAACTCAAACTTCCTGATAATGGTAAGATATCCACAACAGAATTGTAAGGGGGGCAACAGAAAATGCACCCCTGATCCACAGGCCTGTCCCGCTCCTACCCATTTCCCAGCCCAACAGCACCTCTGATCTGGCAGGTGACAGGACCAGCTGCTGAATATCCTAGGAGGCCAGCACAGCAACTGCAGATTAAGGAAGTTTTCAGGTTCCGCACACACTAGGCACTAGTCTCCCTCCATGACTTCCTGACCACGAGGCAGCCAAGATACATTGAGAATGCTGGAATGGCGGAAATTCCAGTCACTTCCTCTGGGTTCCTCAGAGCCACTCCTTCTGGACCCGCCCAATACTCAGCAGCTTCCTGCTGTTCTTCTAAGCCCACCTCCTTCAGGACTTTTTAATTAATTAGCTTCCCAGTTCTTCAGAGCAATTTTTGTTGGTTTAGATTTTTGCCTCCTTGCTTGCTTATTTAATTCATTGACTGATTTTTTGATTGATTGATTCTTTGTTTTTATTTTGTCTTTTTCTAAAACTTATCTATTCATGCAGGAGGCCCACCCTCCCCAGCAGGAACCACTCCTCCAACTCTGTTGCAGGCTGCCTTTCACACAACTTCTCTGGACCTACTCTGCACAGCTTCCCCACAATGTTGCTGCCAGACTAGACCAGAGCTGGATGTACTAGGACACTGCACGTGAGTTCTGAGAGTTTTACAGAATCAGGCTGAAGAGAGAACATGCTAGGAACAGGTAAAGACAGAATGAGCAGGAGAAAGAGAAGGAGCCAGAAGATGAGAAAGATTTCTACAGTTCATTTAAGGCCAAGTGGAACAATCCAGTGTCTGAGAGAAGAACTCAGCTTGGAGAGGAGTTTGAGCTGGAAAAACCGAGTTGAATCAGCTAGTTAAGCATTGAGAAGGAATAAGAAAGGGGGAGCTTGCCAGGCTTGGTGGCGCACGCCTTTAATCCCAGCACTTGGGAGGCAGAGGCAGATAGATTTCTGAGTTCGAGGCCAGCCTGGTCTACAGAGTGAGTTCCAGGACAGCCAGGGCTACACTGAGAAACCCTGTCTCGAAAAACCAAAAAAAAAAAACCAAAAAAAAAAAGAAAGAAAGAAAGAGAGAGAGAGAAAGGGGGAGCTTATTCAGCAGCAAATTTCAGAGGCTGAAAACACACTAGGCCTCGATAATACTGTATGGAGACTAGAAGCTTACATGACTAGGCCTAGGTTAATAGATGTAGGCAGGAATCCTCCCAAATTACACTGACAATAGGAGAATGAAACTTACTTATACAGCCCTGTGGTAAAAAGTAGACACTGCTCAGTATGAAAGCTCTCAAGGATAGAAGAGAAGAAACATACCTCAGAAATAAGGGAAGCAGACTCAAAACTAAAGCAACCAGTACAGAGAAGGTCAAAAATAATTATTCCACTCTAATGGGGATTAATGCAACACAGAACATCAATAAGAACACAAGTCAAGGACAGGAAAACATTTAGAGTGGACAGAATAGGTGATTCAGAAAGCAAGTAGGAGCCGGGCGTGGTGGCGCACGCCTTTAATCCCAGCACTCGGGAGGCAGAGGCAGGCGGATTTCTGAGTTCGAGGCCAGCCTGGTCTACAAAGTGAGTGCCAGGACAGCCAGGGCTACACAGAGAAACCCTGTCTCGAAAAACCAAAAAAAAAAAAAAAAAAAAAACCAAAAAAAAAAAAAGAAAGCAAGTAGACCTTCTGGAGAAAACCACCTCATATCAGACACTGTCAACAGACATCTTAGACACCCTGGTGGTATCAAAGAATCAATCAATCAAAAAATCAGTCGGGCTGGTGAGATGGCTGAGTGGGTAAGAGCACCCGACTGCTCTTCCAAAGGTCCAGAGTTCAAATCCCAGCAACCACATGGTGGCTAACAACCATCCGTAACGAGATCTGGCGCCCTCTTCTGGAGTGTCTGAAGACAGCTACAGTGTAATTACATATAATAAATAAATAAATCTTTTAAAAAAAAAAATCAGTCAATGAATTAAATAAGCAAACAAGGAGGCAAAAATCCAAACCAACAAAAATTGCTCTGAAGAACTGGGAAGCTAATTAATTAAAAAGTCCTGAAGGAGGTGGGCTTAGAACAGCAGGAAACTGCTGACTATTGGGCTGGTCCAGAAGGAGTAGCTCTGAGGAACCCAGAGGAAGTGACTGGAATTTCTGCCATTCCAGCATTCTCAATGTATCTTGGCTGCCTCGTGGTCAGGAAGTCATGGAGGGAGACTAGTGCCTAGTGTGTGAGGAACCTGAAATTGCACTAAAAAGAAAAAAATGAGACTTTGACAATTAGTTGGAATGGACCCACCTGAAATAGTGGTACCTTTTACTATTGCAGTGATTGCCTCCTTAGGGGTACAAGGTGAATCTTGGTAAGGAACATGCAGTAACTTCTTGGAGAGATTAACAACAGATACCATAAAAGCAAATGATTTCATTTCATAAAAAGAACTACTTGGATTCTCCCTCATAAAATAAAGGAAATTCCATTATCTGGAGCCCCTACAAGTTACGTTGAGGCTAATAAATCAGGAAAGGCAGGATATAAATCAGAAGATGTAGGTCACTGAATGTCCTTATAAATCCGCTCAAATATCTGAATTATGTGCAATAGTCATGGTGTTGTCAGATTCTCAAGAGTCTCTTAATATAGTAACTGATTCTCAATATGCAGAAAGGGTTGTTTTTCCAATATAGACTGTTGATCTTATTCAGGATGAATCTGAATTGACTTCACTATTTCTTCAGCTACCACAATTGATAAGAAATAGGAGTCATTCACTATATAAAACACACATAAGATTGCATACGGGGCTGGCGAGATGGCTCAACGGGTAAGAGCACTGAATGCTCTTCTTAAGGTCCAGAGTTCAAATCCCAGAAACCACATGGTGGCTCACAACCAACCGTAATGAGATCTGATGCCCTCTTCTGGTGTGTCTGAAGACAGCTACAGTGAACTTACATATAATAAATAAATAAATCTTTAAAAAAAAAAAAAAGATTGCATACAGGTTTGCCAGGCCCTCTGGCACAAGGTAATAATGAAATTGACCAGCTATTGATAGAAAGAATAAAAGAGGCTTTAGAATTCCATAAAAAAATCATGTTAACAGCAAAGTCCTAAAGAAAGAGCCAAGGGAAATGTCCTACTTGCTCATTATACAATCAAATTCAATTACCTTCAGGAACTAAGCGTAAGGGTACGAAAAGAAATGTCATTTGCCAAATGGATGTATTCCATTTTACAAAGTTTGGTAAACTGAAATGTGTGCATCATACTATAGACACTTATTAAGGATTTCAATGGGAAACTTCCTAAGCATCAGAAAAGGCTGATTCTGTAACTACCCATTTGTTAGATGTTATGGCCATTCTGGGAATACCCATACAAATCAAAACACACAATGGTCCAGCACATATCTCTAGTATGATGAAGCAGCTCTTTAAAATGTTATTATATATAAAATACATAACAAGAATATTGTATAACCCTACATGACAATCGATTGTGGAGATGTCTAAAAAAACTCTAAAGGGGATACTTAACAGGGAAAAGGGGGCAACAAAAATCCCCAAAATTGATTGTACAATGCTTTATTAACTTTAAAATTTTTAAATGCTAATGAAGAAACAGATGCTGAAAGATATTCGATTGTGGAAAGAACTACTAAGCTAAACCAGCCTGTTTATATTAAGGATATTATGAAATCAGAATGGAAAATAACAAATGTGTTATACTAGTGGAGGGGTTATGCTTATATTTCCACAGGAAAAGAAAAGCTATGGGTTCCTTACAAGTTGATAAAAATGAGACATGACAAAGGAAGACCTCCTGAATACCTCGGCTATGGAGAAAGAAAGGGAGACTAACACAATCAACAAGCTAGATGCTATATACATGGTGATGTTTATGTCTCTGTATATAGAGACAGCTCTGGAACTGGCTTTGACTAAAATGTCTATACACACCCAATAACCCTTATTGGGTACAAAATTCTCATGACTTTTTACATACCATCCTTTGAGATGGCATGAATGGAAATGTATATTGTAGTTTTACTATGTGATCAAACTAATCTCTGAAGAAAGGCAGTTGTCTTCCTTTATTGATCTTAACTAATCAGTCTGTGCACCCTGCATGCTCCATATGAACGTCTTTCCAGAATTATATGTTGCTTGTAAGTTTTGTATAGTGCAGGATGAAAAAAGAGAAAGACAGCACTGATAAGATTCACACTCCAGGATGTTGAGATTAGGCGACCTTCCATTCTGTCTCCTTGTTTGATTCTACCTCAAGTACATTGAAGCTGTTTCTTCTAAATAGTTGTTTCCAAAACTTTTCAAGAATATCTAGATCACCTATTCAGCCTTTCAGAATGCCATAGTCAAGATTTCATCTAAGCAATGAACTTTCTCAGCACATAATGCCTGGAAGGCAAATGACACTAGCTAGTCCTCCTTTGACCATACCAATTTTCCTGTTTTGTCCCTTCAGCCCACAGAAGGGATTTTTTCACCTCAATTCAGCTATAAGCAGACAAAAGAAAATCATCGTATCAGTATCTTATGTTGTGGTTGATGGTTCTGGTTATTTTATGAATCATAGATATGTTATCATTTTAAGGAATATTTTACAAATATTGTAGATTTAGACAGGGAGGGAGCTAGAGAGCTTAGACTCAGGGACTTCTACCTTTCCTTTCCCCTTCTCTATCTTTCCTTCTTTGTAAATAAAAGTGGTAGGGAAGATAAAGATGGGATATAGTAATATAGAAATTAGATTACTAGACAAATAAGAATAGGTTGTCAACTTTACTCTTAAAAAATTGCATGGCCATATCTTACAGTGATAGAAATCTTTATAATTGATGTAGTATTGAATTTATAATTTCTACAGAATTTATTTCAATACAGTTAAGTTTTCAATGGTATGAAATTCATAGATTAATGTAAAAATTGGGAGTAATATTATTGTTATTAGATAGGATTTGTACCCATGCAACACGTTTAAGAATACAAAGCTTAGACTGGGTCCTTCTATGTCTGCTATTACTAAACATTTTTAGATGATTGAGAATACAAGTTAAGGGTCAGGTAACAGAATCATAGTCCTGAGTTAATTATAAAGGGATTTTTTTTGAGATAGTTCAATCAGAAATGGTTGAGAGTAGTCAAGCTAAACAGTTCAGATATACTTTGCATAGATAAATAGTTTTCAAGTCATCAGAATCCCACAGAATACGACAATAAGGCAATTTCATTTTAAAATATCATTTGACTAGAGACATGTCTGCTCCTGACAACATCCCATTCTTTGTATAAACATGAAATGCACAACTGTGGAGTTGCTCCAGTTGTGGTGAGATAGCCACCAGAGAAGAATTGCCTCACTTCATCTACAGACAGAAGTCCCATCCGGGAAAAGGACATACTATGTTGAAGAGCAACTAATAAATCTGCCAAGACAGGATAAGCAGTCCTTCAAAATTCTGCTTTACAAAGTTCTGACAGATGATCCTGGCCAGAAGGCTGAAGACTGATGCTCCACCATTTTGAGGAATGAGGGACTGTCCAGGTTGTCAACTGTGTCCACAGTTTGGTTGGGTTTTGGAAGCTATGTTTTATGCTTCCTATATTTTCAGGTAATATTTAGGACATGCTTGGATTTCTTTCTTACAGGTGCTGAAGACTTGTTGTACACTCATAGCTAACTCAAGATGTTTAGCATTGACTGACATGATATATATTTGAGAGGATGGTTTTCAGATACAAGTTAAAACCAGGAAATAATTCAGGTATAGAATTGTAAGCCTTTTAAGTTAGGATAGATGGTAGAGCTTTATCTAAATGGAGAAGATGGATGGTCTGGGTGTTTAGGGTACTTTTACTTTTAAAATTTCATAATTAAAGAGTTGTGCTCAATTTATATGTGAGAGAAAAGATCCTTTTAGTTGAACAAAAGGGATTGAACACAATGTGGATTGCCCTGGTGCTATTTTTACTTTAATGCTTATTCTGCTTCCTCAAGAGGGGCTGCCCCAATGAACAGTAGAATATACTCATGTAATTTCATGTGAACCTTCACTCCATTTGAATTGATTGCATAAAGGCCAGAGTTTGTGATTGGGCAATAGAAGGGGAATGTGGGGCTGGAGATTTTAGAGAGGGAAAGACAGAAAAAGAAGGGGCAGACAAGGAGATGAAGGAGGCAGGGGAAGTTAGAGGAAGAAAGGGTGGAAGAAAGATGGAGAAGAACACATGGACCTGAGAAGCCACAGATAGCAAGGGGTCTAAAAGCTGGAGAATACAATAGTGTAGTGGAATATCTGCCCAAGTCATGCAGGTTTTAAATATTGTAACTGAGTTCTGTGTTATTTGCTGGGCTATTGGTGTTGGAGTTTTACTGAAACAAGTCCTTAGTACCATCTCCGGAATGGTCAGTCCTAATGGGGAGATGCCAGGAGGAATGAAAATAAAACAGAATGTATGAGACAAATGACATTAAGAAATAAGAAGGAGGGTTCCATACTTGATGCCCCAGTGATGTAGCATGCTAGTAGTATGAGGTAGGAGTGGGTGGATCGGTGGGTGAGCACTCTCAGATGCAAAGGCTAGGGTTTATGTAGTGTAGAATTCATGGAATGGGGTCTAAGAAGAGGGGCCAATATTTGGAATGTAAATACATGAAATAGTTAATTAATAAAATGAATGAAAGCAAAAAAAAAAAAAACAGTAGCGAAAAAGAAACAAAGAACAACAGAAAGAATCAAGGAAACCACGAGCTGGTTCTTTGGAAAAAAAAAAAAAATCAACAACTTACACAAACCCTTAGCCAAACTAACTAAAAGTCAGAGAGACAGTATCCAATTTAAGACAATTGGAAATTGAAAAACAGACATAACTATGGACAGTGAGGAAGTTCAAAAAATAATTATGTCTTTCTTGAAAAACCTATATTCCACAAAATTGGGAAGGAAATGGATGACTTTCTAGACATATAACAATTACCAAAGCTTAATCAAGAAAAGGTAAAATACCTGAATTAACTTATAACCCCTAATGCAATAGAAGAAGTCATAAATAGTCTCCGAACCAAAAGAGAAATGTCCTGGGCTAGATGATTTTAGTGCACAATTATAACCGACTGTCAAAGAAGAACTAATACCAATATTTCCAGGAATGCAGGGGTGGATCAATATATAAAAATCCACAGGGCTCGAGAGATAGCTCAGAGGGTTAAGAGAACTGACTGCTCTCCCAGAGATCCTCAGTTCAATTCCCAGGAAACAATGGGTCATAACCATCTATAATGTGATCTGGCACCCTCTTGTGGTATGCAGGCATATATGCAGACAGAAAACTATACACAATAAATAAGTTAATCTTTTTAGAAAATATACCAACATAATTGTATTACTCATGGTTTTCTGTAGTCACAGAACTTATGGAATATCTCTATATATCAAGAGAGTTTATACTAATAACTTGCAGTCTACAGTCCAACAAGCCCTACAATGGAAATCAGTGAACAAGAAGTACAAGAATTTAGCAGAGTCCCATGATGCTATATGTCTTGCCTGGTCTTCTGAATAACCAGGATTCCTGAAGAAGTAAGTTCCAACAGATGTGCTGGCAAGTAAGTGCAAGCAGGTGAAGAAGAGTGAGACATCCTTCTTTCATCAGCTTTATGCAGGCCTCCAGCAGAAGGTATGCTCTACATTAATGGTGTATACAACCATGACTTGCTTTGTAATTTAATCTGTGCCAGGTTGGCCTTGATCTCAGAGTTCTCCTTGCCTTAATCTCCTGAAATTAAAGACATATAAAATGTTATCTAAGCCTAACCATCTCATGGCCTCTATGGCCTCAAAGTCCAAATAAAAGTGTTTTCATCCCATTTCACGATGGAAGGCAGAAGCCTGTTTTTTAAAGCCACAGATCTTGATCACAGGTATTCCCTCTATTTATCGATGGTAGTGCATTCCAGGTTGAGTCAAGTTGACAACCAGGATAAGCAATCACAATAATGCATCATAGGAAAAAAAAAAGTGAAAGAAAAACACCACATAAATATCTCACCAGACGCCAAAAATGTGTCTGGAAAATTCAACACCCCTTTATGATAAGTTTGGAGGGACAGAACGCAACAGGTATACCTAGACAAAATATAGGCAATGTTTAGCAATCTAATACCCAAAATCAAACTAAATAGAGAGAAATTTCAAGCATTTCTATTAAAATCAGGGACAAGAAAAGGCTGTCCACTCTCCCCTCATCTCTTCAGTAGAGTACTAGAAATATTAGCTCAAGCAATAAAGCAGCTTAAGAGATCAAGGGGATACAATTTGGAAAAGAAGAAATTCAGATGATATGATAGCGTATATAAGTGAGCCAAAAAATTCTACCAGAAAATTACAGTTGATAAACATTTTAGCGAAGTGTCTGCATACACAATTAACTTAAAGAAAGCCTTAGCCCTCCTATTCACAATTGATGAAAAGGGTTGAAAAAGAAGTTATGGAAACAGAACCCTCCACTTTAGCCACAAACAAAAGAAAATATCTTCAGTTACCTCTAAACAAGCAAGTGAAAACCTGTATGAGAAGAACTTAAAGTATCTTAAGAAAGAAACAGGAGCCGGGCGTGGTGGCGCACACCTTTAATCCCAGCACTCGGGAGGCAGAGGCAGAGGCAGGCGGATTTCTGAGTTCAAGGCCAGCCTGGTCTACAAAGTGAGTGCCAGGACAGCCAAGGCTACAACAGAGAAACCCTGTCTCGAAAAACCAAAAAAAAAAAGAAACAGGAAGATATCAGAACGTGGAAAGATCTCCTTGTTCATGTATCAATAGGATTAACATAATGAATATGTCCATCTTACCAAAAAGCAATCTAGACATTCAGTACAATTCTCATCAAAATTTTAGCACAAATCTTCACATATCTTGAAAGAAATATTCTCAAAGTTGTATGGCACAACAAAGAAAACAAAAACAAAAACAAAACAAAACAAAAAAACCCCACAGGATAGATAAAATATTCTTGAAGAACAAAAAAGAAATTCTGGAGCTTTCAATTTCTGTAACTTAAAGCTGTATGGCAGAAAAATAGTAATAAAATTTGTATGGTACTGGTATAGAAATAAGTAGGTGGATTAGTGGAATTCAATAGGAGACCCAAAAATAGATCCACACACCTACGGACACTTAAATTTTGGCAAAGAAGCTAAAACTATACAACGGAAAAGGGAGAACATCTTCTATGAATGATGCTGGTCTACCTGGATGTCAGCAAGTAGAAAAAAGCATATAGATCCGTATTTATCACTCTGCATAATACTCAAGTCCAAGTGAAGCAAAGACCTCATTATAAATCCAGAAATACTTAATCTAATGGAACAAAAAGGGGAGAATAGCTTTGAACTTGTTGGATCAGGAAACAACTTCCTAAACTGAATGGTTGAGAAGCACCTGAAAAAATGTTCAACATCCTTAATCCTCAGGCAAATGCAAATCAAAACAACCCTGAGACTCCACCTCACACCAGTCAGAATGGCTAAGATCAAAAATTCAGGTGAAAGCAGATGCTGGCAAGAATGTAGAGAAAGAGGAACACTCCTCCATTGACGGTGAAATTGCAAGTTTGTACAACCACTCTGGAAATTAGTCTGGTGGTTCCTCAGAAAATTGTACACAGTACTACCAGAAGATCCAGCAATACCTCTCCTGGGCATATACCCACAAGATAGTCCAACTGGTAAAGAGGACCCATGTTCCACTATGTTCATAGCAGCCTATGACATGTTCCACTATGTTTAATAGCCATAAGCTGAAAGGACCCAGATGTCCCTCAACAGAGGAATGGATACAGAAAATGTGGTACATTTACAAGATGGAGTGCTACTCACCTATTAAAAACAATGAATTTATGAAATTCTTAGGTAAATGGATGTATCAGAAAGATATCATCCTGGGTGAGGTAACCCCATCACAAAAGAACTCACTTGAGGTGCTGGTGAGATGGCTTAGTGGGTAAGAGCACTGACTGCTCTTCGGAAGGTCCTGAGTTCAAATCCCAGCAACCACATGGTGGCTCACAACCATTTGTAATGAGATCTGACGCCCTCTTCTGGTATGTCTGAAGACAACAACAGTGTACTTAATTAT
The DNA here is from genome assembly GCF_978045245.1 of Mus caroli. NCBI lineage: Eukaryota > Metazoa > Chordata > Mammalia > Rodentia > Muridae > Mus > Mus caroli. The sequence continues at coordinate 11,597,524 of NW_028227261.1, read as the reverse complement.
AATAATTAAATCTCTTTTTTAAAAAGTTATTGCCGGACGTGGTGGCGCACACCTTTAATCCCAGCACTCGGGAGGCAGAGGCAGGTGGATTTCTGAGTTCGAGGCCAGCCTGGTCTACAAAGTGAGTGCCAGGACAGCCAGGGCTACACAGAGAAACCCTGTCTCAACCCCCCACCCCCCAAAAAAAAGTTATTAAACTATCTCAAGATGATTTTTTTTTTTTTTTTGGTTTTTCGAGACAGGGTTTCTCTGTATAGCCCTGGCTGTCCTGGAGCTCACTTTGTAGACCAGGCTGGCCTCGAACTCAGAAATCCGCCTGCCTCTGCCTCCCAAGTGCTGGGATTAAAGGCGTGCGCCACCACGCCCGGCTCAAGATGATTTAAAAAAAAAACAACAACTCACTTGATATGCACTCACTGATAAGTCAATATTAGCCCAGAAACTTAGAATACCCAAGATACAATTTGCAAAACACAAGAAAATCAAGAAAAAGAAAGACTAACACGTGGATACTTCATTCCTTCTTAGAATAAGAAAGAAAATACCCGTGGAAGGAGTTAAAGAGAAAGAGTTTGGAGCTGAGACAAAAGGATGGACCATTCAGAGATTGCCCCATCTGGGGATCCATCCCATAATCAGCCACCAAACAAAGACACTATTGCATATGCCAGCAAGATTTTGCTGAAAGAACCCTGATATAGCTGTCTCTTGTGAGGCTATGGCAGTGCCTGGCAAATACAGAAGTGCTTGCTCACAGTCATCTATTGGATGGAACACAGGGCCCCCCATGGAGGAGGTAGAGAAAGTACCCAAGGAGCTGAAGGGGTCTGCAACCCTATAGGTGGAACAACAACATGAACTAACCAGTAACCCCAGAGCTTGTGCCTCTAGCTGCATATGTAGCAGAAGATGGCCTAGTCGGCCATCATTGGCAATCGAGGCACCTTGATTGGTCTTGCAAACTTTATATGCCCCAGTACAGGGAAATACCAGGGCCAAGAACACCAGGGAATGGGTGAGTAGGGGAGAAGGGGGGCGGGAGGGTATAAGGGACTTTCGGGATTGCATTTGAAATGTAAATGAAGAAAATATCTAATAAAAATTGAAAAAGAAAAGAATGCAGACAGTTGATCTTCTCCAACAAGAGGTCTCTGAAAAAGACCCTGAGTGCAGGGTCTAAGCATTCCCACATCTGCAAGAAGTCCACATTGCAGAACTCAACAAAACATGAATGTGCATAGGCAGAGTGCTTTTCATGAACTAAGGAGCCATTTTTCTCATGTAACTGAGCAATCAAAATTATTTTAAAATGCTATCTAATTCTGTCTTAACCTACAGGAAGTTGTCTACATGTAAAAATATTTTAGCCTGATATCATTCTCTCAAAGCATGCTGGGCTGAACTTTGGAAGTATTCAAAGAAATTCAGGAAGAAAAGCTATCTGGGGTGCCTGTTCACATATCAATGCAGACATTGTTGCCGAGGTGCTTTCTTGGCTCCTGATTCTCCTTTGGCCAGCCCCTCTATCCTCCTTTCTTATTGTCAATACCCCTCACTCACATACCATGGCCTGGTTCAGTCTGGATCCAACCAGAGAACTTAGACTGCTTTCTCCCTCAGACTGAAATGCCAAAAATTAACCTCTAAGCACCACCAGCCTAAGAAACAGGAAAGTTCTTGGAATGCTGCATATTGCAAGTCTTAGGAAAATAATAAAGCCTTGAAAAAGTAAAACGGAAAAACAAAATTCTAGGCCTTTAGGCCCAGGCTTGGGAATGTGACCTTTGTGACTCAATGCTCCAAGGTATGCTAATCATAAAACAGATAGCGACATTCCTCCACCCACCCACTTCCTGGGTTCAAAGAGTGTTCATTCGAAGAATGTGCTATTGTTAGGGGCTCTTAGAAACTGTCTTAAAAGTTAACCTGAACAATTACCAGGTATTCCTTGTGACACTTGTGACTTTGCACTTCCTTTTGACTCTTAACTAGTATCTTTGGTATCTTCCAACAACGGCCCTCCCCACTTCCTTGAGTTGTGGTTTCTTCCTTTAAATACCCCCTTATCCAGCTACTCGGGGTGCCACAGTCCTCTACCCCTGCGTGGCGTATGACTGTGAACCCGAGAGAGCTCTTGAATAAAAATCCTCTTGCAGTTTGCAGCAAGACCATTTCTTGTGGGTGATTTTGGGGTGTCGCCTCTCCTGAGTCAGAACGTGGGGGAGTCCTCACGTTGTGGGCCTTTCAGCCTCATAGGAAATTACAACGCCCTATACAACCCCCTGTAGCCTGTGATGAAAGTCCATATCTTAGTCACAATATAAATATTAATGAAGTTTGTCACATGGTGGAATTGGTTTTGCTCTGGTGATACTCTGGGTTAACAGAATATACAATATATGTTCTTCTCAGTCATAATTTGCAGCAATCTTGTTTTCATTTTCATTCAAACCTAAGATGTAACATTAATATCTAAATCTGTGAAGACATATTCTGAATGGTGTATTTACATCAAGGCCTGCGTATACCTCAGTGTAAAATTAATGGAGAGTGTAACTTTATTCAGTAAATGTTAATATTTACAGTCATATGATGGTACTTTATAACCTACATGTTCTAATTCAATCAAATCTGCAATGGTCCCTCATATGACTAATATCTAAAAAGCTCTCTTGGGATGCCTATTCAGTCCCCTGGAGAAAAGGAAATGAAATAGCAAAAGGAGAAACAGGGGAGTTAAGAAAGATGGGAGAATTTGAGTTCAAGGAGCTTTATTAAGGCTTTAGCAAAGAGAACTCCTGTGTACAAAATACAGATACTGCCAAGGATCTAAGAGGTTATTTTAGAAAAATATTCTGGAAATTATAAAATTAATTAAAACATCACCCAAAACCCCAGGTTCATAGTATCTCAAACTTCCCAAAAATGGTAAGATATCCTCAACAGAATTGTGAGAGTAGTAGCAGAAAATGCACCCCTGACCACACCCCTGTTCTGCTTCTGCCCATTTCCCAGCCCAACAGCTGCTCTGACCTTGAAGTTGAAAGGACCAGCTGCTGAATGTTCTGTGAGTAAGGCACAGCAACTGCAGCTTAAGGAGGTACCACAAATACTCCAGACTACTCTTCCACTACCACTTCCTGACCATGATGCAGCTGAGATACATTGTCTTTTATATATGAAGGACAAACCCCCTTTAAAAAAACTGTATAAGGGGCTGGTGAGATGGCTCAGTGGGTAAGAGCACCCAACTGCTCTTCCGAAGGTCCAGAGTTCAAATCCCAGCAACCACATGGTGGCTCACAACCATCCGTAACGAGATCTGGTGCCCTCTTCTGGAGTGTCTGAAGACAGCTACAGTGTACTTACATATAATAAATAAATAAACCTTTAAAAAAAAAAACAAAAAAATTTATAACAGGTATTTTACAACTTTAGCCCCACCTTTCAGAATTACAAGCCTTGCTTCAATTTAGAAATTGCCTTTCCTCTAATGGACATGTTCAAGTTCATTCTATGCTTCTTGGTCACATACATGAAGGTAAGGATTAGTTTAATTTTTTAACAACAGCTTGTTGCTTTTCCTATGAAGGTAACTTAGCAAGATCTTACATTACAAATCACCATTGCACTCAGAAAACTGCTCCTGCATTCCTGCAAAGCTGTTAGCTCAGCTTGGGTAGTTAACCCCTGATGAGCCTATATCCCTGTGATTTAAAACAGACAAATGTTACACATGTCCTGTCTTTGGAAAGTTTGCTTTTATTCCTGTATGGATGTACACTGAATTCTCATTGTTATTTATGTCTTTGCCTAACCTGGGGAAACTTTCAAAGATATGATACAGTATTTGTTTCATTAGTTTATAATGCCAAGGGCTCAAATCACAAAATACCATTGTTTAAACTTAAAAGGTGTATTAAAATTGGTGTTCGACTCTTAGTTTCTCATATTCCACTGACATCCCCTATAATTCACAGGAACAGACTATTGTAGAATGAGCTCATCAAACCTTAACAGATATAGACATCAAATTACAAAATAAAATTATAATTATTGATCTCCTTATAATACTTCATATAACAATAAATGAGTACATTTTTTAAACTATTCAAGCCCCTAATATAATAAAGACCTGGATAATAAAAATGACTAGATATTTTTCTGGGAGAAGCTCTGTTCATATACTTACAGGACTCTGCAAAGAATTTGTGTGTACATGAGGAAAAACCAGTCCCCAAGGAGATTAAAAAAATCACAACTTAATATGCAGCGATAATCTATACATCAAAATTATGATAAAGTACAGTTTAAAGTATTAAATAGAAATACAGGCTGGGCAGTGGTGACACACGCCTTTAATCCCAGCACTTGGGAGGCAGAGGTAGGCAGATTTCTGAGTTCGAGGCCAGCCTGGTCTACAGAGTGAATTCCACGACAGCCAGGGCTATACAGAGAAACCTTGTCTTGAAAAATCAAAAACCAAAAAATGGAAAATAGAAATAAAAATATGAGGAGGAAAAACGTCTCACATGCTTGCCCAATCTTATATCCATCCATATAGGATGCACTCGCCTTGCAGAGCCATGGCTGAGATACTGTGTGTTAGAGCTCCATCCAGTCGGATGAGCTCATTTTTCCCTCCCACCCTCAGTGTGGCAAAGAGGTACAGGCTCCAGACTGAGTACCTACTGGCTTCATCTCTCTCCTGATTTGAGTCTGGCCCAAGTAGAACTCACAGAGAGTCCAACCTGTGCAACAAAGCAGGTTCTGAGTGTCCTCTCTAACCTCTGGGCTAATTGTCCCCCTTTTTTTGTGTCTACACAGCTTCCTTCCTCTGTGGTGGCTAGCAGGTAGCCATAGGCTCCTGGTCCAATTGCTCATGCAATGGCTGACACCACAGATCGCCTGCAAAGGCGTCTGCTGTGTGATTGATGGGGTTGCTCTGATTCTCGGTCTCAGAGAGCACCTCTGAATAATAAGTTGGCAACATCATTCTCTTTCTGCTTCCTTATTTCTGACTCATTGGCTCCTTGTCAGTCATCCATCTCTTTTGAGTTGAAAGGAGAACAGAGAAACATGAGGAAGAGGAGGAAGAGGAGGAGGAGGAGAAGGCTGTAACCCAGGAGCAGGGACCCTGAGTACCACCTTCTCATTTTCCAGAGAGGGAGTTAGAGTAGCTGTCACCAGCATTTCCAGTCTGGGGACACTAAGGTGGAGAGCACCTCTACAAGCAGGTCAGATTTGCAAATGGAACCAGAACTCTTGCTCTGGAACCAAAGTGACTGTAGGAGGTCACCGAGGTGTGGGAGGTGAAGGTGTGCGTGGTAGAAACATGGGATATACAGGAGTGGAAGTTGTGGGAGGTTTTGATGTTGGAGGTGTAGGTATGGGAGCTGTGGGAAGTAGAGGTGTGTTCTTTCTGGGGTAGCTGAAATTGCATCTTAAAGGGCAGCTACCTACTCTGTCATGTAATACTGTCTTGTCTGGATAAAGAAACTTTGATTACAATGGGCAACAGCAATTTCCCAGCATCAAAATTAATTAAATATTGACATCAAGTGACGACTGACAGCACTGCCAACCATGGGAAATCCATATCATCACATCTAACTTTATTCTTTTCCAGAATCAATAAGGAAATAGAATCTGGAAAAATCAAATTCATATCCTCTTTCTACTAACAGGTGAGCCCCACTCCACCCCATTCAATACCTCTAACATACCTGGATCCTTTGTGAGAGTCTCCTTGACCTTAACCATCCGGTGCTCTTAGTGTTGATTTACAGTTATGCACATTTGGATGACCATATGAATACCTGAAAATGGGAAAATATTATTCAGAATGAACCTGCAACGTTTCTTGGAACACAAAAGAGAGATGTCAATACCAGATAAAAGGATAAACGTGAGGGAAAGAGGAGAAATTATGAAAATGTCTCTTTTTCTCTGAGTATTTCAGTTTACCCTAGAGATGTGCAAGTCAGTCACACAGTTAACACACATGCAGAGTCCTTTTCCAAGCAACAAGGAAGAAGAGCAGGGAAGACTGGAAGAAAATTATTCTGATCCACACAATCCAGACAGTTGGACTTCACCAACAAGAGGTCTGTGAAAAAAAGCCCTGAGTGCAGGGTCTAAGCATTCCCATACCTGCAAGAAGCCCACAGTGCAGAACTCAACAGACCAAGAATGTGCATGGGCTTTTCATGAAGCAAGGAGTCATTTTTCTTATATAAGTGAGCAACCATAATTACTCAAAAGGTGCTGTCTAATTTTGTTTTACACCATAGTAAGTTTTCTACTTATTAAAATATCTTTACCTGAAATCATTTTCTCACAGCATGCTGGTCTGAACCTTGAAAGGATTCAAAGAAATTCAGGAGGAATGGCTGACTGGGGTGCCTGTTAACATATCAATGAAGTCAGAGTTGGGTAGGTGTTTTCTTTTTTTTTTTTTTTTTTTTTTTGGTTTTTCGAGACAGGGTTTCTCTGTGTAGCCCTGGCTGTCCTGGAACTCAGGAACTCACTCTGTAGACCAGGCTGGCCTCGAACTCAGAAATCTGCCTGCCTCTGCCTCCCGAGTGCTGGGATTAAAGGCATGCGCCACCACGCCCGGCGGGTAGGTGTTTTCTTGGCTCCTGGTTATCTCTTGGCCTGCCCCTCTATCCTCCATCTCACCCTCAATTCCCCTCCCCCACCTGATGGCCTTGTTCAGTTTGGAACCAGCCAGATATCTCTGAATGCTTTCTCCCTTAGACTGAAATGCCAAAAATTAACCCAACCACCAGCACAAGAACCAGGTATCTTCTTGCATTACTGCAGGTTGCATGTCTTAGGAAAATAATAAAGCCTCATAGGAAACTACAGTGGCCTATAAAACTGCCTGTAGCATGTGACCAAATCCATCTCTTGGTCAGGATGTATTATTTTATAAAACTTGCCCACATGGTACAAATTAGTTTTTCTCTGCGGACACTCAGGGTTGACAGAACCTACTATGTATCTTCTCCTCAGCTGTACCTTGCTGCAATCCTGTCTTCATGTTTTATTCAAACCTAAGGTGTAACATTAATAACTAAGCCTATGAAGACACATTTCTCAATGCTGTATTTACATCAAAGACTACATATACCTCAGTGTTAAAAACTAACGGAGATTATAACTTTCCTATGTTAATATTAATATTTACAGCCACATGATGGTTAAAAAGTGAAACATAAAAACAAAAACTAGGCCTTTAGGCCCAGGCTTAAGAATAAGGCCTTTGTGACTCAATGCCCCCAAGGTATGCTAATCATTAAACAGATAGTGACATTCCTCTACCCACCTGCTTCCTGGGTGTTCATACAAAGAAAGTCACAGTGACCCACCCTGACCACTCCTGGAACCCACTATGCAAACGTGCTATTGTTACTGATGCTCATAGACAGCAGTCTTGACTTTCCCCTTAACTGGTACTTTTGGTATTTTCCAACAATACCCTCCCCACACCCTTGACTTGTGGTTTCTTCCTTTAAATACCCCCTTACCCAGCTACTCTGCACACCACAGTCCTCTAGCCCTGCATGGTGTATGAATGTGGGCCTGAGAGCTCTCTTGAAATAAAAGTCCTCCTGCAATTTGCATCAATACCGTTTCTCACGAGTGATTTGGGGTGTTGCCTCTCCTGAGTCAGAACGTGGGAGAGTCCTCACGTTTTGGGTCTTTCAACGGTACTTTATAGCGAATATTTTCTAATTCAATCAAATCTGCACTGTTCCCCATATGACCAATATCTACAATGGTCTCTCAGGATGCCTACTCAATTCCCTGGAGAAAGGGAAATGAAATGGCAAATGGAGGAACAGGGGAGTTAAGAAATCATGAATGAATTTGAATTCGAGGAGCTTTATTAAGGCTTTTGCAAAGACAACCATCCCGGTAGACAAACTCCAGAGACGGCCAAGGATCTACGGGGTTATTTTTAAAAAAAAGAAAAAGAAAAAGAAAAAAAAAGAGAAAAAAAGATTCTGACAACCATAAAATTAATTTAAACATCACCATGAAACCAAGTCACAGAATCTCAAACTTCCTGATAACGGTAAGATACCACAACAAAATTTTGAGAGTGGAGTCTGAAAATGCACCCCTGCTCCACACGCCTGCCCTACTCTTGCTCATTTCCCAGTACAGCAGCTCCTCTGACCTGGAAGGTGACAGGACCAGCAGATAAATGTCCTAGGAGGCCAGTACAGCAACTGCAGCTTAAGGAAGTTTTCAGGTTCCACAAACACTGAATTGTGAGAATGTCGACAGAAAATGCACCCCTGCTCCACACGCCTGCCCATTAACCAGTACAACAGCTCCTCTGACCTGGAAGGTGAAAGGACCAGCTGCTCAATGTTCTAGGAGGCCAACATAACCACTGCTGCATAAGAACGTTTTCAGGTGCCGGGCGTGGTGGCGCATGCCTTTAATCCCAGCACTCGGGAGGCAGAGGCAGGCGGATTTCTGAGTTCGAGGCCAGCCTGGTCTACAGAGTGAGTTCCAGGACAGCCAGAGCTATACAGAGAAACCCCGTCTCGAAAAACCAAAAAAAAAAAAAGAAAGTTTTCAGGTTCCGCAAATACTAGGCACTAGTTTCCTCCATGACTTCCTGACCACAAGGCAGCCTAGATCCAAGGAGAATGATGAAACCGCGGAATTTCCCTTCACTTCTGCCTAGCCCCGCCTTCTGGACCCGCCCAATATTCAGCAGCTTCCTGCAGTTCTTCTAAGCCCGCCTACTTCGGCACCTTTTAATTAGTTAGCTTCCCAATTCTTCACAGCAATGTGAAGGTTTGGATTTTTGCTTGCTTGCTTGCCTCCTTGCTTGCTTGCTTGCTTGCTTGCTTGCTTGCTTGCTTGCTTGCTTGCTTGCTTGTTCCTCTGCTTTTAATTTGTCTTTTTCTGAAACTCATCTAATCATGCAGGAATCACACATTTCCCATCAGAAACCACTCCTCCAACTCTGTTGCAAGCTGCCTTCCACAAAACTTCCCAGGACCTACTCTGCACAGTTTCCCCACTAGGTTGCTGCCAGACTAGACCAGAACTGGATGTAGTAAGACACTGCACCTGGGTTATTAACCCTTCAGATACAATGGATCCTGTCTAACTTCTCATATTGTGAGTCCAGTCCTCTGGGCTAAAAATGCACACAATTAAGCAATCCCTCTGAATTCTGATGCTCAGAACAGATACCGAAAACAAACAGAAACTTAGATAAAATGTCCTTGGCTCAAACCGCAAACCATATAGGTATCCTATAAGGAGCACAATTTATGTGATATCCAAGACAAAGAATTGAAAACCCACAGTCATGATCAAGGACATTAAAGTTTGTAAACTATGTAAATCCACTCAGACAGGAACAAAATAAATCATGGGCAAGAAAATAATACCAGATGCCTAAGGAAATAAGGACAATATAAAATATTAAAATTGAGTTCAATAGGTGCTTAGAAATGCAAAAAAAAAAAATCCTGAAGAGAAAAATAAAGTAAGAATGAAAGAGGAAAATTACTGACCACCAGAACTCTCACCCCAGAGTACATTCTGAACTCTCACACCAGAGTCAGACCCCCTCTCAAATGAAAACTGTTCCGGGGACATTTCTGAGATAAGGGTTTCCTGGAACGAACCCAGTCCTACCCCTCCCAACTAAGGACTGTGCCAGGGACATTTTTGAGATAAGGGTGTGAGTAAAAACCTCAGTTCTAATGAATCAAGTACATGGCCAAAGTGTGGGACGCGGTTGCAAAAGCACTTTGGAAAAACCCTTGGTTGAATCACTTAGTGACGTAAAAACTGTATTTTCCCTGCCCTGCTCCCCCCCTTGCCTCCTATAAAAGCTTGTGAAAATTTGGGCTAGGGGCCGGATCTCCTCTGCACCTTGCAGGCTGCATGAGGTCCGACCCCAGATATCTGGTATATGTGTTTTTTGTTTGTTTTGTTTGCTTTCTTGTCGTTGCTGTATTAAATCTTGCTCTATACATCTTAAGTACCGGTCTCAGTGTCTTCTTGGGTGCGCGGCTGACCCGAGGCTTGAGTAAGTGCCTCCCTTTGGGAGTTCTGGAGTCTTTCAAGGCAAATAAAAATGATACATAGAGAACCTGTGGGAGACAGATTATCAGACATAAAGAAAAAGTAGAGGAGGTGGATGCCTCAATCAAAGAAAATGATGAATTAAAATGATGTTAGGTCAAGACACAATATTATTTACTGCTTGAAGGGTGAGGCAATAAAGAGAAACTCCTTTGGAAAACTGTCTTGATCTTTGTCAAAAAAAAAAAAAAAGGAAGGAAAGGAAGTAAGAAGGAGAGAAAGAAAGAAAGAAAGAAAGAAAGAAAGAAAGAAAGAAAGAAAGAAAGAAAGAAAGAAAAAAAGAAAGAAAGAAAGAAAGAAAGGAAGGAAGGAAGGAAGGAAGGAAGAAAGGATGAAAGAAAGGATGAAAGAAAGAAAACTAGAATAAAATTACAATACATACTGCACTGTTTGTTCATAAATGGTTTCCTGATTGTTCACTGTAACACTCTATGTACACCCATGCATATCAGCATAAGCTGGGGAAAGGAGACCCAATATGTACCCAAGTCTCATTAGACTATTGCTAGGACTAAGTCAACTCTTTTCATGATTGTAATGAGTTCCAGGATTCTCATGTGACCTCTGAGGTTCAAAACCAGTTGTGATGATTATGAGAGGTTAAAATGGATTCTAGCTCAGCGTGGAGGTCAGAGCTTAGAAGCACAAGCCCAGACCTGGGGGTCTCTCTTTAAAGAACAGGGTTCAGTGCCTATTGGACATCTTTCAGATGGCAGGGCTACTTGTTTCCCATTGTAGTAAGTTTTAGTTTTCCCCATATTGTACTTATGCAAAAAAAAAAAAAAAAAAAAAAAAAAAAAAAAAAAAAAAAAAACTACGTCACAAGTTAATTGAATCTACATATGTGAATAGATTAAGCATACTCGTGATTAATAATGCATCTGAGCTGAGTTAAGGAAAGAAATGCAAGCCTTTCCCTCAGAGCATTTAATTCAGTGTGAGTCCAAAGTTGAATTCTCTACTTCATGTTCCCTGTGCCTTCCATCCTCTGTGTGTCTGTTCAGTTAGTTTAAATCTGTAACTTCCTGAAGGCTGCTTGTATAGCTCTCCCTTTCTGTCTGCCTTTTGTTTCCATGTTTGTGTTTATCTGTGTAATCTGTTGTCTATTTGTATCTCTCTGACTGGCCTTAAGAGAGAGCTTTGGAGTGTTTCTAAATCATCAAGGGAAACATCACATGGCGAAAGAATGGGATAGTGAAAGGATTAGGTAACTGGCTTCAAGGGGCCAAGTGGTCAAGACAACAAACATTTTTTTTTGTTTGTTTGTTTTTGTTTTTTTGGTTTTTCGAGACAGGGTTTCTCTGTGTAGCCTTGGCTGTCCTGGAACTCACTTTGTAGACCAGGCTGGCCTCGAACTCAGAAATCCGCCTGCCTCTGCCTCCCGAGTGCTGGGACTAAAGGCATGCGCCACCACCCCCGGCACATTTATAATCATGACTTTTATCAACCAATACCCATAACTGTATATGCATTTTTGAACTATGCTTTAAACCCCTGCATTTCATGCTTTCATCAAATGACACTCATGCACTTTCTGGGCAGGACTTGAAAAAGTACATAAATTACCATTGTATCTATGCATCAAGTTAGGTTTTAAAAGTTGATATCATGAGAAGTCCCAGGAAAATAATCTAAGTTTTTATACTGTTCTTTGAAAAGTGTGCTAAACCCTCAATTGAGTAAACAGGATCACAGCGCTAAATCTTAAATTTCTTCAAGTCACATTAATTCTGGTTGTGAGGTCCAGGAAAATTCCCCATCTATTAGAAGGTAAGATTTTTTTATATAATACATTGTCACACGTATGGTTTTGCCAATGCATAGGAAAGCACCATGGAGCAAGACTCCATGGAGTTATGCTGGATGTAGTCTTAGTAATATATCCCCCCCAAATTTTTTTTAATGTACCAGCTTATAAGTGTATGAAGGTTTTTCAAATGAAATCTCTGAATTCTGAAAGAGATGGAGTTCCAGTTGATCTTGTCTTTTCCACTGTGTTACATCAAGAAAGTTGCTAGCCAAAGTGGTTTCATAAAAATACCCAAAGAATGCTGGCCACTGACAACAAAAGGGGTTGCTTTTCACAAACTGACATTAAGTCTTCATTGCTAAAGACAGGGCTGACACAAAACACCGTATATGAAAAGGTCAAACTGGTGCCTGCAAGAACATTGACTCTTATGTTCCAGTGTCCTCCTTATGGAAGGTGCTTTGAAAGGTACACAAAATGAAATATATACACAGAACCAACCAAAAAGATGTTGATCTATAATTTTTTTCTTCCCCCAAAATATGCTAAGGGCAGTGATGTCATGAATTTACTGGGAATAACCAATATATGTCTAATTTGACTTAAATACCAAAAGCACTCTGGTTAAATGTTATATATCTATATACACAAGTGTGTGTGGACATGAGTATACTGGGAGTGTTTGTGGACACACCAGTGTTATAAATAATGAAAAGGAGGTTTCTATATAGTGTAAAGCATAAAACTTTCATTGTAGCAGTCTCCCAGCTATCATTTAGATTTAAGACAATTCAAGCCTATGACCTCATACATAGATACCCCTTAACCTCTCTCCTGCTCCGTTCTCATCTATCTGTTCTCTTCTCTGTCTCCCACTAAATCTCCTACATCTGCATTCTCCTCTCTACATATCTTTTAATATCCAGAAATTCCACCCTCCTATTCTTGTCCCAGGAATTGGTTGTCAGGTTTTTTCTTACAAGCAATCAGGTGTGAGACATCAGGAGAACTTCTCTAGATTGCCTTTAGGCATAGAGAGCTGCTTGCCATTCAAGCATCTCAGCAGGGGTGAGAGGAGTATTTACAAATGTAAAGCTCATGATGGGCCATAGAAATGTCAATATCAATATTCTGCTAGCAGCCAGGCTTGGTGGTGCACGCCTTTAATCCCAGCCTTTAATCCCAGGCTGGCCTCGAACTCAGAGATCCGACTGCCTCTGCCTCCCAAGTGCTGGGATTAAAGACATGTGCCACCAGTGCACGGCACTACCTGAGTTTTATTGAATTGAGTTGTTGGCTAAGTGTGTCCCTTGGATCCCTAAGCAACCTAGGCACTTGCTAAAATAACTCTTTGTTCTGTTAAAATTGAGAGCAGCTAGCCGGGTGTGGTGGCGAACGCCTTTAATCCCAGCACTTGGGAGGCAGAGGCTGGCGGATTTCTGAGTTCGAGGCCAGCCTGGTCTAAAAAGTGAGTTCCAGGACAGCCAGGGCTACACAGAAAAACCCTGTCTCTAAAAACCAAAAAAAAAAAAAAAAAAAAAAAAATGAGAGCAGTTCTCCATTACCAAGCATATCATCCAGAGAACTCAGTGGAAATGGAGAAGTTGAACCTTCCTCCCTATATAATATTGTCTTTGTTATGTGAAGTTACCAAACAGGCTAACAAAGAGAAACGTGAAAAGCAACCTAGCCTCAAAACCTTTGGCTAAAATCTTGTCTGCCTACCAGATATGCTAGGGGAATGATGGCACAAACCACATAAGAAAAGCTAACCAATGTCTCTTTTGACTTAAATCCTACTCTGCAAGCTGAAACTCATACCCAATTCTGTATGAGTAGCTAGGAACCACACAGTAGATAAAATAAAGACCCAGGGGAAAAACACACATTACCACTCAAGGAAAAATATCAATAATGTGATCGCTGATGATATTATGTTATACTCAAGACCAGTGTCTTAATCTGTCACCATCCAAGACGCTTCCTCCTGCGTCAGGCAGGAAGAGATGCAGACACCTACCCACAGATGTTAAGTAAAGACAAGAGTCATTAGAACACAGACCTTTAAATCAGACATCCCCAAAAATAGGTCAGGCAACTGCATGTGAGAAAGAATGAAATAGCCACATGGCATAAGAGACCCAAGGAGAAAAGGCTATCTGAATCAAATGAACCAGGTTCATGTGAACTTACAGAGAATAAAGCAATAAGCATAGGGTCTGTATAGGTTTGAGCCTTGTCCTCTGGCATATATTATAACTTTTACCTTAGTTTTTTGGAGCAGATTTGTCAATGAGTGGGTCTCTGAGGTTTTCCTCCTGAGAGACAGAAAGGGCTTTGATGCAGAAAGGATGGAAAGTGGGGAGGAGCTGAGAGGAGTGGAGGGAATGGAAACTCTCTAAGATATATGGGATGAGAAAAAAGAATCATTATTTTGGATGGGTTTTTAGTGATTTTTTTGGACTCAGTACTTAGGTAATTTATTGATTATGTTTGTATCAATGTCCATAAGGGAAATTTTTCTGAAAGTGTCCACAATGACATGAACATACTTCAGCCTCTCAAAATAGGGTCATGAGTATTATCAATGCATCAAACATGATTTTGCAGCAATACTGCATGAATCACAATGGTCACAAATATTAAATTTTACACATGAAGGGCATTCCTCAGCTGCTAATCGAGTCTGTTTGTTATTATCAATGTTGTTGTTGTTACTGAAAAACATTTTATCAATACTGCATTTTAATTAAAGCTTACATGAAATTATTGTGGTTCCTTTAGGTTGATATTTTCTGGTAAAAGAGACTGTGTTAAACTGTATCTGCCTTTGCATCTCTCTCAGACAATTGTCCTAGAAGATTAGATTGTGACACAATATGGAAAAAATAAACTGGTCTCTAGAGTCTTCAAAAAGAAAACAATTCATGGGCTGGTGAGATGGCTCAGTGGGTAAGAGCACCCGACTGCTCTTCCGAAGGTCCAGAGTTCAAATCCCAGCAACCACATGGTGGCTCACAACCATCCGCAACGAGATCTGGCGCCCTCTTCTGGAGTGTCTGAAGACAGCTACAGTGTACTTACATATAATAAATAAATCTTTAAAAAAAAAAAAAAAGAAAACAATTCATACTGAAGACACACCCTATAAAAGTAATCAATGCAGTAAAACCTTTGCATGTCACTATGATCTAAATGTCAAAAAAGAATTTATACTGAAGAGAAATCCTACAAATGTAAACAATGTTGTTAGCACCAGGTGCATCTGTGGACATCTAGAAGTGTCTTTACATTCAGGTTTCTGACCCAGTGAAGAGGGTCCTCATCTGAATGCAACAGCATTGCTCCTGCATCTGTTGCCATGGCACCACTCCCCTTTCACATGCTTCCCATCCTCATGGACTGAATAAAAGAGTCTTCCCCTGTCCCAAAGCCCCTTCTCTTCTTCTCACCTCTCACCCCCTCTCAGAGGCTGCTTCTGCTAATAAAACCTCCCACATGAGACCTGAGGCTTGGTGTGATTTGTCTGGGATTTTGCCTGCCTGTTCTAACAAATACGAAGAAGCCTCTGCACAAAAATAACATCTCAGCATATATAAAAATGCATATTGGAGAGAAACCCTATGAATCAGCAATGTGATAAACCCTTCAAATGTTGTTAGAAATCATGAGAAAAGCAATACTGCAGAGAAATCCTGTTAATGTATTCAGTTTGGTAATGTATTGCACTTCCTGGTACCTTTATTCAAGAGTACAAACTTTAATGTGTAATGAATCTGTTAGAGATTTTGCATATCGCTGAAGTATGGAGGATCTGAAAAAATTCACACTGTAGCAAAGAAATGTCTATAAAAGATTTGGTAATATCTTAAGGTAACATAGTTACATCCAGTCACACAAAATTATTGATTCTGGAGAAAAAAATGTCTGATAAGTGTCAACAATCTATTCAAATATTATGATGTCACTCTAGATTTTGTTTGCACTTGCAAACTCATAGAAAAAAACACCCTAGGAATTTAAACAAGAAGGTAACACTTTTAGGTTTTACAATAGTCTTCAATTACATGAAATAACTCATCCACGTGTGAAGCTTTATGCATTTAGAGTATTTTCTGTTGCAGTGATAAGACTCAATGTCTAACGCAACATATAATAGTGTATGTCTTCTTGCTGAAATTCCTAGGGCGTTTTTCCAAATGAGTTTGCAGGTGCAAACAAAATCAAGAGTGAGATCATAATATTTGAATAGATTGCTGTCTCTTATAAACTTTTTTTTCTCCAGAATCAATAATTTTGTGTGACTGGATTTAACTATGTTACCTTAAGATATTACCAAATCCTTGGCTTAGTGTTGAGAGGAATATATAGTCACCAAGAAGGTCACATCACAACAAGTGTCATATAGCAGCTAATAGGATCGTCAGAGATGATATGCAAACCTAAAAAATGAAGCAGAGAGTGGGACCTAGAAATGGTGTATGGATATAAAACCTCAAGCCCACTCCAAGTGATATATTGCATCCAGCAAGACAGTATTTCCTAAATCTTACCAAATGATACTACCAACAATGAAGGATTGACTTTTCTGACTTGAAGCCCACTTGCTTGGTTTCTGTTACATGAACAAATTCATGATAAAGAAAAATTCTATAGGTAGACCCCTTGATGTCTTAACAAGAAAGAATGTATTCACCACAAGTAAATGTAGGAAAGAGCTCACACAAGAGAAAAACACTATTCATGTGACCTTTTGATACAGACTTTAAACATCACAGTTGTCTTTAATTTCCAGAAAAATATCTTGCTCCTTGTCTTTGTCAACATGGCTTTGAAGGAAGAATATGGTTTACCATGTTCACTCAGTGTAGTGATCACCATTTGTTGTGGGAGTTTGAACTTTGAAATATTTGAAGTAGATATTAAAGTTTAATGTATAGAAGATAATCTATTCACAAATCTTTATTAGTCCATTATATGCATTCTATGAATTTTGGTTATCTTCTTTTGTATTTTCACTTGGAGATCTGTATTTTTTGCTGCAATGTATAGCATGGATGCTGATCATCTATGTAGTCCATTGTTTATTTAAATATCAGACTGTATAAACTCATACTTTTCAAGTAAGGGTTTTTGTGAAGTCTGTTGTGTAGTTGTTCTTGAAAGTAAATTCTTTCTGTGGCTAGAGTTGGTTGCTGCTGAACCTGATGTCCTTAGCTCAGAATCGTTGAGACCCACATTACTCCTTCAAACTTTTCTCTTTTATTGACACTTGGGCTGTGGCATGTGGATACTCACACACCAGCACATAAAAAAAAAAAAAATTAACCCAAATATGGCCAAATGATTTCACTTGAAACAAAACATGCCATGGTTTTCATCTCTAGAACTCACATAGTATAGGCAGACAATAGACACCAATGAGTTTTTCCTCTCACTGCCACATACACAACATGGAACAGGTATATAAATAAACAGTTCAAACACTTTTAATTTTTGTTTTTTAATTATTTCATACATTTTTCATGTATACAACGTTCTGACTGCAGCAGGTACGAGTGCATGGACAGAAAAGGGCAGCAGAACTCAGTACAGATGATTATGAGCCATCATGTGGATAACTGTTTATCTTAGCTTCTATTAGAGAATGCTTGCTTCTGTGAGGACCCCACTTCAGCTGCCTGATGGGAAAAAGTGGTCCTCTGGACACCCATGGAGCCTGGCAGCTCAAGTCAGTTCTCCAGTATTTGGCTTGAAGAGCAAATTTAGGGTAGAGATACCGCGGTAAGGGTGTCTATATGTCAATCCTGATTTTTACCAGAAAACCAACTGACCAATTTGGGCCATATATAAAGTAATCATTTGTTATATATTAAATACAGACCAAGAGATGGAACTTCATCAGGAAAATTCCCGAGAATTTCCAGTTGGAAGGGGCCAGTCACATATGCAGGGGCATATATAAAAAATGAATTATGTCACCATATTTACCCATTAGGCTTTCTTATTTCCACAGAACTACAAATCTCAACATTCCCACCAGTAACCTGGTTCCCGGGGATCTGAACTATATAAGGTAATTTGGGGAATTACATATACAACTTCTCTGTTTTGATTTCAGGAGGAAGAAGCAGAAGTGCCTACTGAGTGCTGTCAGTAGAGCTCAGGCAATCTCAGAAGTAGCAAGCAACATGTTGAGCCCAGGGTGACTGCCCACAATAGGGAGGAGCAGGCAGCTTAAGAGCTGGAGGTTGTGTATTGGGTCCACCCTGGGTGTAGGTGGTAAGTGGAAGCCAGATGTGGTCTCCTAAGAGATATTTTGTTTTGTTTTGTTTTGATCATTCCCTGGAATCAAAGGTAGGCTCTGCAGGGCGGCATAGGCACAGAACATTTGGAGCAGGTGGTTTTATAGAAAATTCCTTGGTAGGATGCAAAATTTAGAGAACCGTGGTATTTCTAACTATCTTCTACAAGTTGTGCCCATAGTATTTTACATTTAGGAGTAAGATCCTTTTGTAGTTAATTTGGTGGAGGTTGCAAAAAGGTATCTCATGAGTTGGATAACACTCAAATAATAAGTGTGATGTCCAAGAGTACAATTGATTTGTAAAGGTTTTACAAATGCTTAGATAATAGTTGCTGGCTCCTTGTCAGCAGTTCCAGGGAGAGGAGAGAGGTCCTGCTTCTGCAGGGGCTGAAACCAGGGCCAAAATGGAATCCAACAGTGACAACACGTAGAATGTAGTAGAGGGAGGACTACCTATAAAACATCACACAGATAAGTAGTATGCTAATCAGGCCTGGTAGATATTAGAATGCTGAAATACACAGTGGTTCACCAGAATTCTCACAAAATTTGACTCCAACCAATAACAAATGAAACAGCCCTGATTTATATCCAGACACTAGAGCCATCACCATATCAAAAACCAGGCCTCTAAATAGCTGCTCAAGGGGGCAAAACAGGGTCACACCCAACATTAGGCCTGCTATGCCATAATGGTCCAATTTTCCTCTTAAGAAAATCATAGTCTGCCACAAGAGCGACTATATGCTGTTGTCAAGTATTTGCAAAGGAAAAGCACCATTCAGGTGAGGTCTAGCCTGATCAAACAAGGCTTTCCATGAGGCTCTCACACATGGAGCATGACTTAGCTCATTTTCAACCCAAGAATATGCTTGGCTGAGCCAGTAGCAGCATGGGGCCTAAGCCTTATGGGCACTCACTAAGGACCCAATGTATTGACAATAAAATAGAACTCAGTTGCAGGATATTTGATCACATAGGGAAACTAGCGATTATGATCTAGTGTGGCTCAGCCCTTAGCACATGCCTTCAATCCTGCCTGGATTATAGATTTGCCCTTTGTACACAAGGAATGTCAAGTTAGATTGGAAAAAGAAGCACCCAAGTTTGAAAGTGATGCTTAATTTAGTGGCAGATATAGTGACAAATCAGAGAGAGATTTTACAGAATTGGATATGCTCAACTGTCCAGAAAAGACAGAGGAAAGGAAAATTACTTCATGGAGAACAGTACAGAGAAAGGGGCAGTTTTCCCAGGAGAGTTTTACAGAGACAGGTAGAAGAGGGGACAAGCTAGACACAGGTGAAGACAGAACAAGCCAGAGAATGATAAGTCAATAGAAGATTGGAACATATTGCCAGAGTTCTTATGAGGCCAAGCAGAGTGATGGAAATCAAAGCTGAGAGAAGCCAATTTGAATTCCATCATTAGAGAGGAGTTTGAGCCTGAACAGCTGGGTTGAACCCTGGAAGGATTCAAAGAAATTCAGGAGGAATGGATAACTGGTGTGCCTATTAACATATCAATGTAGACATTGTTGTCTAGGTGCTTTCTTGGATCTTGATTCTCCTTTGGCCAGTCCTTCTATCCTCCCTTTTCATCCTCAATACCCCTCACCCACATCTCATGGCCTGGTTCAGTCTGGCCCCAACCAGAGAACTCTGACTGCTTTCTCCCTCAGACTGAAATGCCAAAAATTAACCTCTAGCACCACCAGCCCAAGAAACAGGTGTCTTCTTGGAATGCTGCATGTTGCAAGTCTTAGGAAAATGATAAATCCTCATAGCCTATACAACCCTCTGTAGCATGTGACCCAAGTCCATCTCTTAGTCAGAATGTAATATCTAATAAAGCTTGCCCACATGGTGGAATTCGTTTTTCTATGGCAATTCTCTGGTTAAACAGAACCGACAATATATCTTCTCCTCAGCCATACTGTGCAGCAATCTTGTCTTTGTTTTCCATTCAAACCTAAGGTGTAACATTAATACCTAAACCTACATTTTCTAATTCGGTGAAATCTGCAATGGTCCCTCATATAACTAATATCTACAAAGCTCTTTTGGAATGTCTATTCAGTCCCCTGTTAAAAGGGAAATGAAGTAGCAAACAGAGAAACAGGGGAGTTAAGAAACATGGGAGAATTTGAGTTCAAGGAGCTTTATTGAGGCTTTAGCAAAGAGAACTCCTGTGTACAAACTACAGATACTGCCAAGAATCTAAGAGGTTATTTAGAAAAATATTCTGGCAAGTATAAAATTAATTCAAGCATCAGCAAAGCCCCCAGGTTCATAGAATCTCAAACTTCCTAAAAATGGTAAGATACCCATAACAGAATTGTGAGTGTGGCAGGAGAAACTGCACCCCTGCTCCACACCCCTGCTCTGCTCCTGCCCATTTCCCATCCCAACAGCTCTACTGACCTTGAAAGTGAAAGGACCAGCTGCTGAATGCTCTGGGAGTAAGGCACAGCAGCTGCAGCTTAAGGAGGTACCTCAAATACTCTCCGAATACAACTTCCTGAACACTAGGCATCTGAGATACATTGTGTTTTAAATATGAAGGACAAGCCCCCTTTTAAAAACTGTGGAACAGATATTTTACAATTTTCAGAACCCCAACTTACAGAATTGCAAGTCTCACTTCAGATTAGAAATTGTCTTTTCTCTACTGGATATGTGCAAGGTCATTCTATGCTTCCTGATCAGATACATGAAGGTAAGGATTAGTTTAATTTCTTAACAAAAGCTTGTTGCTTTTCCTATGAAGGTAACTTAGCAAGATCTTACATTACAAATCACCATTGCACTCAGAAAACTGCTCCTGCATTCCTGCAAAGCTGTTAGCTCAGCTTGGGTAGTTAACCCCTGATGAGCCTATATCCCTGTGATTTAAAACAGACAAATGTTACACATGTCCTGTCTTTGGAAAGTTTGCTTTTATTCCTGTATGGATGTACACTGAATTCTCATTGTTATTTATGTCTTTGCCTAACCTGGGGAAACTTTCAAAGATATGATACAGTATTTGTTTTATTAGTTTATAATGCCAAGACCTCAAAATCAAAAAATACCATTGTTTAAACTTAAAAGGCATATTAATATTGGTGTTTGACTCTTAGTTTCCCAAATTCCACTGACATCCCGTATAATTCATAGGGACTGGCTATTGTAGAATGAGCTCATCAAACCTTAAAAGACATAGACATCTAAATTACAAAGTAAAATTATAATTATTGATCTCCCTATAATACTTTATATAACAATAAATAAGTCAATTTTTTAAACTTTTCTAGCCCCTAATAAAATAAAGACCTATTAACTATTAATAAAAATGACTGATGTTTTTCTGGCAGAAGCTCTGTTTATATATTTACAGGACTCTGCAAAGAATTTGTATGTACATGAAGAACAACTTGTCCTCAAGAAGATTAAAATCGGGCTGGTGAGATGGCTCAGTGGGTAAGAGCACCCGACTGCTCTTCCAAAGGTCCAGAGTTCAAATCCCAGCAACCACATGGTGGCTCACAACCATCCGCAACGAGATCTGGCGCCCTCTTCTGGAATGTCTGAAGACAGCTACAGTGTGCTTACATATAATAAATAAATAAATCTTTTTAAAAAAAAAAAGAAGATTAAAATCACAACTTAATATTCAGTGATAACCTATACATCAATATTAGGATAAAGTAAAGTTTAAAGTATGAAATAAAAATATAAGCAGAAAAAAAATCTCACATGCTCTCTCAATTTATATCTAACCATCTAGGATGCACTCGCCTTGCAGAGCCACAGCTGGGATACAGAGTGTTAGGGCTCCATCTTCTCAGATGAAGTCATGCTTCCATCCCACCTCAGTGTCCTCTCTGACCATTGGGCTAAATGTCCCTTTTTTTGTGTGTACACAGCAGTCTCCTTCCTCTGTGGTAGCTAGCTGGTAGCCTGAGGCTCCTGGACTACTTGCTTACACAATGGCTGTTGGCTGACACCACAGATCTCCTGCCCAGGTATCTGTTGTGTGAATGATAGGGTTGCTCTTATTCTCTGTCTCAGAAAGCACCTTTGAATAATAACTTAGTAAAATCGTTCTCTTTTTCTGCTTCCATATCTCTGACTCATTTGCCCTTTGTAAGTCATCCATCTCTTTTGGGTTAAAAGGAGGATGGAGAAACATGGGAGGAGGAGGGAGGAGGAGGAGGGAGGAGGAGGAGGTTGTACGCAAGGAGGGACCCTGTGTACCACCTTCTCTTATTCGAGAGAGTGAGTTAGAGTAGCTGTCCCCAACATTTACAGTCTGGGGACAGAAAGGTGGAGACCACCTCTGCAAGCAGGTCAGATTTGCAAATGGAACCAGACCTCTTGCTCTGGAACCAAAGTGACTATGGGAGGTTACCAAGGTGTGGGAGGTAGAGGTGTGGATGGTAGAGACATGGGAGATACAGGAATGGAAGTTGTGGGAGGTTTTGGAGTGGGAGGCATAGGTATGAGAGCTGTGGGAGGTAGAGGTGTGTTACTTCTGGGGAGGCTGAATTTGCATCTTAAAGGGCAGCTGCCTACTCTGTCATGTCATACTTTCTTGTCTGATTCAAGGATAGTGGCATTTGTTTCTCTGGAAGAGAGCATCAGAGAAGTTCAGAGATGGAGGTTCCAGCCAGTCATACCAGCTGCCTACATGGGAGACAGAGACAGGAACACCTGCCCTCCAGGATTTCACACAATAACACATGTGTTAGTCAGGGTTCTTTAGGAGAGGATCTGAGACAGAATACATATGATAAGGAAGACAGGTTGCATTGACT
Source organism: Mus caroli (assembly GCF_978045245.1). NCBI lineage: Eukaryota > Metazoa > Chordata > Mammalia > Rodentia > Muridae > Mus > Mus caroli. Next base: position 11,574,541 of record NW_028227261.1, on the reverse strand, counting down.
TCCATGATATGGACCCAGTGGTTCCTCTATCCATGATGCTGGATGCCTTAGCAGTTCCAATCTGGTGTGGAAGGCCTTGGGCATTCCTGGAGAGTATCTGACTTCAGCCCATTCTGAAAGGCTGAAAAACTGGGCTTCTCAAAGAAATGGGATAGGCACACTCACCAGGAAGGAATGAAGGTAGGCAAACAAATAGCAGTATATTTGCCTTGAACTTCTGTTTGCTCTAGGAATCTTCATCCACCCTAGAAACACCTCTATAGACCCACACAGAGGTGTGTCTCATAGTTAATTCCAGATCCAACCAACTAGAAAATCAGAATTAGCCTTTATGCTGTGCTGAGCCCCCTCCAAGCCCAGAAAAGAGCTCCAGGCACATAGCCTTTAGGGATCCTCACTGACCCTGGGGTGGGGTTTTCTATGGTGAAGCAGCTTTTGAGTCACCGTGCTCCCATGAGTAACCCCAAAAACTCCCTGGTCCACTGAGTCTTACCTGGGTGGGAGGGTGTCTTTGTTCTGTTGGTGGTACTCTTTATGGGCTGTCTAGACATTGTTCATCTCTCCCCAGGAGTCACCCAGTAGCAGAGATGACTTCATCCCACTCGAGAGGGAAATAAGCCAATCATTTCCCGTGAACGGCCTTCAAGTGTGTTTAGACAAACTTATCTGTGTGTTAAAACTCAGATCCAGGCAAATTTGGATGTTTTTTGGGGGGAACTTTTTCTTTTACCAAGCAGAGTGGTGAAAGTTGGGAATCTGGAAGCTTCCCTGAGAGACAGGTCTCCTTCCCACCACCTCCTGCTGTGAACTTGCCTCCTCTGCCTTAATGAATGGATTCCATCATAAAGTAAATGTCTCGTATGTCTCCTTGAAATTAACCTTATTTTTAAAGGAGAGCAAGATCACTATAAATGTGGGTCATGAAAAGTTACATCAACCTGTCTGAGACTGGTGATGTGTTTGTATGGCACAGACCATGCCCCAGGCGTCTGGACTCCAGACTGGGCTTATGCTAAGCTTAGTCAGTATGAGGTCTCTAAGCCCTCTCATGATCTATGCAGGCTTTTTAGGCGAGCCTTAGACTTCTATGAGCTTCTCATGTTAATACTTAGATCATGTAGGCCTGGGCCTAGAGATAATGAATAATGCCCATGTCTGGCATTATTCCCAATGCACTGGGTGATCAACCCCATCGCCATTATCTGCAATACACTCACTTGAGCACTTGAGATCTCCCACCTCTGTGTGTAGCATGTGCACACGGGCAGCTATGTGTGGCTGAGGGAGGCCAGATGCTGATGTCAGATGCCTTTCCCTATCACTCTCCTCCTTATGTGACAGGGTCCTTCTCTGAATCTGGAGACAGTTCAGTTAGTTGGTCAATAAGCTCCATGGATTCCCAGTGTACTGGGGGAGGGGGGGGGAGGTGCACCCCACCATACATAGCTATTTTCCTCAGATCCTTGTGCTTGTGAAAGATCCTGAGAGAGAGTGAAATATTATTTAAGCCTCTAGACCTGTGTCCAAAATAGGCCTCACTAATGGCAGGGATTAGAACTTGCCCCATTGTTCCAGGATGTGTTGCGGTTTTTGCCTTTCTAATAAACCTCTTGCAGTTTGCATCAAGACCATTTCTAATGAGTGATTTGGGGTGTCACCTATCCTGAGTCAGAACGTGGGGAGTCTTCACATTGTTGGTCTTTCACTTGTACAGCAGTGGCATTACCTATTGAGCTATCTCCCTCCTTCCAGTATTAGAGATCTCAGGTGACATTACCAACAATCTCTACATTTGTTTATTTAAAAAGTATTACATGAGCCATGTATAAATACATGGATTTAAAATATCATCATGAGAAACACTTGGCTTAAGTCTTTTTTTTTTTAAAGATTTATTTATTTTATGTATATGAATACACTGTAGCTGTTATCAAACACACCAGAAGAGGGCACCAGACCCCATTACAGATGGTTGTGAGCCACCATGTGGTTGCTGGGAATTGAACTTAGGACCTCTGGAAGTGCAGTCGGTGCTCTTAACCACTGAGCCATCTTTCCAGCCCGGCTTAAGTCTTCTTAATGTTTTGTTTTGTTTTTGTTTTTGTTTTTGTTTTATTCATGTGTGTCTTAGGACTGCCAGCCCTCAGGTCTGTGGTGGTTACCGAGGTAACCACCGCATCACTCACTCCCAGCACTGCTTAGCATCCATGAGACCCCGGGTACCAAACCACCTCTGCAGAAAGAAAAAGAAGGAAAAAAGCTGGCACCCTTCCCTCTTTACCCCACTCCATTGCAGTTCCACCAGGCTGAGCAGAATTCGGCCATTACCCCATCCATTCCTACCCCAGGGCTCCTGCTTCTTCTGACCTCCTGCTCTTTCTAGTTTTAGTTCTGGCGTGGCAGTATTTGCCTTTAATCCCAGCATTCACTGTGTTGTGCCATTCTGACTGGCCTGGAGCTCATGATCAGATCAGGCTAGCCACAAACCCACAGTAAGTGCTTCTCAGGAGGGAGAGATCTTGCTTTGCTCTGCTTGACCTTGGTATTGGAGTGGTCACGTTTGTGTTGGCAGCTGCCTGTGTGTGTTGGTCCTCACTGTGAAGTAACACTCACTGGGTGCAGGCTCACTACCACACTGGTGGCAGAGACACTGATAAGCAGAGCTCACGTGGATTGGAGTGCATTTGGAGTTGATGTTTGGGTTCTACCCAGGTGTTCTGAGAGCCCAGCACCTAGTAGCTTTCCTTCTGCACAGGAGGTAGAAGATTGCCTGCAGCACACAGCTATGAGAAATTAAGGATCTTTGACACTCAGCTGGCTAGGGGCCCACAAGGTCTGAACTGGACAGAATTTATACATGGAGACAATACTAAGTCTGAGAGTCTTTTAATTTTTCCTTACTTTATATTTTTAAAAAAGAATTATTTATATATTTTTATGTATATGAGTACACTGTTGCTGTCTTCAGACACTCCAGAAGAGGGCATCGCATCCCATTACAGATGGTGGAATTGACATCAGGACCTCTCGAAGAGCAGTCAGTGTTCTTACCTGCTGAGCTATCTCTCCAGCCCATTGTCTTTTTTATTTTATTTTATTTTATTTTATTTTATTTTATTTTTTGGTTTTTCGAGACAGGGTTTCTCTGTATAGCCCTGGCTGTCCTGGAGTTCACTTTGTAGACCAGGCTGGCCTTGAACTCAGAAATCTGCCTGCCTCTGCCTCCCAAGTGCTGGGATTAAAGGCGTGCGCCATCTTTTTTATTTTTACATTTTATAGTTAAGGTTATTATTGGTGTGTGTGTGTGCAAGTGCATGTGAGTACCCACCCCATTGTGCATATGGAGGTCAAAGGATAGCTTGCTGGGATTTGTCCCCTCCTCCACTGTGGGTTCCTGGGCTGAGACTCAGGCTGTCAGGCTTGGCAGCAAGTGCTTCTATCTGCTAAACTATGTTGGTGGCCTGAGAATGTCTCTTCATTTTAAAGGTTTGTTTTTTATTATTTTAAACTATGTCTCTGTGTGTTTTTGTATGTGGGTCTGTGTTGGGACAGAAAATGCTTCAAACCAAATTTCGGTCCTCTGCAAAAGCAATACTTGAACCTTATGGCTGAGCCATCTCCAGCCCCAAGAGTGGGCCTTTCCAGTTTGGATCTCTGCAGACATCCTTCTGCTTTCCTTTTTTTAAAATTTTTTTTAAAGATTTATTTATTCATTATATGTAAGTACACTATAGTTGTCTTCAGACACTTGAGAAGAGAGAGGCAGATTTCGTTATGGATGGTTGTGAGCCATGATGTGGTTGCTGGGATTTGAACTCAGTATCTTTGGAGGAGCAGTCAGTGCTCTTAACCACTAAAGCATCTCTCCAGCCCCCTTCTGTCAGGTTTCTGTTGCTGTGAAAAGTGTGTGAGAATATCACCCTAAATGAGGAAAGGTGCACTGGCATATAGGTTCAGAGTTGCGGTCTGCCGTCCATTGGCTCTTCTTTCTGAGCCTTGCTGACTATATCACTGCCTAGGGCCTGTCCTGGAGGCTGTTGACCTTCTAGGGCTGTGGTTTTCAATCTTCTTAATGCTGTCACCCTTTAATACAGTTCCTCATGGTTTGGTAACTTACAGCCATAAAACTTCAGTTGCTCCCTCATAACTGTAACTTTACTGTTTGTTATGAACCGTACTGTAAATAACTGATACATCAGCAGCATATCTGAAGTGACCCCCCCCCCCTCACACACGGGTTGGAAAACAGAGAGGAAACAGTGAGGACACAGAGGGAGTGGGGCCACCATTCTGTTTGAGAACACACCCCCAAATTACCATCCAGTCCCAACTCCTGAAGGTTTTGCCACCTCCCAATGATACCACAGGCTGATGAGCAAGTTAGAGCATCCAGACCTTAAGGGGATACTCGCTCTCCAAACAGTACCAACCTGTTTTAGTGTTCAGCTTTGTTTTTGGATTTATATATTTGTGTGTTTGTGTGTGTGCTGCCTGCATGCATTCTGCACACCATGTGTGTGCCTGGTGCCCACGCAGAGGATGAGCCACCATGTGGGTGCTGAGAACTAACTAAACCTAGGTCCTCTGCAAGAACAGCAAATGCTCCTAACCACTGAGCTGACTCTCCAGCCCCTGCCCTGTTCCAGTGTATTTTGGGCAATAAAGAGTCAGCTAGAGACCTTACATGTACTCACTTGTTTTTGACTAGACTTGCTTCAAAGCCCTTGCTGCCCTGAAACTTGTGATCCTCTTGCCTCTGCCTCCTGAGATTGCAGAAGATTGTGGGCATGTGACGCTATGCCTAAATAGGAATTTAGAACATATTTACTGGTACTTTTCCACCCTTAGCATCTCAACTGGGGCTGCTGATACTCCTTTAGGAGCCAGGGGGTGGGCTAGAGGTTATTTTTTAATCAAAGCATAATATCAAGCATGCACACACAAGCACCTGCTGCCCCCTGGTGGCAGTATCCCAGGATCGCAGAGCCTTTTGATGGACCAAGATTCAGTTTGTCTTGGATTTTATAGGTTCACTTATAGTCGAAATGCATTAAAGATGGTTGAAACTTACAGTATGGTCAGCATAGGTATTCTGATACAGGAAGCATTGTCAATGTCTTTATTTCAGCCGATGGATTCCTACACATAAAAGGTATAAAGGGGAAGAAGAAGGAAGACATGTCGTGAGTGATTGGTGTCAGGCTCTGTGGCACATTGTGGATCTGAAAATAACCTGGCAGAATCTCTTGCTTGTGTGACTTGGGCAGAAGAACAGCCTTCTTCAGCCCACAAAACTAGGATGTGCTGGGATAAACTTTCCTATTTGAAGGTAACCCTGATGTTCACTGTTCTTGCTGATTGTTTTTTGTTTTTCTGAGACAAGGTTTTCTTGAGTGACCCTGGCTATATTAGAACTTGTTCTGTAGACCAGGCTACAAGTATTGAGATTAAGGCATGCACCACTGCCGCCTGGCATTCATAGATTCTAAAATCAAGTTTCTAATCATTATTCACAAAGATCATTTTTGCCTGAGAGTAAACCCAGAAAACCCACACCCTAACAGGTGTGATCGCTAGGTGTGCTGTTAGGAATGCAGCTGGCTTTGATGTTCTGGCATGCAGTGGAGTGAGGCCCTAGGGCTTTGAGATGGCCAATGTGGTCCTTGACTTTCAGCCCATAATCTTCTGGTGGTTGGAGAGAGGATGATTACAGAAATATCAGTCACTTGTTTCTATAAATTTTCATAATGTAAATTGAATGTGATGAGATATTAAAATATACTCCATTAATTATTGAAAAGTTCAGCCTCTGGAAATGGCAATATCTCTCCTTATACTGCCAGCTTAAAGGAAAAATTGAGAAATTGTGAATTACAAAATTGGAATCCCAGAATGGTGGTGAAATGAATTGCCATAAAGTTATTTTCTGCTCTGAAATTTGTTAACCATTTTCAGCTGTAGCCTTTCTGTTACTGTGAGCCTGCCCATTCTGTTTTAGGACAGTGCAGGTGCCCCACAATTCACTATGCTTACTATTTTTATATCCTTGTGATTCTGGAAAAAACAAGGTGACTTAATGTTAAACTAAGAGTCTTATGGACTCAAATGTTGGACTAAAATTCAGTTTTATTTTATTATGCTTGTAATTTTATTAGCAAAACAAAGCATCAATACAAGTTTGAATCAAATGTTGATATTAGTTACAAGATGAATTAATAGTTTGCCTTGTAAAATGAAAGACTGGAGTGGGTTTCCGTGGTGTGCAGCTGAGATCCCAGCAGTTTGGAAGGCAGAAGCAGGAAGGTTAAATTTGAAGCCAGCCTAGAGTTTTTACCTTGGAGAGAGAGAGAGAGAGAAAGAGAGAGAGAGACAAAGAGACAGAGACAAAGACAGAGACACAGAGAGAGACACAGAGAGAGACAGAGACACAGAGAGAGACAGAGAGAGACAGAGACAGACAGAGACAGACAGACAGACAGACAGAGACACAGACAGAGACAGAGAGACAGAGAGAGAGACAGAGACAGAAAGAGAGACACACACAGAGAGACAGAGATAGAGACAAACAGACAGAGAGAGACAGAGAGAACCCTAAAACTAGAGCATGGTGAGATGTGTCTGAGTCTTCATTGTTTGTGAGCAGTTTGCCTCGGGTTAATCCCCTGAGTTGTCCCAGCTTCCTTCCTAGTGTGGTTCATATAAAATATACTGGGGTCTCAGCAGTGAGTGAGTTGCCCATCTCCCATTGCATATTTGAGGTGCCTTCTGTTCCATGAACCCTTTGATGAAGACGGGCCCTTGCTGCTGTGAGATTTACCAGATTCTGTCAATGCCCTCAGGCATCCCTGCTACTGTGCCATCCCATTCTGCCTCCATGGGGACAGAGGGTAGGAATGATGACCCTCCTGAGGTCGCTCTGTCAGAGCTCATGTCATAGGAGTCTCTTGTGGAGGGAAGGAGTCAATTTCTGTATTCATGATCTGGGTTAGATTTTACATGATTCACTCCCATAATCAAACCACAGTTTGCCCTTTTCAGATGATCAGTCTCTTTGCTCTCCTCGATTTATGTGCCTGGCTTTGCTTTCCTCTGTGCATGTGCACTTGTGCAGAAGCCAGATAACACATGATCATCTTCAAAGGCAGCAGAACACTGAAGCAGCGATTTGAATCTTACTGTTTTTTCCCTTTTTCTCCCAATAGAGTTAACAAGCACAAGCCATGGCTCGAGCCCACCTACCACGGGAGAGTCACAGAGAAGGATAACATGGTGCTGGTGGACCTCCCACCACCACCACCACACACACACCATCGCACTGGATAAAGTTTCACAGCTGTGGTTTGCAGGTTCGCAGGCCAAGCTGTGCACTGTCCACAAGCCTGGCCTGGAGAGGGAACAACTTAAGTCTGGATGGATGACAGGACCTCTCAGGAAGTGTTCTGGTAGCCTAGAGCTGTTGTGGCTCCAGGCACCACATGTTCTTCTTGTAGTAGTTGAGGTAGCTGACAGTAAGCCATGTTGTTGGTCAAAGGGAGAAATGCTTTAGCTAATTGCATCATTATGTGCTCTGCCTTGTGTGGATAGGCAGATACTGTCTAGACACACACAGCACAGACTGAGCACACATAGACTACATGAACACTGCTCAGGACAGAGTGGTGTGGTGAGCTTGGGGACCCGGGATCTGCCTGTTCACTTACGTCCGGGTATTCAAATGCCTGTTTCACATCACTCCGACAACTCTTAATTCCTTCCATTCACCTGAACAGACTTTAGAAACATTGAGCAGTCTTTGTGGGGTAATAACTTTTGGCCTAGATTTACTTTTTTTTTTTCAATTTTTAAATTTTATTTAGCTAAATCTTTTTCTATAGTTTTATTTTGCATATGTGCACCGTGTGAATGTCTGATGTCCACAGAGGTCAGAAGAGAGCATCATATCCCTTGGAGCCAGAGCTGTGTGGATACTGGGAGTCAAACCCAGGTCCTTTGCAAAGGCAGCAAATGCTCTTAAACATTGAGCGGTCTCTCCAGTCTCTCATTTTGTGGTTTAAAATCAGGTATGGTGTTGCGTTATGTAAGAAGTATACATTGCATGCTGAACACATTGTCAGTTTGTATTTGTTTATATTTTACAGACATGTACCACCATGCCCAATTTAATGAATTTACTTTTATTTTCCTTTTTGTGTGTATGGGTGTTTTGCCTGCATGTGCCTGTACACCATGTGCATGCAGTACTCACAGAGACCAGAAGAGGGCACCAGATTCCGTGGAACTGTGCATGACCTTGTAGGTGCTAGTAACCAAACCCAGGTCTTCTGGTAAATCAGCCAGTGCTCTAACCAGAGTCATATCCTCAGATCCTTGTTTTTTAAGTGAAAGTTTTTGCTATGTTAATGCTAGCTGGCATCAAACTTGTCATCCTCTTGCCTCAGCCTTCTTAATAAAGTTATTAAAAGTTTAATATGAGTTATTTTATAAAATTACATCCTACATCTTTGCAGAGAAAACCCCTTTAGAACAGTGTCATAGATTTTGATCATATGGTGATTTTCCTACATCACTGAAATTTAGTGGTGTTTGCCATACAGATCTACCCTGACTGCTGGAGGGCTGTGCTTTCTCAGTCCCAGAGTGAGAGTAAACACTGGGATAAAACACACACATGCGTGTGGCTGTGTCCAGGTTTTAAATTTTTCTTTAATTTTTTTCTTTTGTTTTTTTAAAGTTTATGAATGTGTTTTACCTGTACGTGTACAGGTGTGTAAGGAGGTCAGAAGAGACCATCAGATCCCCTGTTCTGAAGTCATGTGAGTGCAGAGAGTCCACCCAGGTTCTCTGCAGGAGCAACAGGTACTCTTAACCCGTGGGCCATCTCTCCAGCCTGGGTCCAGCCTTTTATGTAGGTTCTGGGAATCTGAACCTCAGGCAGTTAGGTTTTGCCAGGCTCTTTACCAATAGAACCATTCCCCAGCCCAAAAGAAAACTTTTTAGTTTTGAGATAGGATTTATTTTCACTTAGTTTTTTAAAGATTACTTTATTTTATGTATGTGTGTATACTGTCACTCTCTTCAGATACACCATAAGAAGATATCAGGTCCCATTACAGATGGTTATGAGCCACCATACGGTTGCTGGGACTTGAATTCAGAATCTCTTGAAGAACTGTCAGAGGTCCCACCCACTGAGCCATATCTCCAGCCCAACTCATTGTTTAAAAAGATTTATTTTTGTTACCTTTGTTATACACACAGGGATACATACACGTGTGAATGCATACAGACACACAAGCTGCACATAATATACATACACACACAAACATACATGCACACATGCACACCACACTGCTAATACACATGCAAACATACACTGTACACACTGCACATACACATGTAAGTGCACACACATATGCCACACACATACGAACATGCATACACAGTACGAATGCCACACACACACACACACACACACAAACACACACAAGTGCAGGTAGCTGCAGAAGCCAGAAGAGGACCTTGTGCTTTGAAGCTAGCTCTAAGTGTCCCACTCCAGTCTTTTTTTTTTTTTTTTTGTAAGTATTTATCATTGCTCCTCCTGTGTGACATTTAGAGCTACATCACAGTTTTAGTGAGGTTGCCGAGGATATGTTGCCAGTGGGTTTATATACATTTCTGCATTTTAAGAAGTGATTTAGAGGCTTGGGGAGACAGCTCAGTAATTAAAAACACACCGCTGCCCTTGTGGAGGACCAGGGTTCAACTCCCAGGACACATAGGGTAGATCAGAATTGAAACTCTAGTTCTAGGAAGTACAATGCCCTCTTCTGACCTCTGTGGGCACCAGGCATGCATGTGGTGGGGCACAAACACACATGTAGGCAAAAACACCCGTATACATAAAAATAAAATGTTTTGAATAAATTAAGAATAAACCCTTAAAAGGAGAGTAGTAACTCAGGCTGGGAATGTGCTAGTCTGTCACCACAAACCTTATGTTCAGAGCTCAGAGCCATGTCACGCTTTTAGTTCCTTCAGCATTTGTGAGGTGGAAGCAGAGGGATTAAACAGTCAGGCTCATCCTCTGTAACATAGTCAGTTTGAGGAAAACCAGCCTGAGCTACATGAGACCCTCTCTTAAAACACGAGGAGGCCAAAAATGACTGGTCCAGGATTCTGGGATCACTGCCCCCAGCCTTGATTTACAAAGCACTAGGTGTGTGCAGTCTGTGGTGCTCAGAACCCACCTCACAGCTAATAATGCATTTGCTCCTGAGCATCAAGAAGAGACGCCAGGTACTTTTCCAAATGCTTTAGAAATAAAAATTTGTATTTAATTCCCCACCACTCAAAGTAAGGAAGCTTTCTGCTAGCCCCATTTTAAAGAGAGGAACCAGGAACTGGAGTGATGCCTTGGTGGTTAAGAGCACTGGCTGGTGTATGCAATGGTGTCAGCATTTGGAAGCTGATTATGGTATGGATACACTAGCAAGATTTTGCTGAAAGAACCCAGATATAGCTGTCTCTTGTGAGACTATGCCGGGACCTAGCAAACACAGAAGTGGTTGCTCACAGTCAGCTATTGGATGGATCACAGGGCCCCCAATGGAGGAGCTAGAGAAAGTACCCAAGGAGCTAAAGGGATCTGCAATCCTGTAAGTGGAACAACAATATGAACTAACCAGTACCCCCTTGGAGCTCGTGTCTCTAGCTGCATATGAATCAGAAGATGGCCTAGTCGGCCATCAGTGGAAAGAGAGGCCCATTAGTCGTGCAAACTTTATTTGCCTCAGTACAGGGGAACGCCAGGGCCAAGAAGTGGGAGTGGGTGGGTGGGGGAGTGGGTAGGGGAGCGTGTGGGGGACTTTTGGGATAGCATTGGAAATGTAAATGAAATAAATACCAAAAAAATTATTACAATTAAAATACGACCTCTTTTGAAAAAAAAGAAAAAAAGAGCACTGGCTGCTCTTCAGGGGACAAAAGTTTGTTCTCAGGTACACACATACATAGTGTCTCATGACCACCAACTATAACTGCAGTTTCCAGGGATCTGATGCTCTCTTTCAGCCTGTTTGAGTACCAGGCACGCATAAGGTACACTGATATATGTGCAAAGAAACATCACACATAAATAAAAATAAAGAAGTTTTTTCATTTTGTTTTTTGAGACAGGGTTTCAAAAACCCTGTGTAGCCCTGACTGTCCCGGCACTCACTCTGTAGACCAGGCTTGCCTTGAACTCAGAGATTCACCTGCCACATGAGCACTAGGATTAAAGGCGTGCACTCCCACGGCCAGATTTACTCCTCAGTGTCATCATCTGTAAACACAAGAATTTCAATGCCCTTCCTAAGGCTTGGGCATATTTGTTTGTCTATGAGTTGAAGAGCTTAAGTTCACTCCTGAAGACTGGGGATGTTGCTCAGTGGTAGAGCACCTGTCTACCATGCATAAGGCTGTGGGTTGCAAGCTACACCCCAAGCCCCACCCTCAGTAATAATAATTAAAATAAACACAAAATAAAAACATCATCCAAAGGAGTAAAGCAGTGCTTGGTTCAGAGTCTTGTATGGAATGTCTGCTGTTTCCATGTAAACAGTGGAATCATATGTAGCATGTTTAAAAATATGTTTTCCTGACCCAGCAAGATGGTTTGGTGGGTAAAGGTACCTACTCCCCAGCTGGATCCCTGATCCCTGGAGGAAGGAAAAATGGCCTCCTGTAAGCTTTGTCCCCCCTCCACAAATAGATTTTTAAAAATTCAGTTTAGGTTTGTTTCGTTTTGATTTTTTTTTTTTTTTCAAGTCAGGGTCTTACGACTTAGCCCTGGTTGTCCTAGAACTCTATAGACCAGACCGGCCTCAAACTCAGAAATCCACCTGCCTCTGCCTCTTGCAGGCTGGCATTAAAGACATGAGCCACTATACCCAACAATAAATGTAATTTTTAAAAATGTTAATGTATGTCCTTAAATTTAATATTCTGTGGGAAATATGTGTCTACTTACATAAGTTGTTATTCAATTCCCTCACACTTCAGATTATTTTTTGTTGAGCAAGGCTTATTCTGGAGACATATTCTGAGGTTGTTTTTGCAATGGTACTGAGTCTGCTGTGGTGACAAGATTGGAGATGGCTTGTGAGGTGGCAGTAGCTCACTCTCAGTGAACTGACAGTGTCCCAACTTGTCCTGGGCTCTTTATGGCCACCTGTCCTTGGCTTCTTGTCTCACTATAACATCCCTGGTGGGGAAACTATTTCAGAGAGCATGTCAGCTGTGTGCCATCGGGAACGGTGATCTTGTCCACTTCTCTCCCTAGTGCCCTGGCTAATTCAGTGCTTGGGACACACCAGTACTACATACATGGATGCAGAAGGACAGATGAGTTTGTCTAAGACCACAAGCTTTACTAAGTATGTTGCGTTTGAACCAGGCTCTCTGGCTACAGCTCTCCAAGAGGTGAGATTTCAAAGTTGAGAACAGTCTGGTTTGTGTTCCCATCCCTCATGGGATGTGTATGTAGGTAAGCGCTGACTGAGCTCACTTGACAGAGCTCTGAAGCAGACACATTTGTGGTATTGAGCATTTTGTCCCTGATGCCAAATGTCAGACTCTTAGGGGACACATGGCCAAGTCTGGATTGTTTTCTTGGTGTGATGTAAGAAAATGTGCCAGGGAGTTTGTTGAGGGTATCTGCTGCAGGTATCCCCCTTCATAGATGAGCCTGAAGCGGTGACTCCCCTCTCAGCGTTTATTCTTATATATTTCAAGATTTATTATTATTAGTGTTATTATTATGTTTCTGGCCACTTTCAAATCTCTTTCTCTGGTCTATTTTCAAGTGTGAACATTTTGCCTACCTGCATATATGAACACCATTTGGTGTCTGGTGCCCTCAGTGGTTACGAGAGGGTATCAGGTACCTGCAGATGCTTGGGAGCCACCATGATGATGCTTGGAATCAATTTTGAGTCTTTTGCAAGAGCCGGCCAGTGCTCTTAACTTTTTTTTTTTAATTTTGTATATATGTATATGAGTACATTGTAGCTCTCTTCAGACACACCAGAAGAGGGCATCGGATCCCATTTACAGATGGTTGTGAGCCACCATGTAGTTGCTGGGAATTGAACTCCGGATCTCTGGAAGAGCAGTCAACACTCTTAACTGCTGAGCTATCTCCCCAGCACCCCACACCCCACCCCTGCTCTTAACTTCCGAGTCATTGCCAGCCCACATTCTTCTGTTCAATTAAACATCTTTTACTTCACAAGTAGCTTATGGTCAAATTTATAAGTTCAGAAGTCATGGCTGGTGAGGCAGAAGAGGGAATGTGGAAAGCCTTTCTTTCAGAGCCTTACAAACCTAGGTGCTGGTGTGCCATAGCCACTCCAGTAAAGTCTCTGTGGCAAGCCCAAAAGCTTGGGAAAAGTCCTAAGGCAAAAAGTTTCATGGAAACTTAGTCTCCTGGAGCCTTGGCATCCCATAGCATGAATGTTCTAAACTTGTCCTTGTGTTGATAGGTGAATGGATCTATGTGCTTTCTTTCAGTATTGTTTTATTATCAGTGCCTCCAAGGAATGATTTGTCAAATACCTAAATTAGCTTGAACTTTGCTTCCTAGCCTTCACCAATGTCCTAGCCAGCCCTTGAGCAGGCCCTGGGCTTGGAATTTCATAAGAATGTTACCGATTAAGAGGAATTGCCTCCAGTATTGAAAAAGAGATAGTGAAAGAAATCAAGCATTACTATCTACTATATAGAGTTAGAAATCTCAGGGCAAACTTAGCAAAGTAATTTAGAATTCTTATTATAATTATATATGGCAGACTACATTACTTAATAGAAGAAAGTCCCTGACAAAATCACTTAGAATAACAGCCCAGTCACTCACATATACAAGAATTTACAATGGTTTAGGAAGTAGGTAGGGATGAGGTTTAAGGAGGAAGTAGAATATTGCATTATTCATGAGAAGGTTAGCTAGAGCAGAACTCCCTAGCACATACTTTCACTAACCCAGAAGCATAGCATAGTTAGGTATTTACTAAGAGCTGGCTGGTGGTGGGCTAAACAATAAATCAAAATTAGAACTATGGCTTGGGCAAGAAAGTACTTGCCCTGGGAACATAACGACCTCACGCCTGGCTTTTAGGAATATAGCTGACCTTAGATAGAGATGACTTTGTCTCAGTTGTTACATTACTTAGTTCCTCTCAGTCTTTATGTATGTATGCATTCTTCTGTTTTGTGTAAAGAGTCATTAAGCATCGGGTAACCTCAACGTACCTTGGGTGATGTGTCACCTAACTTCCTTATTTTCTTCTGTATCATAAGTCTGATGTTTCCTTTGAGAAATTACATTCAGATCAACACTCTTTTATGTTTGCATCTGTTTGTCACCCGGCTGACTCCTTCATGCCTGTGTACCAGGACCCTGATTCTCCAGACAGTTAAGGGGCCCCTGAGAGTTGAGGGTCTGACTGAATCTAGTCCACAGCACTGGTGATTTAACACAGCCAGGAAGGCACTGTATGGAAGAAGCATACATGGGCATGGGGCAGAACAGGTCCCTATAGGTCACTGTCACCTTACTAAGATAGCCATTGGGATGTCTACAGAGAAACCCTGCTAATGTGTTCAGTTTGCTAATGCTGCATTGGGGTGAGGCCCTCACTTCATCCGGTGACTGGCACCGTGCCAGCAGTCCACAACATGGTGTCCATCTCCGAGCTTGCCTGCATCTACTCTGCCCTCACCCTGCAAGACAACAACGTGATGGTCATGGAAGTTAAGATCAATACCCTCATTAAAGCAGCGGTTGTCAGCATTGAACCTTTCTGGCCTGGCTCGTCTGCAAAGGCTCTGGCCAATGTCAACATTGGTAGCCTCATCTGCAATGTTGAGGCTGATGGGCCTGCTCCAGCTCCTGGAGCTGCACCTTCTGGTGGTCCTGCTCCATCCACTGCTGCCGCCCCAGCTGAAGAGAGGAAAGTGAAAGCAAAGAAGGAAGAATCCGAGGAGTCCGAAGACGACAGGGGCTTTGGTCTTTTTGACTAAACTGCTTTTGTTAACTTATCCAATAAAGAGCTGAACCTGTACCTGAATTGTACCTCCTGATACCTTTACACAAGAGTACAAACTTTAGTGCATAATGAACTGTTAGATATTTTGCATATTACTGTAGTATTGAGCATCTGAAAAAAATGCATACTGAGTGGAATACATGTCTATAAAGGATTTGCTAATATTCTTATGTAACACACTTATATCCAGTCACACAAGATTATTGATTCTGAAGAAAGGAGTCTGATAAGGGTCAACAATCTATTCAAAAATTATGATGCCACTCGTGAGGAAGGATTGACTTTTCTGACTTGAAGCCTTGTTGCTTGGTATCTGTTATATGAATAAATTCATGCTGAAGAGAAATTTTGTAGATAGGCTTTAAGAAACCTTAATAGGAATGAATGTATTCATGAGTAAGTGTGTGTGTGTGTGTGTGTGTGTGTGTGTGTGTGTGTGTGTGTGTATTTTCACAAGGATTTAGGCCAGGAGAGATATGTGCAAATTGGAACACAACTTTGTGGAATCTACTTTGGACATTTTTTTATGCTTCAATTATATTTTTATGCATCAAATATATTTTTCAAGTGTATTAGTTCATACTTAAGTCTAAATAGTTGTTTCATTCTCAGAACCACAAATGAATGCCAGAGAATTTTCACAGTGGCTAAAGTTGTTTGACGCTGATATTTTATTAATTTATATTTCATGTAATCCCCTTTCCTGGTTTGTCCCTCTGGAAGCCCTGTATTCCATCCTCCCTCCCTGTGCTTCTGTACAGGTGCTCCCACACACACCTACTCCTGCCTCCCAACCCTGACATTCCCCTGCACTGGGGTATGGAGCCTTCCCATGACCAAGGGCCTCTCCTCTCATTGATATCTGATAAGGACATCCTCTGCTACGTAGGCAGATGTAGCCTTGGATCCTTCAGTTCCTTGAGTCTTTTCTCCAGCTCCTCCATTGGGAACACAAGCTCATTCCAACTCCAGTGGAGTCTGTGTAGCAATGAAAGAAAAATTCATTGAATGGCTACCAGACCCGAGGTTTGTGCTCTGTGGAGCTAGGCCTCCTGGAAGTCCCTGGCAGTCTGCCTGTCCCTCCCATGTCCCCTTCTGGGATGACAAAGAATGTCCTTGGCATGCTTGCCTGGATGGCAGTTGCTGATACAAAGAACTTTGTGATTTGGAAAGATGTATCTTTAGATGTTTTAGGAATTGAAAATACTAGCCAGGAAACTGTGCTGGGTGCTTCGACCACAGTGTCCACAACCATGGCGCCAGTGTCTGTAGCAAAAATAGATGAGAGCCTGACTCAATTTGCCCGCAATGTCATCCCACCAGAGACTTTGTCTGAAGCAGCACAATTGATTTTGCAGATCTTGCAAAGAGAAAATATGATTTTGGGCACTGACATTAATTTAATACAACAATTAGAATTAGGCATTAATAAACTTGTCAGAAGTAAAAGAGAAACTACACAGGACGAAGAAATCCAGAATTTACAGGAATTAGGATTAACAGTGAAGAGGGGGAATTAAGTCAGTTCTAGGGAAGCTGAGTAGAGGATGGTGGGAAGAACCTAGATATCGTGGCCCTTATAAGTTTAACCCAACAGATACTCCACTTCTCTGGACTGGAAGTTAAGATAAGAACGTAATCAGATGGATTGTGAAAAAGGGGAAGAAAATGACATATTCAGAATTAAGTCTATGGGAAAGAATAAGAAGAAGTAGGGCTCCTTGGTGTGCCTAACAGATGAGCAACAGTGGACCTTGAGATGGCAGGTGTATGTTTTCCTATCATTTGGAGATACTTCTAGATGGTCAGGAGTAGACATATTTGGGAATAAAAGAAATAAGCAAGAAATATTACAAAGTTTAGATTGACAATGCATGTGTTGTTGAATGAGATTATTAGAGTAGTAAATAAAAGGTTATGAGAGCCTTGAGTCAATATGAAAGTTCAGTCTGGCAGCAAAACCACAGGCGAGTGCCGAGGGGTGATTTAATTTCCTAGTAAGCTATATTTGTGTTAGGTTTAAAGAAGAACTACGGGGGCTGGTGAGATGGCTCAGTGGGTAAGAGCACCCGACTGCTCTTCTGAAGGTCCAGAGTTCAAATCCCAGCAACCACATGGTGGCTCACAACCATCCGCAACGAGATCTGGCACCCTCTTCTGGAGTGTCTGAAGACAGCTACAGTGTACTTGCATATAATAAATAAATAAATCTTTAAAAAAAAAAAAAAAAAGAAGAAGAAGAAGAACTACGATGTGTGATTTGCCAAGAGAAAATTGTTTCTTCTTGATTGTGTATATAATCTGAACCCTGAAGTAAAGATTTTGTAGCAGCAGCAGCAGCTTCACCACTGAGTGCCTGTCTGTCTGTCATGCCGATCCTATTCACAACCTGGTTCCAGTCACCTTGGGTTCCTGACCACTTAGGTGGAATTCCTACTGTGCTGTCCAAGGCAGGCCTGGAAGCAGGAGTGGGTGGGTTGGGGAGTAGGATGAAGGGTGAGGGTATAGTGGATTTCCATGGGGGAAACTAGGAAAGGGGATAGCATTTGAAATGTAAGTGAAGAAAATATCTAATAAAAAAAAGAAGAGAAAGAGTTGAGAAGGAACAAGAAAGGGGGAGCTTATTCAACAGCAAATTTCAGAGGCTGAAAACACTCTAGGTCTAGATAAGATTGTAGGGAGGGAGATGAGAGGCTTCCAGGACTAGGCCTAGCTTAACAGGCAAAGGCAGTAATCCTCCCAGACAACAATTGCATTATGAGAATAAAAGGTACATTTATAGCTCTGTGGAAAAATTAGACATTGCTCAGTATAAAACCTCTCAAGAATGTAAGAAAAGCAGAAACAGACCTCGGAAAAATGAAGATCTACAGACACAAAAAACCCCTCAGATCACACAGTTCGCTCTGCCATCAAATATCTTGGACTGCCTGGTGGTAGCATTCATAGTGTCTGGGGCAGGAGGCAGAGTTATCAACGGCCATATGGAGATTTGCATCCTGTGTGCTACAATCTCAATCTGCCAGGCAAGGCATGGCCACTAGTATCATAGTGGCAAGACTATCTGTGGATAACAAAAGGCTTTCCTCTTCAAGCTGAGGCCCGCTCCTCAGGAAAAATTGCTTAGACTAAACTGAGAATCTGGCTAAAATCCAATAAGGAAGGACACAGGCCCTGGGAGGGAAACTACCACTGACATTTGCTACCTGTATAAACCTGAGCCTTGTCACACATATATCCTGAGGCTGCATTCAGTATGGGTAAAAGAAACTATTGTCAATGGGCAACAGTTATTTCAGAAACTCAATACTAATCAAAAATTGCAATCAACTCATTGGTGTCTGTACTGCCTCTAACAGGAAATTGAAATTACCACATTTAATATTATTCAAAGTGAAATTTTCTAGAATCATTATTGAAATAGAATCTGTCTAAACCAAATTCATGTCCTCTTTCTACTGACAGTGGAGAACTGTTAGTAGTCTGTCTAAACTCCACCCTCACATTTATCTGGCAACAGTCAGGTAGGCCTGGCCCGCTGCAAAAGGGGCTGCTTGCACCATCCTTGCTCTCTTGATCTCTTGCTTTTCTCTTGCCCTCTTGGGCTCTTCCTTCCCCCGTCCCTTCCCCATTCCCTTCCCCTCTCTTCACATGTTCATGGCTGGCCTCTACTTCTCTACTTTCTCCCTTTCTCTGTATTTCTCTACCTCTACTACCTTCTTAACTCCCCTCCCCATGCCCTGAATAAACTCTGTTCTATACTATACCATCATGTGGCTGGTCCCTCAGGGGAAAGGGATGTCTAGGCATAGGCCCACTGAGACACCCCCTTCCCCCATACCTCACACACACCCATAGAACCTATTCTTTCTCTCTTTATCTTTTTATAAACACATCATGTGGTACCAGGACTGGGATTTAGAAACTCTGTAGGTTTGCATCTAGACCAACACTCCCTAGCCCCGTCCTGGGAAACCCCATCCCCCATTGGTCAGAGTAAATGACCTCATGGACCTACCAAAGAGTTCTTGAACTTGGAGCTAACCCTGTGCTACCATGATCCTCATTCTAGGACTTATTCCCTTGCGTGAGACTTTCCTCTTAACTTCTGAGACACTTACTTTCCTTTGGCTGTAAATTCCAAGTCAGGCCTGGACAACTTATCTCAGTGGCTCAGGAGCACTGGCTCCAAGCATTAATCCCCAGTCCCCATGTGTCTCACCCATGGGTCTGTCTTTTGCTGACTGCCAGTGACCCAGAGCATAGACTTTCCCCTCCCCCTCCCTTATTTGGGGCCTGCTGCAGCCACTCTTCAGCTGGTTCTCCTGAAAGCAGGTCTGGCAAAGCCCCTTGCATCCTTCCAGAGATCCTGCCTGAGATTTGCTTTCCCACATGCTCTCTCCCACACAGGTCTTGGCTGCCTGCACCTGTGCATGTGAGAAAGCCCCTCCCTCCCTCTTTCTCTCATACCCTCTCTGCCTAGGATATATAAAGTGAAGGCTAGTGACTCCACAAGAATAGCATGCATGTTGCTAGGATACAAAACATGCTACTTCAGGTGTTTCACTTTCCACTCCCACTACAGGTGTGTGCCAGCCAGTCCCTCACTCTACAGACAAGCCATTCCCACGGTTTGCCTGGCAGCACAATTCAATCTCAACCCACTGCTGTCAGCTCTTATTCTGTTCCTAGACACGTGTTTCGTTACTAATACAAAAGGTACTTTTCTCTCCTTACACAGCCTGTCAAAGTGACTTAAGAGTCTCCTTCCCAGCCTGTCTTGGAAGATGATGATTTTTCCTACTGCCATTAAATTCTATTTGGTTATAACCAATTGATAGAGCCCTCAATCATGTCAGAAGCCTGCTAATCATTAAGTTTATGACAGAATTCTTAAGGCCTCTAACAGTTTCTCCCACGAGGTCACAGAAGTTGGTGACACAGCTACAAGATACTGCACGGATATGATAATCACTGAAAAACACAGTGGACAAAACTGGATACCCTGAGTCACATGACTTACATTGTCTAAATCAAGAAAAGCCATTTCTCATGTGACATTTATCCATTCCAGAGAGAAGAAAAGCCCTGTGTCTTCTGTGCTTGAAAGACAGACTGCCCAAGTTGCCATGGAGACCACAGGAAACTATTGGCTAGTGTATGACTGCTAGAGTATTGTTTATTCTTCCCCAGACTTCTGACTACATTGACAGCTAAGATAACTATACCTTGACAGCTAGAAAAAGCTTTCACAGATGTCATCTGTTACTACCTTACCTACCTCTTCTTGACAGGACACTGTCCTAATATTATTCTTGTTCTAACTCTAATGAAACATTCCACTATATGACCCAACTTTTTCATCACAAATTATTGTTTCTTCTGCCCCGAAAATGCTCATCTTAAAAACTGTCCGTGTTGTTAACTCATATTGTTATCTCTTTTGCAAACTTATAAACTACAGGAAACCCATTCAGATCTACCTCTCATGGACCAAATAGACACTACCCAGATAAGAAAATCTGACCAATTTTCCCACTTACTACCTATTTCAAAGGGTGGGATTCCTCTGGGTTTCAAATATACATCTTAAGAGAAAATTTTTCTTTCTCTGAAAAGCACTTAATCTTATTCTCTACTTACAATAATGTGTTTCAACATTTTCTCAAGTCCAGGCACTTACCATGTCCAGGACAGCTCCTGAGAAGCAACCTCCAGATGCTCCAGTCTCCTGTCACAGACACAGATGGATCTACTGGATATTTTCCTTCTGACCTATGCTTACATAGCTTCACAAGCTCTGGACAGCAGGAAACATCCAACTCTCCTAAGACTGGACAAATACTCCACATACCCACTTGTCTAGGTTCCCTAGAGATCTGCCGTCCCCAAACCAGCCGGAAGTAGTCAGATATTACGATGACCCTATTGCTGCTTTACCATCACCTCTTTCTAATTTCTTCTTCTTTAATTAAACCAAAATGGGGGAATGTGAGCATTCTGTCTAAATTCCACCCCCACAGTTACCTGGCAACAGGCAGGTGTGGGGCTGTGGAAGGCAGCCTATTTTGGTTTATTGAGGCTTGCTCAGGTGACCCAGTAAATAAACTCTACAAGGGATGGAACAGTGAGCCACTTTCCCAGAGAAAGGTGCCTGACACCACAGTGCCCCCAACTCCATAATTCTGAGACTATAAGTCACACAGACAATGTCCCAAGCTCCTGGCATTCTGGCTAGACTCCACCCCGACAGTTTCCTGGCTATGGTCAGGTATGTTCCTCCCCACAGTTACCTGACAACAACATATAGCCTAGCTCACTGTAAAAGGGACTACTTAGCCCCTCCTCTCTCTCTTTAAGCGCTTACCTTTCTTAATCTCATCTCTAGCTGTCCTACTCTCTTTTTGTGCCCCGCTCTCTCCACATGACCATGGCCAGCCTCTCTCTCTCTCTTTCTACCTTCCTACAATAAAGCTCTAAAACTAGAGACTGTCTCTGTTCATCAAGGCCCTCCATGCTTAAAAAATAGGATAGGCTTTCTTAATCCCAGCACTCGGGAGGCAGAGGCAGGCGGATTTCTGAGTTCGAGGCCAGCCTGGTCTACAAAGTGAGTTCCAGGACAGCCAGGGCTATACAGAGAAACCCTGTCTCAAAAAACCAAAAAAAAAAAATAGGCTTTCCTCTAAATAGCCCTGTCTAACCTCCAGCTGGAAGGCCTTCCTCTGCTGCCATGGACCAGACCAAAGTCTCTTGCCAGCATGGGAACCACCCAGTGACCTCTCCCCCTGCCCTCCTCTCCCTTCTGCCCAAGGGCTGTCCAAGCCGACGGGGGCTGGGGGGGGGGGATTTTGTGCTCAGCTCTTCTATGATCTCCAATGGTGTCTGGGTTGTTGGAGACTGAGAACCTGGCCTCCATGAGGCCCAGAGACTTAGGACTGCCCCTTGTACTACCTCCACCTTCCCTGCCACCGCCACACCCCGGGGCGAGCTGACATCCAGTGGCTTCCCACAGCCAGACTCTTGCCCAGAGAAACAGAACTCTGGTGAGATGAAGTTTTTTTTTCTCCCACCCCCCCCCCCCTTTTCCCCATGCCCAGTGCCCAAAATCCAGGTAGCTCCTCCCCATAGTTACCTGGCAACAGTGGTATGCCTGACCCACTATAAAAAGGGCTGCTTGCCTCATCCTTGCTCTCTTGATCTCTTGCTCTCTTGCTTCCCTCTGCTACTCTATTGCCCTGTTGGGCTCTTTCCTTAAACCTTCCCTTCACCAATCCCTTCCCTCTCTCTCCATGTGTTGATGGCCAGCCTCTAGTGGCTGGTCCTTCAGGGGAAAGGGGTAGGAAGCCGTGATAATACGTGCCTTCACTTGATGCCAATAAAGCTCCATTGTGCGCATGTGCCGGAGCAAATGCCCACCAAGTCACTAGTCCGTCCCCGGGGACATTTGAGACTGTGGGTGGAA
Organism: Mus caroli; assembly: GCF_978045245.1. Classification (NCBI taxonomy): domain Eukaryota; kingdom Metazoa; phylum Chordata; class Mammalia; order Rodentia; family Muridae; genus Mus; species Mus caroli. Next base: position 11,551,993 of record NW_028227261.1, on the reverse strand, counting down.
CCGCCAGTAGTATTAACACGTCACACCTGTGGGTATATATAGCAACACGTTTCTATCCTTCTTTGTTTTACCTCACGATTATGAATAAAGTGTAACCACGAAAGGTCTTGACTTGTGTCCTGTGTGCGTTCCTGCGGGACGGGAATAACCCAGGACAGAAAGGGATGCCTTGGCATGGGCCCTCTGAGGCACCCCCTTCCTCCATACTTCACCACAGCCTCATAGAACATATTCTTTCTCTCTTTATCTTTTCATAAACACATCAGGACCCACCCCACCCCTTGTTAAATCCCTCTATCACATCTGAATCGTTTGTTCTTTACCATCCAGGGCTCGCTCTTAAATTTAAGTGTGAGCAGATTAAGCTAAGCAGAGGGAGACCTGAATGTGGGAAAACTATGGTCGCAAAGAATGTGGAACTTTTCATAAGTCAAAATCAAAATGCCAACACCTGGCAAAAGGATATAAATGAAGGAAAGGGAAGATACCACAGAAAATGTCTCTTTTTCTCTGAAAATTTCAGTTTCTCTATGAAATGTGAGACTCATTCACACAGTTCACACACATTCAGAGTCCTTTGCCCAGGAACCCTGAAGAGGAGCAAGGAAGACTGCAAAAAATCTATTCTGACCCACAGAATCTAAGCACATGAACTCCAACAAGACCTCTTTGCAACCAGGGCAGGTCAGGACCTTGTTAGGTCTCAGAGAAACTCAGAACAAAAGGACAACTGGTGTGCCTATTAACATAGCCATGTGGACATTGTTGGCTAAGTGGTTTCTTGGCTCCTGGTTCCTCTTTTGCCCAGGCCTCTATCCTCTCTTCACTTCCTCCATACCCCTTCCCCTCTGCTCATGGGCTGGTTATGTCTACACCCAGCCAGATAGCTCTGGCTCTTTTCTCCCTCAGAATGTAAAGCCTCAAATTAACCAATAAGCAACACTTGCCCACGAACCAGGTACTTTACTGGAATGCTGCCATGTGCAAGACAAAGGAAAATCATAAAGACTCATGGGAAACTACAATAAACTATGTGATTATCTTTAAAACTCCCTGTAGCATGTGTCCAAAGTCTGTCTTTTCTCAGGATGTAATATTTAATAAATCTTGCCCACATGCTGTAGTTGGTTTTTCTCTGGTGATGTTCAGGGTTAACAGAACCTACAATAGATCTTCTCCTCAGCGATACCTTACTGCTATCCTATCTTCATGTTCAATGGAGAATTTAACTTCACACAGTACATTTTAATAGCCACAATCCATATGATGGTGCTTTATAATGTAAACTTTCTAATCCAATCAAACCTGCACTGTATCTTCATATGATTAATATCTACAAAGCTCTCTGAGGAGGCATATAAATTCATTGTCCTGGCAAATAGGTACTCTCTTAAAATGGCAAATGGAGGAATACAGGTGTTAAGAAAGAATGGATGAATTTGAATTCGGAGAGCTCTTTAAGGCTATACCAAAGAGAATCTCCATGTACAAACTACAGATACTGCATAGGATCTACAATGTTGTTTTAGAAGAATGTTCTGGAATCCATAAAAGTCATTAAAACATTACAATGAAACCCAGTTCATAGTGTTATGCCCAGATATTGAAACCACAAAGACCACCAGGACTCAACTCTGAAGCATTTCACACCAGTGTATATTCCAGCTTGGTATGCAAACCTTCCCTGATGCAGCACGTTAGGTGACTGACCAGGAATTTTATCTCTTCACGGGAAAGAAGGCAGAAGAAAAATGTAGTAGTGCTAGTAACTCCCAGCAGCTGCACCTGGCTGGATATGTCTAACCTTGAGACCCGATTTTTTTTTCTTGTTTTGGTTGTTTCTTGTTCTTGTTTTTCGCTTGTTTTGGTTGTTTTCCTAAATGCACCTAATCAGGCAAGTAGGCCCTCCCTCCCCTCAAATACCACTCCACCAACTCTGTTGCAGGGTGCCTTCCACACAACTGCAGCTGTCAGGATGCCCAGGGCCTACACTACACAGCTTCCCCACAAGATTGCTGCCATTCCAGACCAGAACTGGATGTAGTAGGACACTGCACCTGGGTTCTGGGCCATTCAAACCAAATTATGTTGACTAACTTCTCATGTTGCAATATCGGACTCCTGGGCCAAAAACTTAAAATTATGATGTTAAAATGTCCTACTCTCAAAGTATAGTATATATCCCCTAAGGAGAGCAATTTATATGATATCCAAGATACAGAACTGAAAACTCAGAGTGAGGATCAGGAGATGCATGTCAATCAACTCAGAGAGGACAGGAACAAAATGATTCATGGACAAGAAATAATAGCAGATGCCTGAAGGAAATGAAGACAACTCAGGATATGAAAATTGAGTTCAATAAGTAGCTAGAAATACCCACAAAAATGAAATGAAAAAAGAAATGAAAAATGCTGTGAGTCAAAGAAAAATAATACCAAGAGTTCCTGTGGAAAACAAAATATCAGGCTTGAACACATTGTAGAGTTGCTGGAACACCTCAGTCAAAGAAAATAATGAACTGAAATAATGTTGGATATGGCACAATATCATATCCTGCTTGTAATGTGTGGGGAGTAAAATAGAGAAACACCTTGGGAACACTGTCCAGATTTTATTAAAAACAAACAAGGAGACAACAACTAGACTTAGGACTATAATAGATACTGTTTAAAAAATTGCTCATAAATATATTCCTGATTGTGCTCTATAATTCTCAATGTACATGCATGCTCATCTGCATAAGCAGAGGAAGAAGTCTCCAGAATTACCCAAGTCTCTTTAGAGATTCTAGCTAGGAAATCAACTCTTTTCACGATTATAATGAGGCACAGGTGTCTCAGAAGACTTCTGAGGATCAAAAACTGTTGTCATGATTTTGACAGGTTGAAATAGATTCCAGCTCATTATGGAGGTGAGAGCTCAGAAACACAAGCCCAGACCTGGGGGTCTGTCCTTAAAGTACATGATTCTGAGCCCTTGGACAACGTTCACATGGCAGGACTCCTTGCTTTCCATCATGGTGAATTATATACTTCCCCACATTAAGCTTATGCAAAAAAAAAAAATGATGGCACCAGCTAATAGATACTGCCTATGAGAATAGATTAAACACATTGATGATTAATAATGAATCTGAGATGAGTTAAGGAAAGAAATGAAAGCCTTTCCCTCAGAGGTATTGAACAAAGAGTACATCTAAATTGGAAACTTCTACTTCCTGTTCCCTGTACATTCTACGCTGTCTGTTTGTTGTATGAGTTTGAATGTGTGACTACCTCAAGGCTGCTTTCTGAATCTCTCTCTGTGTATATGTCTTCTCTCTCTCTCTCTCTCTCTCTCTCTCTCTCTCTCTCTCTCTGTGTGTGTGTGTGTGTGTGTGTGTGTGTGTCTATGTATATACTCTGTATGTGTCTCTCTCATACCTATTTCTGTCTTTCTAGCTGACTTTAAGAAAAATCAGTCTTTATGGAACAGCAAGGAAAGTATCACGTGGGAAAGGAATGGGATACTGTACAGAGAAATCTCTAAAGGGTTATGTGACTGCCTTCAACTGATCAAGATAGCAGACACTTACAAACATCACTGTTTATCAACCAATATCCATAACAGCATATTATTTTAGAAGGATGATTTAAGCATCTAGATTTGACGCTTTCAGCAAATGATATACATGCAAATCCTGGTTAGCCCACTTAGAAAATTATATAAATTAAGGTTATAGCTATGCATTAATTTAGGTTTTAAAAGATGATAATATGAGATGTCCAGATAAATAATTTTGCCTTTGTAATTGTTCTTTGAAAATTATTTTAAACAATCAAGTTGAGTACTACACTGTAGGATAGCATGTTTAAAGCTTAAAATTTCTCACGCTATATTAAATATGGCTGTAAGCTTAAGCAAAAGCACCAGTTTATTACAATGCAAGATCTACTTGTGTATATATGGACTACAGAAGGCAATTCCAACCACTTAGGCAGATGGGAGATTCCCACAGCAAAGATATTTCCAGAATCACTTCATAAGTACAACAATGTTCTAAACATCAGATAATTCTTCAGTGACAGGCTCCTAAGCAGAAAGTCCCAGAAGATGAGAAAATTAGCAAAAGTCGAAGATGGAAAATATAAAAGCTGCAGTTGAGATGTTGTTTTTAATAAATTGTAAATCATTCGATTTGGTCAAGGAAGTGTCAGGAGCCAGATGCTGGGTGGAAGCCGGGTAGCGCAGAGAGGCAGAGAAAGTACCTGATCACCTTTCTCTTCATGTGAAATCCCAGAAGGAATCTCTTTCTGCCACACCTTCTCAAATGACATCCTCCAAACTGAATGTACCTAAATGCTGCTTCCTGTGCATCTCTCTGTCTTTGCTCCCAATTCCCTTTTACTCTCTGTGACTTTTACTTAATAATCCTAGGTTCCCTTCAAGTCAGCTGGTTGCTTCTGGCACTTCTTGACCCATGGTTTATTTAATCTTGTTACACACAGAGTTCAGAGCATGATCAGATATCTTGCAACATGAGTCTTGCACAAGCTACATATCATGCAGTAAGCTTCATAAGAATAGCATCTTGTATACTACTTACAGAGGAAACAGGTAAAGAGAGGGGACACTTCTGTGAAGTCAGAGAAACTGTCATACAATGGAACAAACTCCGGAGGGTCTATCAAAACCATGCTGTTCGCAGGGAACACAGGATATGTCAGGAACATTACGGAACAAGCCAACAGTGGACTTGGGACTAATAACCACAGCCCCACGTGGTGGCAAGAGTTGGCTTCTCAAGATTGGACACAACCTTTCCCCGAAGGTCCTGGCTCCAGACCATAACCACCTTTCCCAAGCATATTCATTGCTTTAGAGAAGGAGCTCTGTCTACGTAATTTTATTAACCTGAGGTATTTGTCTTCTCTGAAGCATATGGCCACAGTCTGTTTACCTAGCATAATCATGGACGTTTCTAGTCTCTGTACAATTTTATGTAGGCTTAGAATATCACCTTTTCTAATTCTTCCTGAACTCTTGCAGGCTAGCCATATCTGCTGTTCTGGCTTAATATTCCTCTGCACACTGATTGAATAAATCTTCTCTGTCAGTCTCTCCATCTTTGTCTCTCTTTGTGTCTCTGTGAGGCTGTATCTCTTGCCCTCTTTCTCCCTTCTCTCTCTGTACATGCCTGATTCTTCTCTTTCTCTTCCCCCTTTCTGTGCCCCCTCACACATTGGGACTTCCCTTAACTCGGTGCTTGGGGCCAGTGAACTCATCCAAGAGCAGCTTCCAAATGAACTGGCACTTAATATAATCTAATCTTTCTTGAATTGGTTCATTTCACCAGCAGAGTACACAGAAACTATCAATGGGGATTGGCCTACTGGCTTGTTGTAAATCGGGGTTGTCTGGTCCAGGGAATAAGTACAACTAAATAAGACTGCACAGGGTGCCAGATCGGTCTACTCCTTACCACCCAGATCCACACCACACCAGCCCCAGAGACTTAGCAGCCGGCTCCACCCAGATGTGGGCAATGACCCTGTACTCACCATCTAGCAGTCTGGAAGCTTACCTAAGGGAGTCTCAGAACACCAAGTTTGCACTTCCCCTTCTTCCACCTGAAATCAAGATACATAGTTTGCATCTGTAATACTCAAAATTAATCTGGAAGCCTCCTCAGCCCAGGAAGCACATAAGTTCTTCAAATGCTGGGAAGTGTAGTCCTTTAGGAATAAAATAGGCTCCTGTGAACATGTGGTCGCCTAATTGATTTTAACACTTAAAACAAAACAAAACAAAACAAAAAAACGGCTATAACATGAGACTGAGTCCATTCTTCCTTGAAAATTGGAGAGATTTTCCTAACATCGGTCCACCTCTTGATCAGTATTTAATATTTAATGCATGCTTGGATTAAATTAGGTCCAAAATGGTAGAGGTAGATTATTATAGCAAATATCAGGGTTAACATACAGACCTCTCTTCCCAATGATGGCCAATTTGGTCTTCCAAACTTTATATGCCCCAGTACAGGGGAACGCCAGGGCCAAAAACTGGAAGTGGGTGGGTAGGGGACCAGGATTGGAGGAGAGTATAGGGGACTTTCAGGATAGCATTTGAGATGTAAATGAAGAAAACATCTAATAAAAAATTGAAAAAACCATACAGACCTCTATAGGGAGACAACTGTACACAATAATTGCTTCTTAAACATTATCCTAGGTAAGGGGGCTAAGCTAGCAAGGGCACTGAGTTTCCTGAGCACCAGATTTTCACAAGAGGCAGCTGAAGTGGGAGCCTCACAGAAGCAAGTAGTGTCTGATACAATCTAAGATAAGCAGTTAGCCAGAGGGGATTCCAGCACAAACAGGCTGAGATAAGTCATCTAGGATATCTTGAACTTGGGTGTCTAGAAATGAAGTTTAGTAATTTCCATAGGATTCATCAAGAAGATCAAATTCAAATTAAACCTGAAATGGCCTTAGCAACAACACAAGATGGAGGACTGAAGGCATTGTCTTGCTTGCTCTGTCATAATACAGCATTGGATGCCTTATAGTTATTGGTCATCAAACACAGGTTCTCTACAAAAATATCCACAGCTCTAAGTGATTGAGTCATCTCTCCTCAGGCCTTTGTATAAATTAACATTCCTCTTCACCTGGGCTTCAAGAACAACACTGAGAACAGAATGGGAGAACAGGCCACTCATCTACTCTGTTTGAGAGTGGTTGGTAGCACATTACTCCACCAACAACCCTTGATAAGGCAAACCTAATAAGATCCTGTTTAAAAAATAAAATAAAATTAAAGGTACAGAGTAGGCGGCCACTCACACTTGGTATCTTGGCTGAGTCATGGGGGTCTTCATTTCCTAGCTAGCACAGAATATTTAGGGAGACCTATGTAAAATAAGACGGAAACCTGTGGTGGGTACACTTGCGTTTGGTCCCAGCACTACTAGTAGCACACGTAGGTAGATGACTCTTAGTTGAAGACCAGCCCGGTCTATATAACAAGTGTCTGTCCAGACATACTTCTTAGTGAGACCCTATCTAAAATGACAATAAAAGCACAACAAAGAAACCCAAGAATTATATGAACTACAGTGAAAACTCACACTAGAGTTCATTTTATCACATATGTCTTCCAATTAATTACATGTGATATGTAAGCCCTCTTAGGATCAGACCTCACAACCCCAAAGATTAAATTTGTTTTACCCCACTCTCCTGTCTAAGGGAAATATGGAAACAAAGTGTGGAGCAGATGCTGAAGGCCATCCAGAGACTGCTCTGCCTGGGGATTCATCCCATATACAAACACCAATCCCAGACACTATTGTGGATGACAATTAGTGCTTGCTGACAGGAGCCTGATATAGATGTCTCCTGAGAGGCTCTGCCAGTGCCTAAAAAGTACAAAGGCAGATGCTTGCAGCCAATCAATGGACTGAGCACAGGGTCCATATGGGAGAAGTTAGAGAAAGGACTGAAGGAGCTGAAAAGGTTTGCAACCCTATAGGGAGAACAAAAATATCAAACAACCAGACACACCAGAGCTCCCAAGGACTAAATCACCAACCAAAGAGTACAAATGGAGCAACCCATGTCCCCAGCTACATATGTAACAGAGGATGGTCATGTTGGGCATGGCTGGGAGGAGAGGTCCTAGGTCCTGTGTAGACTTGATGGCCCAGTGTACATTAATGCCAGAGAAGGGAGACAGGAGTAGGTGGGGGCATGTGGGAGCACGCTCATAGAAGCAGGAGGGAAGTGATAGGGGGTTTCTGGAGGGGAACCGGGAAAGGGGATAACATTTGAAATATAAATAAAATATACAAAAAATTAGTCACCAAGATAAATAAGTAAAATGGAATATTGAAAGTGTCTTAATCATACACCAATAGCCTAGGTCCTCATTTGTAACCCCCATCCTCAGTGTAGCCCCTCTTCCTATCTTTGTAAATGGGAGCCTCATGAACCTAATAAGTCAAGCTATGCCTTGAATTTGCCCCTTTTTACATCTAAAATTTCTACATCTACATTTTTTACATCTAATTTCTACATTTTTTACATCTAAAATTTCCTGAGTACAAGTATAAAATTTACAACTTCTCTCTTGCTGTCCATTCTTCCTCTCACTTATTAGCATCAAGGATGAATCCTATAAAAATATGTCCTACCTTTCCCTGAATCCTCTCAGACTCTGAGCTGCACTGTTCAACCCACACCCTGCACTGTACTCTGGTCATGGTCTCATCCTGACCTCACACCACAAGTTTCTGACTGATCAGCGCTTTCGAAACTTCACCTACTGATGTATCATTTTGAGTTTTCTATGTGACTTCCTAGATCTCTGCTCTGCTCATCTTCTCAGACCTCCCTTGGATTCTCCACGCTGTGGCAGGCAAGCACATGGCAGGCAGCCTCGCTATGACCTTCAAATTCCAAGTACGTGTCGCTATTCAGTATTACACCTCTTACTTAAGAAGCATTTTCTTCTGACTTGGGTTTAGAGAGGTGCTGATGTGGGAAGAGTGCTAACTGTTTCTCCAGGGCCAGAATTCTGTTCAAAGTACCAAGGTGGTGGCTCACAATCATTCACAATCCAGGTTATGCAAAATCCAGCACTGTCTAGCCACATCTATACTTCATTCATAGGCTTAGCTCACTGTATGTACTGTCGATAACTTTCATCCATAGTATAATATGTGAGAATTTCCTTACTAATTATATTTCCTAAAAGAAAATAAGTTTATTAAACATAGAGGCAGGGAGGGAGACTAGATAATAATGAGACTGGAATACACATTATTTACTCACAACTTCTTGCATATTTGGAAGTTGGATAATATTCCATTGTAGGACAGGTTAGTTGATATTTTGTTTCACCAACATTTATTTCATTTCATTTATTTTATTTTCTATTCTTTTATTTGTAGAAGCCACTGTTGAACTTGACATCCAGATCCTCCTGCCTTACCCTCTCAAGTGCTGGGATTAAAGTTGTGCTGTGTGCTACATCACCAGATTATTTCTATATGTTTTCTTTGAAGGTTTGCTTCGTGTATCTTCCGAGTTCATTATGTAGCATGGACTGCAACATCATGTACGTCTTCTGCAACAAGTGATCTGGGATACTGTGATGTTCTAGGAATTCACATTTTAGGTCAATCATCTAATATCCTCATCTGCCTGGCTGTTATCTTGCTCTGAGCATTTCAGCCTAAACAGAGAGACCTCAGAGTGGTTTCAGATTGTGACCTTGAGTATATTGTGTGATATCTGGAGCTGGCTTTCATTATCTATGTCAATGCCAGTGAGAGGTGAAGTGGATATTACAGTCACTGTTTAGAATTACAAGAGGGCCACTAACTGAAGAGCAGTAATTCACTTCAAGTCTATGGCCACGGCGACACTGGGTGCTGCAGATTTTATTCCTGGAGTGTCTAAAGGGTTTGTCTTCTTGATATCCTTGCTGGGGCCTGACCTGTGCTCTCTGTCCAGAATTAACAATGAGGAATCAAGCCAGAATTGGTGTCGCTTCTCGGCCTTTTGGCTAAGATCAAGTGTAACATCTCATGGCTGGTTGTTCACTTTAAAGCATGGTGAATCTGCTTTCCTCCTCTTGCATCTCTTAGCCTGCCTATGGAAACCTAGAATTCCCACCTCTTCTTAGCCATTAGCAGTTAGCATCCTCATTGATTGATTAAAAACTAACTAGGTAACACGAACTGTGCTTACAACCAGATTCCCAAACAACGAATGCATCAGAACCACACCCTGCAGAGAAGAGAGAGCAGCACAGCTTGAACTGTATATAACCCCCATTACCTCCAACCTGTGTGTCCAGGTCTAAACTCCACAGCACATGGCTGTGTCTGGAGGCCAAGACTTTTAGGAAGGTAAGCAGATAAAAGTCTGGCCCTACTCCAGTAACATTGCTGTTCTTCTAAATAGGGGACTCCATCAAAGTACAAGCAGACAGCAATTGTGAGAGGGTGGCTATCTAGAAGAGAAGGAAGAGACCTTCAGAAGCCAGACCAACAGTGCCTGACAGTGGACATCAGCCTACAGAACTAGGAGCAGTTAAGATTTCTGTTGGGTAATCATTGCACTTTTTGGTGTTGTGGCATAGCATACATAGACCAATGGAAGCTACTTCAGGACCACTGTCGCTGGTCTGAACTGCTTGAGACTAGATCTACTTTAGTGTTTAGTATTTTCAAACATTTACATATATAATGAGACATCTATGCATGAGGAACAAATTCAAACACATGATTCTTATGTGTTTGTACACATGCATACATGGGGTAGAGAGTCTAACACAAGAGCCAATAAAATGGCTCTTCAGCTAAAAGTGCTTGCTGCACAATCCTGGTGACCTGAGTTCTATTGCACGGACCCTCTCAGTGGAAGCAAAGAGGCACATCCTGCAAGTTATTCTCTGACCTCCAATCTCATGCCCATATTCTCATTCAACTAGAATGATAGATAAATAACATACAGACAGACAGCAGACAGACAGAATAGAGTCCTGACAAAAACAACTTAAACGAGGATTTCTTTAAGAGGACAGGCTCTTGGATCCAGAGAAATACAAGCCTGACTTAAGGAAAGTATGGCATGAATGTGAATGGTCACATGGTGTCTGCACTACAGCAGCAGGAGAGATGCATGGTGGTGCTCAGCTTACTTTCTACGTGTTACGTGGCCCAGGTCCACAGTCCACTATTTGGTGCTGTACACATCCAGGTTGTGTATTCCATTCTCAGCTGAAGCTCTGAGGAAATGTGCTTATAGACATGTCTAGAATCATGTTCCCTAGGTGACTCTAAATTTAGTTAAGGTGACAATAAAAACTGAGATCACATAAGACCACAGACCTTTTTTGCTGATGGCATCACTGTGGTAATGTAAGAATTTTAAATTTGAGGATGTATTGGAATCTGAATTTTCAGATAAGGAGTGATCAGCCTTTACTGTGATGGTTGTCATGGATATAATGTCTGCTCAATAAGGTAAAAAATATCATTGAGTGTTCATGAAAAGTGATGAAACCTATTAATGCATTACTCTCTGTGTACTACCTGGCACAGGAAGGCATCCTCTTGTTGGGTAGATGACACTCTGGAGTGTTTTCTCACAAGCTAGATTAGAATGGTTTTCCAGTTTTCCATTGTAAGATTGGGAACTCCTATCTTGTGGGTTTAGCATCCCCAGAGTTAAGAACCTTTTTAGCATCCTAGAGGCCTAAAGAGCTAAGAGAGTAAGCTAGGCAGAGTGTTGCATTCTTATAAATCAGAATGGAATTAGAGAGGGGATATCTGTAAATTCAAGGCAAGTCTTATCTGCACAGAAAGTTCTAGGACAACCTCTCTCTTCTGCCTCAGAACTGAGATTGAAGCTATGTGACATAACTTGGCTTATTAATTCTTTTTTTTTTTTTTTTTTTTTTTCAATTTAGAGACAGAGTCTCACTGTGGAGTCTTGTCTGGAACTCCCTATGTAAACCAGGTTGATCTTGAATTCACAGAGATCTACCTTTCTCTAGCTCCCCAGAACTGGATAAAGTTGTATATCACCATGCCTGCCTAGTTCCATTTTTGATACGATTTCTTAAGCAGCCCTGGTTGAATTTAGACTCAGCGTCTCACTGAGGTTAATTTCTGATCCTGCTGCCTCACTTCCCTAAGTGCTAGGTTATAGCCTTCTGCTGCCACACAGGGTTTTATGAGTGCAGCAGATTGAACTCATGGCTTCCTTCAGGCTACACAAGTATTACAGAGAACTCCTTCCTTAGTCTGGACCTTACGCTGAATCATTTTCTCTTTTACATGTCTGGATACCTGCAGTTACATGGTGATTTTGTGAAAGAAATTGAGCATCTGCATGCTTTCTTATATAAATCCGAGCCTTGGAGAAGGACACAAGGGTCAGCTGAGGCTAGGAAAAGCTGTCCCACAACCTGAGCCTGTGCGATGGGCCACGCCACAGGTAGGGACCCAAAGGTCTGCTCTGGTCATTTGGATATGAGGGCCTCTTGGGAGGCTCCCAGTCTGGAGTGTTTGAAATGAGACACAGACCAGAGAATTCAGCTGTGACTTCAAAGAATGATGGCTCCCAGAAACTCTAACTTTCTAACTATACTGAATCCTGATGATAATTTCTAAAAAGGCATAATTTTTTTTTTTTATTCTGAGAGTAAAAAAACTACTGGCTTAGGCAATTACCACCTGTAGCCTAACAGCAGGATAGTAAGTCACTCAGCCTCTGTGCTGTCTCCCATGAATTGCAAAGCACAAACTTACAGCCTGCTGCTTGATTTGGAGGAAAGAAAGGGGACACTTTGAAAAGTGATTTTAATGTTTATTTCTAATTTGTAAATATTTTCTATGAAAGCTCTCTAAGAAAAGGGGGGAAAGCCTTATGATCTTGAGCTGAACAAGAGAAATGTGTGCTCCTCACTTTATCCTCAGCCCTTATACATCTTCCAGAATACATGACCACATGGTAAAAAATGATCACAAGTTTACACATAAATTCAAATCATAAATCGAATAAGAAGTTTCAAACACTGAATGTTAACATGCATATTCATTAAGAGTAATTACACGGTTATACATTCCTCACCTATCACAGGTCCACAGTTTCACAGAGGGTTAAAAATAGTAAGTTATTAGTAAAGTTTTGCAAATATCAATCTAGCCAATCTTATTTCTTCTGTTCTTGTACCTATAATAAATCATTCATTCCCTTTTTATGACCTTTAACTAATGCTTTTACAACCTCTGAGCTGAAGAATGTCTGGTTTCTATCTCCGAAGTGAGACTAAAGGATAGCAGAGTTTTCACTGCAGTTCTGACTATCAGAACGGTATTAATTTTATTATTAAAAGAGCTTAGTAATTAACATCAACTTAGGAATTCTTTTGGATCATTGTTGTATAGGATAAAGAAACCATCTACATATCTTTAGTGTATCACTACAAGTTAGTTCATCTTGTAGTTCTGCAGAGATCTGCTCAACCTTGTGAACTGATTCCTAGTGGTTTTTATATATGTTTAATAGTGACAGGAAAAGCACATTAAGAGCAGAAATCTTTCCTAAAGTGATTTTCTCCAGTACCTTGCCTACTGAAGCTCTTTCATAATTTTGCTAGCCTAAAGTGAAGTAATCTCAGGAAAATCACCAGTTTGTCCTCTGATAGTAGGACATATTAACTTGTCCTTTGATGGCTCCTGACACCAAAGCTTCTCAAGGCCACCATGCCTCAAGACCTAGATCAAAAGCATGCGTCATTCCATGCCAAGTTCTAGGTCAGATGCCTGTGCCTTACAGACTCAGATCTGGATCATGGGTATTCCCTCTATTTCTGGATTGTAGTCATTTTATATGTAGTCAAGTTGACAGCCAGGAATAGCCAAAACAATAATACACCATTTAAAACACGGAAAGTAAAACCTCACATAAGTATCTCACTTTATGCCAAAATTATGTTTGACAAAATGCAACGCCCCTTTTTCTAAGTCTTGTACCAAATTAGACATAAAGAAAATTAAAGCATTTCCACTAAAATTTGGGACAAGGCTGCCCACTTTTCCCATATCTCTTCAATATGCTATGTAAAGTTCTAGCTAGAGCAATAATACAGCTAAAGGAAGGCATCTTGGAACTGGAAGAGAAGAGGGAATCTAGGCGGGGAGAGAAATAATGGAGTCAAGACAGTATTCTGATCAAGATTCAACTTTAATGTCTGCACACATGCTTTATAAAGAAGAGGGGATGCCCATTCCCAGCCATGCAAAGTTCCTTTGAAGTTGTCAGATCAGCCTTTTAGTAGGAACCCTTGAAAATCACAGTTTGTAGCTAACTCTGGGAGATCTCAGAGAACCTGTTCAGCCTCAGGCAGGTAGCAGGTAGTCAATGGAGAGTGATGAGAAGCAGCACAGCAGGTGGCTCTGCCTAAGTGGCAGATGGTCACAGCCAGCCTTGCTAGTGATGCAGCTAAGACTGATATCTAGGTACCATTTTACCTTGGATAAAGCAAGACACCTTTCTAATCAAAGATCACTCAAAACTCAAGAGCATAGAGAAACTTTAAGTTCATGGTGACAATACTGTACTTTACTCAGTTTCTGAATTAATTATGGAATAAGGAAAGGAGCCTAATAACTTCTGAAAGAACACACATGAAGGAAAAAAAAGAAGATAGCTTCCTTGAAATGTTCTTTATACTTTCAGAATCTCATTGTAATCTACCTAAAATGAAATTCATTCGCACACAGCCTACACATATGCATAGGGTTTGATAAGGAATCCTGGTGATGAATACAAAAGCTGGACATAGAGAATCAGGGCTTTAATCTGTGCACTCTGGAAGCAGAAGCAGATCATGAGGGTACTGGAGGTTCTCCAGAGAGGTTCTTTTTAACTCCCTCAAGCCTTTGAGAGGATGGGGACTCCACAGCCCAACCTAAAGTGTCTGTGCTTGAGGGGATGCTTCATCTCTAACTCTACACAAGATAGGAAATTTCCCTAACCAAATTTACACTTCACATACTGACCAAACCTTCAAATTAGTACAACGAAGACATACACATAGCTGTCAGGATGCTCTGGATCTGTTCTAGACCACACCACTTGAGTGCTACCTGCCCAGAACTTAGATGAATCTAGTAGGAAGCTGCAAACTACCCTCCATCCTAGATTATCAAAGCTTAAGCATAACATCTCATGGAAATCCACCTGACCAAATGCCACACAGAATAAAAAAATACAGGCTGGAACTCAAGCAATTTGATAATGTTGATAGAATTTCCCTACCCCAAATCACTAATGTGATACCAATGCTCATCATGGCAAAATGAATTATGAAACAAACTCAAGAGACAGAACTCAAAATACAATTCAAACACCATTCAATGAGGTCAAAGTACATAAAGAGGAAACAAGCACAGGAACTCAAAGAGGACAGGAACAAACTGAATGATAGAAAACAGAACTCCTGCAATTGACTAAGGAAATAATTATGATAATGCAGGCTGTGGACAGTGAACCAAGAGATATAAAATTCTAAGGAATCCTCAATCTGAAATGAAATAAACATCATATTACAGTCAACAAATATTGAGACATAATAAAGTATACATTTGCGGTCTGGATGCAGGAATGTATCTTTAAGAATACTTTGTTGATCCCAGTATCACATCTCAGATGGTAACTGATGGTAAGTGAAACTGTGCTAACAAATTCTAAAACCTGTCAGCTTTGCTCAAATGGAGACCCTGTTCCTATCCTGTATGCAGTTGGGTGTCAACAGCCAGACTTTAGTCTAAAATGCTCACTTGAGATCCTAAGGCCTATATACAATGCTGCATCCTTTCTAGAACAAGAAGAGTATGGAATGTAATACACAAGAATAACTTAAAAGAAAATCTTTTCATGAAGAATTAAAATATGTACTATAGATTTAGTTTGAGAATATTTAGTGAAACAAAAAATTAGCATTAGGTAGCCTTATTGTCATGTACCATTTTCTTATTCATGACAAAACCAATACAGATAATAATTTCATAAATTCCACAGTGGTTTCCCTTCAGAATAGTTAAGAGAACCAGATTAAATAAATGTTACATGTAACAACAAAATGAAAACGTAAAATAATTTTTTACAATGGAAAGGAATGTTTTAAGTTGCATAAGAATTATAGTAATTCTTCATTAATTGTGGATACATTACTGCACATAAATCTATTACTGTCCAACTTAAAGTCTGAATCTTTTGACTTCAGCAATATTCTTTGCTTTATTATTTGAGATCACTCATCTAACATGATTATAGACTGCAAGGACCAAATGCTTTTATGATTCTTTAACTTCATTACTATTCTTATCTTTTTTTTTTGTGTTCATTCATCTACCATGATTATGGGTGGCAAAGATTACTATCATTTATGATTCTTCCTTTATTTTTCCAAAAATAGAACTCAGGGTTATATTCAGACTCTATCATGAAACTGTAGCAGAAATGTAAACCTCTGGGCTAGAGAAATGACTCAGGGGTAAAGGGCACTTGCTGTTCATGAAAAAAAACACAGACTAATTCTTTCTTTCTACACACAAAATAAGGTATGATTTTTACCTGAATCTTGTGTGATGCATTTTGTGATTACTTCATGGTTCCATTGGTTTCATATAGGCATTCAGTGAAAATAAAAACATAGAGAATAACATGCTTATAGTTAAATAAAACTTTAAAGAAAAAAGTCTGTCTTCCAGGTCTGGGATAGCAATAGAAGGGAGCAGGGTCAATACTATATGTGACTTATCCAGCGCTGATGGCTGCTGTAGGCATAAGGCTTGCTCAAATGGTAACATAGACACTGTATTATAAGTTACTCCTAAGTGGAATGTTCTCCCTGCCAAGGTTTATGTCTACATGACCAGAAACAGTAAGATTCCATGAAGCAACAATGTGTCAGATATTCCTCAGGAAAATGGTAATGTTATGACCTTCAGGACAGACTTTAAGGCTGTGGGAAAGAACTATGAAAACATGAGTTGAAGAATATATAATTTAATGTAAGAACCATTCTTTAGAGGATTTCTCTGTGGGACTGTGAAAGGCAGCCTTTGTTTTAGTTGAGCAAAGCTTACTTTGGAGACCCAGTAGAAAACACTACAAGGGACAGAACAGTGAGCTACAACTCTACAAGGGACAGAACAGAGCCCCACAACTAAATAATCATGTGACTATCTGTCACGTTGACAATGTCCCAAGCTCCTGGCATTCTGGCTAGACTCCAACCTCACAGTTACCAGCTCCTCCCTGCAGTAATGCTGCAAGGGCTAGGTAACCCAGCCCACTATAAAAGGGGATGTTTGGCCCCTCCTCTCTCTCTTAAGCTCTTAAATCTCTTATTCTCATCTCTAGCTCTCCTCCTCCCTATCCTTTCCTCCCTCTCTCCACATGGCCATGGCTGGCTTCTACTTCCCTATGCCTCTCCCTCTCTCTGACTTTCTACAATAAACACCTTAAAACCAGGAACTATCTCTCCACTCATCAAAGCCCGCTGTTCTTCAATGATGGAATAAACCTGACCCTAAAGAGCCACATGTCACCTCCAGCACCAAAGACTCTCAGCATTTCTAGTCACCAGAGTAGACCAAAGACTCTCACATCCTGGGAGCCACAGAGTGCCTTATCCCCCTGCTCCCTTCTCCCTTCAGCTCCAGGACTGACCGAGTTGCTCCCAGGGCCCTCACTTTGTTCTCAGCTCTTCCACAACATACAGTGACATCTGGGATGTCCATGACTGAGAACCTGTGTTCTGTGGCCTCTGTGAGGCCCAGAGACCACAAACTGCTCCCTCTCTACCCCTGTGGACTGGAGATCCATAGCTTCCCACAGCGAGACACCCACCTGGGCCTCAAGGAGATTGCTGTCCACTTGCCCACAGCACTGGAGCTCTGGTGGGACGTGGGATCCCCTTTAATTCCCCGCACCCACTGCACAAAAATTCTCAACTATGCAAACTATAAGCATGCAATATGATTTGTATAAGGGGTCCAAGTACCTAAAATTACAGAGGTAGCTACACAAATGAGTCAGTAAACGGAAAGGGATGGTTTAAAAGAACAAGGCTCATGGTGTGAGGAATAAAGGAGTACCAGGAAGTGAAAGAGTGATGATCTCAGACAAAATTTCACCCAGTTAAGTTTCTGGTTTGAGTTTGAAAATGCAGGCAGGTTTCAAAGTCCAAGAACAGCCTGGAACAGATCAAGTTCTAGTGAAGAAAACGTTAGGTCCAGGTATCATGGGACACATCTTCAACTCCAGGATCCAGGAGACAGAGCAATACACACTTATGTGTATAAGATCTACCCACAAAGATATTTCCAAGACAGCCAAACTTAGTCTGTGAAGGAGCTGAAAAACAGAAAGCTAATTTCTCACTTAAAACTAGCCTCTATATCTAGATTTAGCAACCAGAAAGCACACACAAGCAAACTACATAGGAGCTGCTATGTTTAAAAATCAGTGTACTTCATTTCTTTTTATAAAAGTTACAAAAAATGGAGAAAATGGAGAGATATCCCATGGTGAAGGACTGGTACAACTAGCATAGTAAAAATGGCCATCCTACCAAAAGCCATCTACAGATTTAATGAAATCTCCATCCAAATTCCAACACAATTGTTCAAAGTTATAGAAAAATTCTCAAATTCATCTAGAAAAGCAAAAAACCCTGAATAGCTAAAACTATTCTCGACAAGGAATCACCATCCCTGACCTCAAGTGTTACTACAGAGCAATAGTGATAAAAACTGCATGGTATTGGAATAGAGACAGACAGATTGATCAATGGAATAGAACTGAAGGCCCAGAAATTAAACCACACACTTACAGACAATTGATCTTTGACAAAGAAGCCAAAAATATATAATGGAAAAAAGAAAACATCTTCAATCACCAGTGCTGGTCTAACTGGCAGTCTGTATGTAGAAAAATGAAAATAGATCCACATTTGTCACCTTGCACAAAGCTCAAGTTCAAGTGGATCAAGGAACTCAACATAAAACAAGATACAATCAAGGAAACAGAAGATAAAGTGGGAAACAGCCCTAAACTGACTTTCACAGGGGGAAATGTCCTAAAAAGAACTCAAATGGCTCAGGCTCTAAGTTCACAAATTGACAAATGGGACCTCATGAAACTAGAAAGCTTTTGTCAGGCAAAGGACATAGCAAATAGGACAAAGTGGCAACCTACAGATTGGGGGGGAAAAAAAAACTTCTCTATCCCCACACTTGATAGAAGGCTAATATCCAATATATATAAAGGATGCAAGAAGCTAACCACCAAGAAACCAAACATCCCAATCAAAAAATGGGGTAGATACCTATACAGACAATTCACAATGAAGCAACTGTGGAAGGTTGAGAAACTTCAAAAGAAATGTTTAAAGTGTTTAGTGATCAGAAACATATACATCAAAGCAACACTGAGATTCCACCTTCCACCAATCAAAATGGCTAATATAAAAAGCTCAGGTGACAGCACATGCTGGCCAGGATGTAGAGAAAGAGGACCACTCCTGGAGGAATTGAAAACTGATCAACTATTCTGGAAATCAATCTGGAGATTCCTCAGAAAAATTAGAAATAGATATACCTTAAAACCCAGCTATACCACTCTTGGGCATATACACAAAAGATGCCCCACCATGACACAGGGGCTCTTGCGTGCGCCCTGACTGGCCAGCAATAACGATGCTACAACAGGATCCTTCCACACACATTTATTGGGAGAGCTTGATTACAGAGGCGAAGTGACCCCAAGCCCAGAACTGGTGCTGCTTATATAGCCCTAGGAGAGGCGTGTCTCACACCCTGATTGGTTATGCATGGGTTATGCTTACCACCTCATTTGCATGTCTACATCTGATTGGTTAACTTGTCTCTCATCTGATTGGTTAACTTGTCTCTCACCTGATTGGTTAATTCTCAAAACCTCATCATGGCAAAAAAACTTTACTGCCTATGTATGCATGGTGGCTAGCGGTAGCCAACACCACCCTGCCTGCAACTGCACATGTGGTTTCCCACAAGGGGCTTGTGTTCCATTATGTTCAGAGTGGCCTTACTTGTGATAGCCAGGATCTGGAAACAACCCAGATGCCCCACAATGGAAGAATCGATACTGAAATATAGTTCATTTACACAATGGAGTATTATTCATCTATTAAGAACAACGACATCAGGAGCTTTGGAGGAAAATGGATTGAACTAGAAAATTCCATCCTGAGTGAGGTAACTCACACCCAAAAAGGATATGGATAGTATGTACACACTAATAAATGGATATCAGCCAAAAAAGTATATAATAAAACATAAATGACTAAAGAGGGTTGAAAAGCTCAAGGTTCCAAGTGAGGATGTCTCAATCCCACTTGGGAGACAGAAGAAAGCAGTTATGGGGGAAGAAGGGAGAGAGAACTGAGTGGAAGCAGGGACAGAGAGGGGAAGGGGAAACATGATCAGGCATTGTGAGGGACAGGGGAGGACTGAAGCCCTGAGAACCAGTAGAAAAAATGGAAATAGACAGCCTCAGGAGGTAGGCTATGGAGGTTCATTTTGCATGTTCCAAAGACCTAGGCGGTGAGAGACTTCCAGGACTAAAAGGGAGAGATCTTGGATAAAGTGGTCTACTGTGGAGAGGGGGAACTTGTAGAGTCCACCTCCAGTGGAGGGACAGGCATCAAGTGGAGTGATGGAGTTGCAATCTTATACACAAAATCTCTGATCCAGAATTGTTCCTGTTTGAAGGATCTCCAGGGACAAAACTGAAGAAGAACAAGAGACAAAGGAAGCCCATGGACAGGCCCAAATTAGGATCCATATCAAGGGGAGGCAAAGGGCAGTGACACTGTTACTCATACTGTGGTGTGCTTATAGACAGGAGCCTGGCATGGCTGCCCTCTAAGAGGTCCAACAAGCAGCTGAGTCAGACGCAGATTCTAGCATCCAACCAATGGAAGGAAACCAATGACCCCGGTGGTTGAATTGGGGAAAGTCAGAAGGAGCTGAGGAGGAAGGTGGCCCCATCCATATGCCAGCAGTCTCAACTGAACTGGACCCCCCCCCCCAAGATCTCTCAGAAAAGGGGCCAACAACCAGGCAGCAAACAGCAGCTAACATGATGACCATGACAAATAAACAGTGGATGACTGCCTGGTCTGACCTCAGTGAAAGAAGATGCACCTAACCCTCCAGAGACTAGAAGTGCCAGGGATTGGGGAGGCCTGGTGGAATGGTGAGGTGTGGGGACATCCTCTTGGAGGAGTGGAGAGGAGGGATGGGATGGGGTGCAGAGAAAATTTTAGAAACTTTATTTAAAAACTCAAGGTAAGTGTCTTTAGTGTAAAAATGACACTTGACTTGTATACAACTTCTATATGCAATTTTATGAATAGTGTTACTATGAATACATTTTATGCTGAGAGCATATTGCATAAAATATATTGACATACAAAATCAAGAAGGAGAAATGGTAGAAACTCACTGGTGGCTACCAGGGCAAATATATATATATATATACACACATGCACAAAATGAGTCATTTGAGGGTAATGCCCTTGGAATGATTCCCTCATTATATCAAATCTGTTAAAATACTATCAAAGTTGGAACATCTGTCTGAACAACCATGTATCTGCATTGAGGCATTGTTCCAGGCAGTTCTCAGGTTGCCAATCAGTAATAAATGTGAATGCAATGACACTCTTCGGAGCCTAGCTGTTACAGATTTCATCTTTGGCCACCACTCTGATAGGTTAACGTGAAAGAAAGAATGCATGATAATGGTCTCCTAGCATACATTCCAATACACATACAAACACATATATGCACACATACATACATATGTTTATGCATAAATACAAACATAAGAATTCATTTGAACATGTAGATACTATTACTGAAGAAAGTTGTCATGACCATGATATCAGCAAATATTAAGTGCTTTTTATGTATTTCATTGACCTTATATTTCTCTCATGTCAAATATTTCTCTTGGCATTTAACAGGCATATGAATAATCTCTTTTAATGCCCCAGCCTCAGAAATATAGATTGACAATGGGAAAAAAAGCAGATGATCGAGTGCCATAGAAAGTGATAGAAAATTAATGAGAATTGGCAAGGAAAATATTGATTTCCTAGGAACAATAAACACTAGGCCAGGGAATAATCAAGAGCAGAAACCCAGGCTCTCAGTGTTCCTTCTAGCACTTTCTCAGGAACAATCAAATGCTGCACCAAATTCACAAATTTCTTCTGAAAAATCCCACAAAAAATTTACAGTAAAAAACAGTGCAGAATACAGAAAGAAGGGGAATATGGTACAGTCATCACACAAAGCTGACCTTACCTGGATCCAAAAGCAAATGACCATGAAAACATGCACACAGAAAATAATAACAGTATGGGTGCACCAGTGCAACATTTAAAAAGTTTCTCTCTAGCCGGGCGTGGTGGCGAACGCCTTTAATCCCAGCACTCAGGAGGCAGAGGCAGGCGGATTTCTGAGTTCGAGGCCAGCCTGATCTACAGAGTGAGTTCCAGAACAGCCAAGGCAACACAGAGAAACCCTGTCTCGGAAAAAAAAAAAAAAAAAAGTTTCTCTCTAATAGATTCAGAAAGTAAACTCAACTTGATTTCATGCCAGAGACTCAAAACTGTTTCAACAAGCACAAACCAAACAACTCAAGGCATAAATTATGTACAATCAGTGGGAGAAAGCTCACTGATAGATATATGTCAATATATCTATGAAAGGCCTACAGCAAAATTTCACAGTGGATCACTATGAAAGCTCTGAAGAATGTGGAACAGAAGGAACATTACTGGGTCTAATGAGGATAATAGCCAACATCCTAAGCCTATCCCTACACAAACTGAAGACAGCTGTCATCATTCTACTCTACTCAAAAGACAGAAAAGGATGTACAAAGCTTCCACACTAAGGTATCACAGTACAGCAGTGCTTCCAAAGAGCAAGTAAGTCTTAGAATATTTCCAATGATCAAATAAGGATATGAGGAAGGCAAGTTTTCTCGAAATACAAGAAAGATAATTCTTTAAATCAAGACCTGCAACTATCCCAAGAAAATAATCCAATCTGATAAAATGCTTAACACGCTATAGAATACGAGAAAAATATAAAAAGATATATCATTTGGTTTTATACATTCCTAAAGAATAATCTGATAACTGAGAAGACCACTCAGTGTCTAAAAGGATCTTGGATATGCTGGTTTAGCATACAAACTGCTAAAAGGGGCTCTGTAGGCTGATGGGTGTAAGCTGTCATTAATGGTTCTCCATAGATGCTGACCCTTGTGCTGTAATACCAACCTGTCTAACAATGCATATGGTGGCGTATGCCTTTAATCCCAGCATATTTCTGAGTTTGAGGCCTGCCTGGTCTGCAGAGTGAGTTGCAGGGCACCCAGGACTCTACATAGAGAAACCCTGTCTCGAAAACAAAAAAAAAAAAAAAAAGAGTTGAAATGAACAAAGGGGGAGCTTATTCAGCAGGACATTTCTGAGGGTGAAAACACTCTAGGATTCTTTAGGGGCTAGAGGCTTCCAGGACTAGGCCAAGGTAAATAGACAGAGGCAGTGAGCCTCCCAGACAACAATTATAATAGGAGAATACAAGTTACTTTTAGAATCCTGTGGAAAATCTAATACCACTGACAATAAAAGCTTTCTAGAATGTAAGAAGAGAAGAAACACACCTCAGAAAACAAATGGAAATAGACCTGAAACTAAACCAAACAGTCCAGAAAAGGCAGAAAGTCATTATTCCATCCTTTCTTTTTTCCATTTTATATTAGATATTTTCTTTATTTACATTTCAAATGTTAACCCCTTTCCTGGTTTCCTCTTCAAAAATCCCCTATCTTCTCCCCCCTTCCCCTGCCAAACAACCCACCCTCTCCTGCTTCCTGGCCCTTGTGTTCCCCTATACTCTGCACTGGACCAAGGGCCTCTCCTACCATTGATGACCAACTAGGCCATCATCAGCTACATATGCAGCTAGAGCCATGAGTCCCACCATATGTTTTGTTTTCGTTTGTTTTTTGATTTTTTTTTTGTTTGTTTGTTTGTTTTCAGTTGGTGGTTTAGTTTCACGGAGCTCTAGGGATACTGGTTAGTTCCTATTGTTGTTCCTACTATGGGGCTGTGAACCCCATCAGGTCTTTGGGTACTTTCTCTAGCTCTTTCATTGGGGACCGTGTACACTGTCCAAAGGATGACTGTGAGCACCCACTTCTGTATTTGTCAGGCACTAATAGAGCCTCTCAGGACACAGCTATATCAGCCTCCTGTCAGCAAGCCAAATTCAACAAACTACATCACTGTGAACACAATTCAAGGACTTAAAATCGTGCAGACTGGACCGAAGATGTGATTCAGAAAGCAAGTGCATCTTCTAAAGAACAACTCAGATCAGACCATTCACTCTGTCAACAAATATTGTGATTGACTCTCTGGTGGTAGCATTCAGTGTCCAGAAACTGCTATGCAAACTGGGGCAGGAGGCAGAGTTATCAAAGGCCATACCCAGATTTTGTATCCTGTGTGTTACAATCTCAATCTACCAGACAAGGTTTGGCCTCTAATATCATAGTGGCAAGACTATCTGTGGGTAACAAAAGGCTTTCCTGTTCAAGCTGAGGCCAGCCCCTCAGGAAAAACATACATAGACTAAACTGAGAATCTGGCTAAAATCCAATATGGAAGGTCACAGGCCCTGGGAGGGAATCCAGGACTGACATCTGCTTCATGTGTAAATGGCCCTTTTCAAACATATTAACTGATGCTGATTTCAGTCTGGGTAAAAGAAACTTTGTTTTCAATGGGCAACAGCAATTTCCCAGCATCAAAATTAATTAAATATTGACATGAAGTGACAGCTGACAGCACTGCCTATCATGCAAAATCCATATCATCACATCTAATATTCTTAGTGAAATTTCCCAGAATCATTAATGAAATAGAATCTGGCAAAATCAAATTCATGTCCTCTTTGTACTGGCAGGTGAGCCCCACCCCACTCCTTGTTCAAAGCCTCTAACACACCTGGATGCTTCAATAGTGTCTCCTTGGCCTTTACCATCTTAGGGCTCTTAGATTTGATTTATATTTATGCAGATTTGGCTGAGAAATGGAGACCTGAAAATGGGAAAATATCGTTCAAAAAGAACCTGGAACTTTTCATGTGAAAAAAATGAAAGAAGACAATACCAGGCAAAAGGATAAACATGAAGGAAAGAGAAGATGTCATGAGAATGTCTCTTTTTCCCTGAGGATTTCAGTTTACCCTAGAGATGTGAGAGTCAGTCACACAGTTAGCACACATACAGATTCCTTTTCCCAAAAACACTGCGGAACACGGAAGAATGTAAGAAAACCACTGTGACATGCAGGATCCAAACTGTTGAACTTCTCCAACAAGAGATCTCTGAAAAAACTCCTGAGTGCAGGGTCTAAGCCTTACCACACCCATAAGAAGTCCACAGTGCAGAACTCAACAAACCATGAATGTGCATGGGCAGACTGCTTTTCATGAAGCAGGGAGTCATTTTTCTTAGGTAAGTGAGCATTCATAATTATTCCAAAGTTACTGTCTAATTTTGTCTTAATCCACAGTAAGCTTCCCACTTATTAAAGCATCTTGGCTTGAAATTATCCTCTCACAGCATGGTGTGCTGAACCTTGGAAGGATTCAAAGAAATTCAGAAGGAATGGCTAACTGGGCTGCCTGTTAACATATCAATGAAGACAGGGATTTTGGTAGGTGTTTTCTTGGCTCCTGCTTATCTCTTGGCCTGCCCCTCTATCCTCCATCTCATCCTCAATTCCCCTCCCCCCACCTGATGGCCTGGTGCAGTTTGGAACCAACCAGATATCTCTGAATGCTTTCTCCCTCAGACTGAAAAGCCAAAAATTAACTGCAGCACCATCACAAAAACCAGGTATCTTCGTGCATTGCTGCAGGTTTATGTCTTAGAAAAATGATAAAGCCTCATAGGAAACTACAATGGCCTATAAAATGCCTGTAGCATGTGACCAAATCCATCTCTTGGTCACGATATATTATTTTATAAAACTTGCCTACATGGTACAATTAGTTTTTCTTTGGTGAAACTCAGGGTTGATAAAACCTACTATATATCTTCTCCTCAGCTGTACCTTGCTGTAATCCTGTCTTCATGTTTTATTCAAACCTAAGGTGTGACATTAATAACTAAGACTATGAAGACACATTTCTCAATGCTGTATTTACATCAAAGACTGCATATACCTCAGTGTTAAACTAACGGAGACTATAACTTTGCTAGTTAATGTTAATATTTACAGCCACATGATGGTACTTTATAAAGAATATTTTCTAATTCGAACAAATCTGCACTGGTCCCCCATATGACCAATATCTACAAAGCTCTCTCAGGATGCATATTTAGTTCCCTGGAGAAAGGGAAATGAAATGGCAAATGGAGGAACAGGCGAGTTAAGAAAGAATGAATGAATTTGAATTCGAGCTCTATTAAGGCTTTTGCAAAGACAACCATCCCGGTACACAAACTCCAGAGACAGCCAAGGATCTACGGAGTTATTTAAATAAATAATAATATTTTATATATATATATATACACACACACACACACAAACACACACACATATATACTGGCAACCATAAAATTAATTAAAACATCACCATGGGCGCGCGGGACCTGAGACTGCATTAGTTAGGGAAGCAGAAACCGGCCTGAGTAGGGCCACAGGCCTCATCCGGCCGGACCAGCACCAGGGTAGCTAGATCACAGGGTCGGCTGACACCCGCCAGCTACCCACGACCCCCGCCACAGGATTTTGAGACTGCTGGTGAGTGGAACACAGCTTCTGCTCCAGTCCAATCAGCGGGACCTGAGACTGCTCTGGTTGGGGAGGCAGAAATCCGGCCTACGTAGGGCCACAAGCCTCTTCCGGTCAGAAAAGCACAGGGGTAGCTAGGGCGCAGGGTCGGCTGACACCCGCCAGCTACCCACGACCCCCGCCACAGGATTTTGAGACTGCTGGTGAGTGGAACACAGCTTCTGCTCCAATCTTTAAACAGTGACAACGACAACAACTAACCCCAGAGATTACCAGATGGCAAAAGGTAAACGTAAGAATCTTACTAACAGAAACCAAGACCACTCACCATCATCAGAACCCAGCACTCCCACTTCGCCCAGTCCAGGGCACCCCAACACACCGGAAAAGCTAGACACGGATCTAAAAGCATATCTCCTGATGATGGTAGAGGACTTCAAGAAGGACTTTAATAACACACTTAAAGAAATACAGGAGAACAATGCTAAACAGGCAGAAGACACTAAAGAGGAAGCACAAAAATCCCTTAAAGAATTGCAGGAGAACACTGCTAAAGAGTTACAAATCCTTAAAGAAAAACAGGATAACATAATCAAACAGGTAGAAGTCCTTACAGAAAAACAGGAAAACACATCCAAACAGATGACGGAAATGAACAAAACCATACTAGACCTAAAAAGGGAAGTAGACACAATAAAGAAAACCCAAAATGAGGCAACACTGGAGATAGAAACCCTAGGAAAGAAATCTGGAACCATAGATACGAGCATCAGCAACAGAATACAAGAGATGGAAGAGAGAATCTCAGGTGCAGAAGATTCCATAGAGAACATCGGCACAACAATCAAGGAAAATGTAAAATGCAAAAAGATCCTAACTCAAAACATCCAAGAAATACAGGACACAATGAGAAGACCAAACCTACGGATAATAGGAGTGGATGAGAATGAAGATTTTCAACTCAAAGGACCAGCAAACATCTTCAACAAAATTATAGAAGAAAACTTCCCAAATCTAAAGAAAGAGATGCCCATGAACATACAAGAAGCCTACAGAACTCCAAATAGACTGGACCAGAAAAGAAATATCTCCCGACACATAATAATCAGAACAACAAATGCTCTAAATAAAGATAGAATACTAAAAGCAGTAAGAGAAAAAGGCCAAGTAACATATAAAGGCAAGCCTATCAGAATTACACCAGATTTTTCACCAGAGACTATGAAAGCCAGAAGATCCTGGACGGATGTTATACAGACACTAAAAGAACACAAATTCCAGCCCAGGCTACTATACCCAGCCAAACTCTCAATTAACATAGATGGAGAAACCAAAGTATTCCACGACAAAACCAAATTCACACATTATCTCTCCACGAATCCAGCCCTTCAAAGGATAATAACAGAAAAAAACCAATACAAGGACAGGAACCACGCCCTAGAAACAACAAGAAGGTAATCCCTCAACAAACCTAAAAGAAAACAGCCACAAGAACAGAATGCCAACTTTAACAACAAAAATAACAGGAAACAACAATTACTTTTCCTTAATAACTCTTAATATCAATGGACTCAACTCACCGATAAAAAGACATAGACTAACAAACTGGCTACACAAACAAGACCCAACATTTTGCTGCTTACAGGAAACTCATCTCAGAGAAAAAGATAGACACTACCTCAGAATGAAAGGCTGGAAAACAATTTTCCAAGCAAATGGTATGAAGAAACAAGCTGGAGTAGCCATTCTAATATCTGATAAGATTGACTTCCAACCCAAAGCCATTAAAAAAGACAGGGAGGGACACTTCATACCCATCAAAGGTAAAATCCTCCAAGAGGAACTATCAATCCTGAATATCTATGCTCCAAATACAAAGGCAGCCACATTCATTAAAGAAACTTTAGTAAATCTCAAAGCACACATTGCACCTCATACAATAATAGTGGGAGACTTCAACACACCACTTTCACCAATGGACAGATCATGGAAACAGAAACTAAACAGGGACACAGAGAAACTAAGAGAAATTATGAATCAAATGGATCTGGCAGATATCTACAGAACATTCTATCCTAAAACAAAAGGATATACCTTCTTCTCAGCACCTCATGGCACCTTCTCCAAAATTGACCACATAATTGGTCACAAAACAGGCCTCAACAGATACAAAAATATTGAAATTGTCCCATGCATCCTATCACATCACCATGGACTAAAGCTGATCTTCAATAACAAAATAAATAATAGAAAGCCAACCTTCACGTGGAAACTGAACAACACTCTTCTCAATGATACTTTGGTCAAGGAAGGAATAAAGAAAGAAATTAAGGACTTTTTAGAGTTCAACGAAAATGAAGCCACAACATACCCAAACTTATGGGATGCAATGAAAGCATTCCTAAGAAGAAAACTCATAGCTCTGAGTGCCTCCAAAAGGAAACTAGAGAGAGCACACATTAGCAGCTTGACAACATACCTAAAAGCACTAGAACAAAAGGAAGCAAATTCACCCAAGAGGAGTAGACGGCAGGAAATAATCAAACTCAGGGGTGAAATCAACCAAGTGGAAACAAGAAAAACTATTCAAAGAATCAACCAATCAAGGAGCTGGTTCTTTGAGAAAATCAACAAGATAGATAAACCCTTAGCCAGACTCACTAGAGGGCACAGGGAAAGCATCCTAATTAACAAAATCAGAAATGAAAAAGGAGACATAACAACAGATCCTGAAGACATCCAAAACACCATCAGATTCTTCTACCAAAGGCTATACTCAACAAAACTGGAGAACCTGGATGAAATGGAGAAGTTTCTAGACAGATACCAGGTACCAAAGTTGAATCAAGATCAGGTTAATGATCTAAACAGCCCTATATCCCCCAAAGAAATAGAAGCAGTCATTAATAGTCTCCCAACTAAAAAAAGCCCAGGACCAGATGGGTTTAGTGCAGAGTTCTATCAGACCTTCAAAGAAGATCTAATCCCAGTTCTTCACGAACTATTCCACAAAATAGAAACAGAAGGTACTCTACCCAGCTCATTCTATGAAGCCACAATTACTCTGATACCTAAACCACAAAAAGACCCAACAAAGATAGAAAACTTCAGACCAATATCCCTTATGAATATTGATGCAAAAATCCTCAATAAAGTTCTTGCTAACCGAATCCAAGAACACATCAAAACAATCATCCATCCTGACCAAGTAGGTTTCATCCCAGGGATGTAGAGATGGTTCAATATACGGAAATCCATCAACGTAATCCAGTATATAAACAAACTCAAAGACAAAAACCACATGGTCATCTCGTTAGATGCGGAAAAAGCATTTGACAAGATCCAACACCCATTCATGATAAAAGTCTTGGAAAGATCAGGAATTCAAGGCCCATACCTAAACATGATAAAAGCAATCTACAGCAAAACAGTAGCCAACATCAAAGTAAATGGTGAGAAGCTTGAAGCAATCCCTCTAAAATCAGGGACTAGACAAGGCTGTCCACTTTCTCCATACCTATTCAACATTGTACTTGAAGTCCTAGCCAGAGCAATTCGACAACAAAAGGAGATCAAAGGGATACAATTTGGAAAAG
The DNA here is from genome assembly GCF_978045245.1 of Mus caroli. Taxonomy (NCBI): domain Eukaryota; kingdom Metazoa; phylum Chordata; class Mammalia; order Rodentia; family Muridae; genus Mus; species Mus caroli. Next base: position 11,521,949 of record NW_028227261.1, on the reverse strand, counting down.
ATGAAGTCAAAATATCACTTTTTGCAGATGATATGATAGTATATATAAGTGACCCTAAAAATTCCACCAGAGAACTCCTAAACCTGATAAACAGCTTCGGTGAAGTAGCTGGATATAAAATTAACTCAAACAAATCAATGGCCTTTCTCTACACAAAGAATAAACAGGCTGAGAAAGAAATTAGGGAAACAACACCCTTCTCAATAGTCACAAATAATATAAAATATCTTGGCGTGACTCTAACTAAGGAAGTGAAAGATCTGTATAATAAAAACTTCAAGTCTCTGAAGAAAGAAATTATAGAAGATCTCAGAAGATGGAAAGATCTCCCATGCTCATGGATTGGCAGGATCAACATTGTAAAAATGGCTATCTTGCCAAAAGCAATCTACAGATTCAATGCAATCCCCATCAAAATTCCAAATCAATTCTTCAACGAATTAGAAAGTGCAATCTGCAAATTCATCTGGAATAACAAAAAACCTAGGATAGCAAAAACTCTTCTCAAGGATAAAAGAACCTCTGGTGAAATCACCATGCCGGACCTAAAGCTCTACTACAGAGCAATTGTGATAAAAACTGCATGGTACTGGTATAGTGACAGACAAATAGACCAATGGAATAGAATTGAAGACCCAGAAATGAACCCACACACCTACGGTCACTTGATCTTCGACAAGGGAGCTAAAAACATCCAGTGGAAGAAAGACAGCATTTTCAACAAATGGTGCTGGCACAACTGGTTGTTAACATGTAGAAGAATGCGAATCGATCCATTCCTATCTCCTTGTACTAAGGTCAAGTCTAAGTGGATCAAGGAATTTCACATAAAACCAGAGACACTGAAACTTATAGAGGAGAAAGTGGGGAAAAGCCTTGAAGATATGGGCACAGGGGAAAAATTCCTGAATAGAACAGTAATGGCTTGTGCTGTAAGATCGAGAATTGACAAGTGGGACCTCATGAAACTGCAAAGCTTCTGCAAGGCTAAAGACACCATCAATAAGACAAAAAAACCACCAACAGATTGGGAAAGGATCTTCGCCTATCCTAAATCAGATAAGGGACTAATATCCAATATATATAAAGAACTCAAGAAGGTGGACTCCAGAAAGTCAAATAACCCCATTAAAAAATGGGGCTCAGAACTGAACAAAGAATTCTCACCTGAGGAATACCGAATGGCAGAGAAGCACCTGAAAAAATGTTCAACATCCTTAATCATCAGGGAAATGCAAATCAAAACAACCCTGAGATTCCACCTCACACCAGTCAGAATGGCTAAGATCAAAAATTCAGGTGACAGCAGATGCTGCCGAGGATGTGGAGAAAGAGGAACACTCCTCCATTGTTGGTGGGATTGCAAGCTTGTACAACCACTCTGGAAATCAGTCTGGCGGTTCCTCAGAAAATTGGACATAGTACTAACGGAGGATCCATGAATACCTCTCCTGGGCATATGTCCAGAAGATGTCCCAACCGGTAAAAAGGACACATGCTCCACTATGTTCATAGCAGCCCTATTTATAATAGTCAGAAGCTGGAAAGAACCCAGATGTCCCTCAACAGAGGAATGGATACAGAAATTATGGTACATTTACACAATGGAGTACTACTCAGCTATTAAAAAGAATGAATTTATGAAATTCCTAGCCAAATGGATGGACCTGGAGGGCATCATCTTGAGTGAAGTAATACAATCACAAAAGAACTCACACAATATGTATTCACTGATAAGTGGATATTAGCCCAAAACTTAGGATACCCAAGATATAAGATACAATTTGCTAAACGCATGAAACTCAAGAAGAATGAAGACCAAAGTGTGGACACTGTGCCCCTTCTTAGAATTGGGAACAAAACACCCAGGGAAGGAGTTACAGAGACAAAGTTCGTAGCTGTGATGAAAGGATGGACCATTTAGAGACTGCCGTATCCAGGGATCCATCCCATAAGCAGCTTCTAAACGCTGACACCATTGCATACACTAGCAAGATTTTGCTGAAAGGACCCTGATATAGCTGTCTCTTGTGAGACCATGCCGGGGCCTAGCAAACACAGGAGTGGATGTTCACAGTCAGCTATTGGATGTATCACAGGGCTCCCAATGGAGAAGCTAGAGAAAGTACCCAAGGAGCTAAAGGGATCTGCAACCCTATTGTTGGAACAACATGATGTACTAACCAGAACCCCGGAGCTCTTGTCTCTAGCTGCATATGTATCGAAAGATGGCCTAGTCGGCCATCACTGGAAAGAGAGGTCCATTGGACTTGCAAACTTTATATGCCCCAATATAGGGGAATGCCAGGGCCAAAACAATGGGAATGGGTGGGTTGGGAAGTGGGGGGCGCTATGGGGGACTTTTGGGATAGCATTGGAAATGTAATTGAGGAAAATATGTAATAAAAATATTAAAAATTTAAAAAAAAACTACAAAAATAATCAGTTTAACAAATATTCAGCAATGAACTACTGTTCTTAAGGTTTCTGATAGGCAAAAAAAAAAAAAAAAAAAAAAAAAAAAAAAAAAAACCATCACCATGAACCCAATTCACAGGATCTCAAACTTTCTGATAATGGTAAGATATCCACAACAGAATTGAGATAGTGGAGGCAGAAAATGCAACCATGCTCCACACGCCTGCCCTGCTCCTGCCCATTAATCAGTACAACAGCTCCTCTGACCTGGACGGTGACAGGACCAGCTACTCAATGTCCCAGGAGGCCAGCACAGCAACTGCTGCTTAAGGAAGGTTTCATGTTCCACTGATACTAGGCACGAGTCTCCCTCCAGGACTTCCTGACCACAAGGCAACCAAGATGCAAAGAGAAAGATGAAACCTCAGAACTTCCCTCACTTCTGCCTAGCCCCGCCTTCTGGACCCGCCCAGTATTCAACAGCTTCCTGCAATTCTTCTAAGACCGCCTACTTTGGGAACTTTTAAGGCATTAGCTTCCCACTTCTTCACACTAATTTTTGTTGTTTTGGATTTTTGTTTGCTTGCTTACTTGCTTGCTTTTTCCTTTGCTTTTAAGGTGTCTTTTCCTTAAACTCATCAATTTAGGCAGGAATCTCACACTCTCAATCAGGAACCCCTCCCCCAAATCTGTTGCAGGCTGCCTCTCACACAACTTCCCATGACCTACTCTGCACAGCTTCCCCACAAGGTTGCTGCCAGACTAGACCAGAGCTGGATGTACTAGGACACTGAACCTGGGTTCTGAACCCTTCAGATACAACTAATCCTGTCTAACTTCTCATATTGTGAGTCTAGCAACCTAGGCTAAAAATGCACACAATTAAGCAATACCTCTGAATTCTGACGCTAAGAACAGACATCCAAAACAAACAGAAACTATGATAAAATGTCCTTGGCTCAAACTGCAAACCATATATGTATCCTATAAGGAGCACAATTTACGTGATATCCAAGATAAAGAATAGAAAACACACAGTCATGATCAGGGAGATTATAGTTTGTAAACCATGTAAATCCACTCAGACAGGAACAAAATGAACCATGAACAAGAAAATAATACCAGATGCCTGAAGGAAATGAGGACAATATGAAATATTAAAATTGAGTTCAATAGGTGCTCAGGAATGCCAAAAAAAAAAAAAAAAAAACCACACACACAAAAACCTGAAAAGAAAATGCAGTGAGGTAAAAAAAAACAAAAACAACAACAACAAAAAACATAGAGAACCTGTGGGAAACAGATTATCAGACTTGAAGAAAAGGTAGAGGAGGTGGGTGCCTCAGTCAAAGAAAATGGTGAATTAAAATGATGTGAAGTCAAGGCACAATATTATTTACTGCTTGAAGGGTGAGGCAATTAAGAGAAACTCCTTTGGAAAACTGTCTAGTTTTTTGTCAAAAAATTTAAAAAAAAAAGAATAAAAGAAAGTAAGAAGGAAAGAAAGAAAAACTAGAACAAAATTACAATACATACTGCACTTTTTGTTGATGAATGGTTTCCTGATTGTTCACTGTAACACTCTATGACACCCACGCATATCAGCATAAGCTGGGGAAAGAAGACTCGAGTTTTACCCAAGTCTCATTAGACTATTGCTAGGAAGTCAACTCTTTTCATGATTGTAATGAGTTCCAGGATTCTCATGTAACCTCCAGGGTTCAAAACCTGTTGTGATGATCCTGAGAGGTTAAAATGGATTCTAGCTCAGCATGGAGGTGAGAGCTCAGAAGCACAAGCCCAGACCTGGGGTTCTGTCTTTAAAGAACAGGGTTCTGTGCCCATTGGACACCTTTCAGATGGCAGAGCTACTAGTTTCCCATTGTGGTGACTTTTAGTTTTTCCCATATTGTACTTATGCAAAAAAATATGTCACAAGTTAATTGAATCTTCATATATGAATAGATTAAATAAACATACTGGTGATTAATAATGCATCTGAGTTGAGTTAAGGAAGAAATTAAAGCCTTTCCCTCAGAGCATTTAATTCAGTGTGAGTCCAAAGTTGAATTCTCTACTTCATGTTCCCTGTGCCTTCCATCCTCTGTGTGTCTGTAAATCTGTAACTTCCTGAAGGCTGCCTTGTGTATATCTCCCTTTCTGTCTGCCTTTTGCATCCATGTTTGTGTCTATCTGTGTAATCTGTTGTCTGTTTGTATCTCTCTGGCTGGCCATAAGAAAGAGCTTTGGAATGTTTCTAGAACATTAAGGGAACCATCACATGGGTAAAGAATGGGATAGTGAACAGTAATCTTTAACAGAGTTTTATAAAGGATTCGGTAACTGGCTGTGAGGTCCAGGAAAATTCTCCATCTATTAGAAGGTAAGATCTTTTATATAATATATTGTCACACTCACGGTTCTGCCAATGCATAGGAAAGGACCATGGAGCAAGACTCCACTGAGTTCTGAGGGATACATTCTTAGTAAGATGTTTGCAAAAAAAAAATTTTTTTTGAAAAGTACCACTTTATAAGTGTATGAAGATGGTTTAAATGAAGTCTTTGAATACTGAAAGAGATGGAGTTCTAGTTGATCTTGTCTTTTCCACTGTGTTACATCAAGAAAGTTGCTAGCCAAAGTGGTTTCATAAAAATACCCAAAGAATGCAGACCACTGACAACAAAAGGGGTTGCTTTTTACAAACTGACAATAAGTCTTCATTGTTAAAGACAGGGCTGACACAAACACTGTATATGAAAAGGTCAAACTGGTGCCTGTAAGAACATTGACTCTTATATTCCACTGTCCTCATTATGGAAGGTGCTTTGAAAGGTACACAAACTAAAATTTATACCAAAACCAACCAAAAAGACGTTTATCTATAATTTTTCCTTCCCAGAAAATATGCTTAAGGCAATGAGGTCATGAATTTACTGGGAATAAACAATCAATGTCTAATTTGACTTAAATACCAAAACCACTCTGGTTAAATGTTATATATCTATATACACAAGTGTGTGTGGACATGAGTTAGGGTTACAACTGCCACAGCTTTTTTATGGCTGGAATTATGCCAGCAGCACTTGCATGTTTTATGTCTATAAAGTCAAACAATGTAATCACACTTTGTATATCTCAACAACACAATTGATATTCTAGAAAACATGTTTTGATTGTCTTTCCATTTACACTAATACAACATTAACATCCTAAGACCTAGATACATCCATAAAATGTTTTTCTTCTGTAGAGAACAAAAGGAAATTATGGTCAAAAATAAGTTCTAGGCCGGGCTTGGTGGCAGACACCTTTAATCCCAGCACTTGGGAGGCAGAGGCAGGCGGGTTTCTCAGTTCGAGGCCAGCCTGGTCTACAAAGTGAGTTCCAGGACAACCAGGGCTATACAGAGAAACCCTATCTCGAAAAAACTAAATAAATAAATGAATAAATAAATAAATAAAAATAAGCTCTAGGGTAACCAGGAATGTAAAACCACAGAGTTTGCTCTTCAGTGCAAGAGAAGTACACTTGGTTTTTTGTTTGTTTGTTTGTTTGTTTGTTTACCAGAAGTGAAGGAATGGATGTAGTAAGCAGCTTGGTGACCTGTGGTAGTTGAAGTGCAGGACCACACCTGAAAGTCCCAGACTATGAAATTGTCCCAGACAACAATCCTAGGTCATTGTTTCTCCATCAGTACAAACCATCCTTGGGGGACATGGGACATGTACCTTACAGCTTGGTGTCATCCTTGGGGGACATGGCACATGTACCTTACAGCTTGGTGTCATCCTTGGGGGACATGGGACATGTGCCTTACAGCTTGGTGTCCTCTACACTGCATACTTGATCCTCCTCCAGGCCCTTATTTTTAGAATCCAACTTTAAGAAAGAAACACATGTACTTTGCAATAGACTTTTGAGGTAGTCACACCTTCATCTTCATTGTGCACAGAGGACTAAGACAATTATTACCAAGAAATTTCTTTCCAAAATTATACTTAAGTAATCCTAAAATAAAGAACCCTGGGATCAGAATCTTAAAGTCTCACTCAGCCTCAACCACTGAGTCTACAGGGAAAATTTAGAGTTTACTTGCCAGTTTTAATAACTCAAAAATTCCTTAGTTTACTCAAACTCAGAACAGGAGCTGATTCTTTGAAAAAAAATCAACAAGATAAATAAACCCTTAGTGAGACTAACAAGACACCACAGAGACAGTAACCAAATTAACAAAATCAGAAACGAAAAGGGAGACATAACAACAGAAACCAAAGAAATCCAAAAAATCATCCTACTACAAAATCCTATAGTCAACAAAATGGGAAAACCTGGATGAAATGGACAATTTTCTTGACAGATACCAGGTACCAAAGTTAAATCAGGATCATATAAGCAATCCCATAACCCCTAAAGAAATAAAAGCAGTCATTAAAAGTCTCCCAACCAAACCGGGCGTGGTGGCGCACGCCTTTAATCCCAGCACTCGGGAGGCAGAGGCAGGCGGATTTCTGAGTTCGAGGCCAGCCTGGTCTACAAAGTGAGCTCCAGGACAGCCAGAGCTATAAAGAGAAACCCTGTCTCGAAAAACCAAAAAAAAAAAAAAAAAAAAAAGTCTCCCAACCAAAAAAAGCCCAGGTCCAGATGCGCTTAGTGCAGAATTTCTAACAGACCTTCAAAGAAGACCTAATTCCAGTTCTCCTCAAACTATTCAACTAAATAGAAACAGAAGATACTTTACTCAATTCATTCTAGGAGGCCACAATTACTCTGATACCTAAACCACATAAAGACCCAACAAAGACAGAGAACTTCAGACCAATTTCCCTTATGAATATCGACTCAAAATACTCAATAAAATTCTCACTAAAAGAATCCAAGAACACATCAAAACAATCATCAATCATGATCAAGTAGGCTTGATTCCAGGGATGCAGGGATGGTTTAATATACGGAAATCCATCAACATAGTCCACTTCATAAACAAACTCAAAGACAAAAACCACATGATCATCTTGTTAGATGCTGAGAAAGCATTTGACAAAATCCAACACCTATTCATGATAAAAGGCTTGGAAAGATCAGGAATTCAAGGCCCATACCTAAACATAATAAAAGCAATATACGGCAAACCAGTAGCCAACATCAAAGTAAATGGAGAGAAGCTGGAACCAATCCCACTAAAATCAGGGACTAGACAAAGCTGCCCACTTTCTCCCTACCCATTCAATGTATTACTAGGAGTCCTAGCCAGAGCAATTAGACAACAAAAGGAGGTCAAGGGGATACAAATTGGAAAGGAAGTAGTCAAAATATCACTATTTGCAGATGATATGATGGTATATATAAGTGATCCTAAAAATTCCACCAGAGAACTCCTAAACCTGATAAACAGCTTCAGTGCAGTAGCTGCATATAAAATTAACTCAAACAAATCAATGGCCTTTCTCTACACAAAGGCTAAACAGGCTGAGAAAGAAATTAGGAAAACAACACCTTTCACAATAGTCACAAATAATATAAAATACCTTGGTGTGACTCTAACTAAGGAAGCAAAAGATCTGTATGATAAGAACTTCAAATCTTTGAGGAAAAAAATCAAAGAAGATCTAAGAAGATGGAAAGATCTCCCATGTTCATGGATTGGCAGGATCAATATAGTAAAAATGGCTATCTTGCCAAAAGCAATCTACAGATTCAATGCAATCCCCATCAAAATTCCAACTCAGTTCTTCAACTAATTAGAAAGGGCAATTTGCAAATTCATCTGGAATAACAAAAAAAAAAAAAAAAAAAAAAAAAACAAGGATAGCAGAAATTCTTCTCAATGGTAAAAGAACCTCTGGTGGAATCACCATGCCTGATGTAAAGTTATACTACAGTGCACTTGTGATAAAAACTGGATGGTCCTGGTACAGCGACAGATAGGGAGATCAATGGAATAGAATTGAAGACCCAGAAATGAACCCACACACCAATGGTCACTTGATCTTTGGCAAGGGAACTAAAACCATCCAGTGGGAAAAAGACAGCATTTTGAACAAATGGTGCCTGCACAACTGGTGGTTATCATGTAGAAGAATACGAATTAATCCATTCTTATCTCCTTGTACAAAGCTCAAGTCTAAGTGGATCAAAGACCTCCACATAAGACCAGAGATGCTGAAATTAAGAGGACAAAGTAGGGAAAAGCCTCGAAGATATGGGTACAGGGGGAAAATTCCTGAATAGAACAGCAATGGCTTGTGCTGTAAGATCGAGAATCGATAAATGGGACCTCATAAAATTGCAAAGCTTCTGCAAGGCAAAAGACACCGTCAATAAGACAAAAAGACCACCAACAGATTGGGAAAGGATCTTTACCTATCCTAAATCAGATAGGGGACTAATATCCAATATATATAAAGAACTCAAGAAGGTGGACTCCAGAAAATCAAATAACCCCATTAAAAAATGGGGCTCAGAGCTGAACAAAGAATTCTCACCTGAGGAATACCGAATGGCAGAGAAGCACCTGAAAAAATGTTCAACATCCTTAATCATCAGGGAAATGCAGATCAAAACAACCCTGAGATTCCACCTCACACCAGTCAGAATGGCTAAGATCAAAAATTCAGGTGACAGCAGATGCTGGCGAGGATGTGGAGAAAGAGGAACACTCCTCCATTGTTGGTGGGATTGCAAGCTTGTACAACCACTCTGGAAATCAGTCTGGCGGTTCCTCAGAAAATTGGACATAGTACTACCAGAGGATCCCGCAATACCTCTCCTGGGCATATATCCAGAAGATGTCCCAACCGGTAAAAAGGACACATGCTCCACTATGTTCATAGCAGCCTTATTTATAATAGCCAAAAGCTGGAAAGAACCCAGATGCCCCTCAACAGAGGAATGGATACAGAAAATGTGGTACAATTACACAATGGAGTACTACTCAGCTATTAAAAATAATGAATTTATGAAATTCCTAGGCAAATGGATGGACATCATCCTGAGTGAGGTAACCCAATCACAAAGGAACTCGCACAATATGTACTCACTGATAAGTGGCTATTAGCCCAGAAACTTAGGATACACATGATATAAGATACAATTTGCTAAACGCATCAAACTCAAGAAGAATGAAGACCAAAGTGTGGACATTTTGCCCCTTCCTAGAAATGGGAACAAAACACCCATGGAAGGAGTTACAGAGACAAAATTTGGAGCTGTGACGAAAGGATGGACCATCTAGTGATTGCCATATCCAGGGACCCATCCCATAATCAGCTGCCAAACGCTGACACCATTGCATACACTAGCAAAATTTTGCTGCAAGGACCCAGATATAGCTGTCTCTTGTGAGACTATGCCGGGGGCCTAGCAAACACAGAAGTGGATGTTCACAGTCAGCTATTGGATGGGTCACACAGCCCCCAATGGAGGAGCCAGAGAAAGTACCCAAGGGGCTAAAGGGAACTGCAACCCTATAGGTGGAACAACAATATGAACTAACCAGTACCCCGGAGCTCTCTTCTCTAGCTGCATATGTATCAAAAGATGGCCTAGTCAGCCATCACTGGAAAGAGAAGCCCTTTGGACTTGCAAACTTTATATGCCCCAGTACAGGGGAACGCTAGGGCCAAAAAGGGGGAGCGGGTGGGTAGGGGATTGGGGGGGTGGGTACGGGGGACTTTTGGGATAGCATTGGAAATGTAAACTAGGAAAATACCTAATTTAAAAAAAAAAAGACCAGAGACACTGAAATTAAAAGGAGAAAGTAGGGAAAAGCCTCGAAGATATGGGCACAGGGGAAAAATTCCTAAACAGAACAGCAATGGCTTGTGCTGTAAGGTCAAGAATTAACAAATGGGACCTCATAGAATTGCAAAGCTTCTATAAGGCAAAATACACTGTCCATAAGTCAAAAAGACCAGCAACATATTGGGAAAAGATCTGTAACAACCCTAAATCAGATAGGGGACTACTCAGCAATTAAAAAGAATGAATTTCCTGGCATAGTGGCACACGCCTTTAATCCCAGCACTTGGGAGGCAGAGGCAGGTAGATTTCTGAGTTTGAGGCCAGCCTGGCCTTCAGAATGAGTTCCAGGACAAGCCACGACTATACAGAGAAACCCTGTCTCGAAACACAAACAATCAAACAAAATCACCAAAAACAAAACAAAAAAAAAGAATGAGTTCATGGAATACTTAGGTACATAGATGCATCTGGAGCATATCATCCTGAGTGAGATAATCCAATCACAAAAAAGCACACCTGATATGCACTCACTGATAAGCAGATATTATCCCAGAAACTTAGAATATCCAAGATACAATCTGCAAAGCTCGTGAAACACAAAAAGAAGGAAGAAGCAAGTGTGGATACTTGGATCCTTCTTAGAAGGAGGTACAAAATATCCATGGAAGGAGTTACAGAGACAAAGTTTGGAGCTGAGACTGAAGGAAGGACCAACCAGAGACTGCCCCACCCGGGGATCCATCCCCAAAACAACCACCACACCCAGACACTATTGCAGATGTCAACAAGAGTTTGCTGGCAGGACCCTGATACAGCTGTCCTCTGTGAGGATATGCCAGTGCCTGGCAAATACAGAAGTGGATGTTCACAGTCATCAATTGGATGGAGCACAGTGTCCCCAATGAAGGAGCTAGAGAAAGCACCCAAGGAGCTGAAGGGGTCTGCAGCCCTATAGGAGGAACAACAATATGAACTAACCAGTACCCCCAGAGGGAGTGGGTGGCTTGCGGAGCAGGCGGAGGGGGAAGGGAATACGGGATTTTCAGAGAAGAAACTAGGAAAGGGGATAGCATTTGAAATGTAAATGAAGAAAATATCTAATAAAAATATATTTTTAAAAATGTAAAAAAAGAATAGGGTATATAGATAAACAAAGCTTTCTCAACTGAGGAATCTTGAATGGCTGAGAAGCACCTAAAGAAATGACATTCTTTGTCATCAGGGAAATGCAAATAGATAAAAAAAAAACTCAGGTAACAACAGATGCTGGTTAGGATGTGGAGAAAGGGGAAGATAACCCATTGCTGGTGGGATTGATTGCAAGCTGGTATGACGACTCAGGTGGTTCCTCAGAAAACTGGAAATAGTCTACTTGAGGACCCAGCTATACCATTCATGAGCAAATATCCAAAAGATGCTCCAACATATAACAAGTACACATGCTCTATTATGTTCATAGGAGACTTATTTATAAAAGCCAAGAGCTGGAAACAACCCAGATGTCCTTTAACATGGGAATTGATATAGATAATGTGGTACATTTACACAAAGGGGTACCACACAGCTATTAAAAACAATGACTTCATAAAATTTGCAGGCAAGTGGACGGAACTAAAAAATATCATCCTAAGAAGGATACACATTGTATGCAGTCACTGATAAGTGGATATTAGCCCCAAAGCTTGGAATACCCAAGATACAACTCACAGACCGTATGAAGGCTAACAAGAAGGACTGTGGAAGCTTCAGTCTTACTTAGGAGAAAAATTATGAAGGAAAGTAAAGGGAGGGAGGGACCTAAGAGGGAGGGGGGGGAGGAGGGAAGAGGCGAATCAGGAGTGGGAAGAGACAAGGGAGAAGTACTGAGATTTCAGAAAATTGAATGGAGGTCTGTAGCACTGCGGGGTGTGGAACTGGCTGTAGCCACTAGAAAGTCCCAGATGTCAAGAAAGCAAGAGTTCCCTGGATCCAACTGTGATGACATTAGCTGAAATACCCAACAAATTGGGGACTGAACCTGTAGAGACCATATCCAGTGCATAGGCAAGGACCACAGTTGAAGAATGGGGCCACACACCCATCTCAAGATTTTTAACCCAGAATGGTTCCTTTCTAAAGGAAATGCAGGGACAAAGAATGGATCAGAAACTGAAGAAATGGCCATCCAGAGACTGCCCCACCTAGGGATCCCATCTTCAGACACCAACCCCAGACACTATTGCAGATGCCAAGAAGCACTTGCTGACAGGAGCCTGGTATAGCTATCCCCTGAGGCTATGTCACAGTCTGACCAATACAAATGCATTTGTGGTGCTTGCAGATAACCATCAGACTGAGCACAGGGACTGCAATGCTAATTAAGTGACACATGAGAACTTCCTTCCATACTAATATAAAAGGACACAACTCCATCAAAGTAGAAATTAGCAATCAATAAATTTTTTGAGCATTATTTACAATAGATTATCTTTGAGACTTGTGGGTCTTCAAACTCAAAATGGTTTGAGTGAAAAAGGAATTTTCAAAGAAATGTGGACAGCACACTGACCTGGAGTTTTAACCAGAGTAGAACTCATTCTTTTTTTTTTTTTTTCCCAGTTTCAAATATTGGAACTCTTCTTGAAGTTTCACAACAGAGTTTGAAAAATACAAAAATGAAATTACTACAACTACGTAATAGACAATAATAAACCACATAAAAGGACATTAAAAGCAAAATGATACAAAGAATCTTGTCGACACTTCTACAGACATGAGAGCATGGAGTGACATATTTAGTGTAGTAAGGAATATAAGTATAATCTGAGGACTCTTTCTGACTTCAGTGGGCACCTGGCATAAACACAGAGCATATGCATCCAGGCTGTAAAACACTATTATCAGGGTTGTTACTGAGAACTTATCTTCCTGGGACTAGAGTCAAGGGCAAATGGCTAGTGCCTACCATGAATGATGCCTACAGTTGAATAGTGTTTCATTAGACATCTTACTAGAATACCACACCTAACCCTATGATGAGATTCCATTTCATTCTCGCAGGCATGTACTATATGTGCCCTGTTGTCTTGGAATACAGACAAAGATTCTATCTGGTAACTATGTTGTAGTTCCAAATGAAAGTAAGAATGTCTATCTCAAAAAACCAAGAAAAAGGAAAAAAAAAAAAGAAAGAAAGTAAGAATGTATGACAGGGTCTCCTGAAATAAATACTAATGCATATATATATATACACACACATATATACATATATACATACATACACACAAACATATTTATGCATGAATAAAAACATAAGAACTCATTCTGAACATCAAGATACTATTACTACACAAAGTTGTCATGACCATGGTATAAGCAAATATTCAGCATGTTTTTGTATTACATTGACCTTATAGTTCTCTCATGTCAAATATTTCTCTTAGCTTTTAACAGGTATACAGGTGGTCTCTTTTGATGCCCCTGCCTCATTAGTTTATATTGAAACTGGGAAATAGCAGATGATGGAGTACCATAGAAAGTCATGCACAATTAATGAGAACTAACCGGGGAAAAAATGATATCCTAGGAACAAGTGAACAAGAAAACTTTCTATGTCCTAACACTAGGCCAGGCATTAAGCACGTATGGAAATCAAGGCCTGCAGGGTGTCTTCTAACACTGTCTGAGACTAAATAGATGCAGAACCAAATTCACAAATTTTGTTAGAAAATCCCTCAACCGGGGGCTGGAGAGATGGCTCAGTGGGTAAGAGCACCCGACTGCTCTTCCGAAGGTCCGGAGTTCAAATCCCAGCAACCACATGGTGGCTCACAACCATCTGTAATAAGATCTGACTCCCTCTTCTGGAGTGTCTGAAGACAGCTACAGTGTACTTACATATAATAAATAAATAAAAATCTAAAAAAAAAAAAAAATCCCTCAATCATCTTGCACAGAGAATATTGCAGAATACAGAAAGAAAGGGAAAGTTGTGCAGTCATCAAACAAAGGTGTCTGTACCGGGATGCAAAAGCAAATGACCATAAAAATATGCATGAATAAAATAATAAAAAAATTCTCTCTAATGGATATAGAAAATGAACTCAACTTGATTTCATGCCATAGATGCAAGACTGTTTCAAGAAGCACAAACCAAATAACCCAAGGCACAATGTACATACAATCAGTGGGAGAAGGCTCTCAACCATGTCAATATATCTAAGAAAGGCCTAGGACAAAATATCACAGTGGATCACTCTGAAAGCTCTGAAGAATGTCGAAGACAAAGAACATCACTCAGAGGTCCTGAGTTCAATTCTCAGCAACCACGTGGTTCATAACCATCTTTAATGGGATCTGATGTCCTCTTCTGGTGTGTCTGAAGACAGAGACAGTGTACTCACATACATAAAAGAAACAAATCTTAAAAAAAAAAAAAAGAAAGAAAGACCATCACTGAGTCTAATAAACATAGTAGCCATCATCCTAAACCTATCACTACAAAAACTGAAGACATTTGTCATCCTTCTATCCTACTAAGCAGAGAGAGACAAGGATGTGCAAAGCCTCCACACTAATTTCCTACAAAGGCCATTCACCTGAAAATGCTAGCACCAGGAGATTTAAATAGCACAGATTAAAGAAAACTTTAGGAGCTTTGAAATACCTCCATTAGCAAAGAAAATGGATAGTACAAATACTCTACCAGAATGTTTCCCTGTAAAAATTCTAACAGCTGTAATATGCATGAAAGAAATGAGGATAATCCCTAACTCATGTGATGGAAAATTGAGTGGTAAAAGGACTTTCTGTAGAACAGAAATGTAGATATAGGGAAAAAATATAATGCTGTCATAAATTTATAATATGTAAATCTCTATGACCCAGGCATTTGAAGACAACATCAAATGGGCTAGGAAAACTGGGCATAGGAATATTCAGGGAATAATCAGGACATTTTTACAAAGCATGTCACTTTATGAATCTTGCCTGTGACATAAAGGGTAAGTAATGTCAACATTTCAGCAACAGATCTTAAATTCCTGCACAATTGATATATGTTAGGCTTTAGTTTCAATAACAGTAAATACATGGAATGAAGGTATTTCGTGGAATTATTTTTGTCTGTGTGTATAACAGGAAAAGTACAAATTTCATCTTATGGAGACTGAACAAGAGCTCATTCTAAAATGGAAAGAATAACCCATGGTATTACATCCACCAAGAAGTCAATAAGAACAGTAGGACTTTGACTTTAAAACTTGACACTGGCATTTCTTCAAGTACATATCTGACTCTAAAGAGACTCAATTCTGTCCTTATCAGCCTTGCAGTCAATTTTTACTATCACTTGTTTCATCCCAATATTTTGAAAGTGGACAAACTATAATAGTAATGGGTAGTGTGTTCAGACACTGGGATTCTTATGTAGAAGAAGATCATAGCATTCTAGCTTAGCATTCCCTAGGGAAGGCTATTACAGATTGGCTTCATCTACTCCTAGATGTATCTGGCTTTTGTCACATCTAAGTGCTATAACAATGTACATCTCTTTTCCTATTGTCTTGTCCTGTCCCTTACCATCAGTGTGGTGACATTACAGTAGCATACATTAGTAATAAATAGTTATACATAGGTTAAAAGCAGGAGTGAATGGAATAATATTTTTCAAGCCCTGAGAGAAAATAACTGGCAATCCAAAGTAAGTGGCTACTAGTATTGACAGTATATAAAGTAAATTTGAATGTAGTAATTCATTAGGACATGTTTTTTAGTCAAAAACCTGCTTAGAGCTGGGCAGTGGTGGAGCATGCCTTTAATTCCAGCACTTGGGAGGCAGAGGTAGGTGGATTTCTGAGTTTGAGGCCAGCCTGGTCTATAAGTGAGTTCCAGGATAGCAAGGACTGCACAAAGAAACCCTGTCTCGTAAACCAAACAACAACAACAAAAAGAAACCAACCAAACAAACAAAAAAACTACTTAGAAAATGAACTGATGAAAGTATGCACAAAATAACACATAATTTTTCATGAGGTCATAGGAAATAAGAAATTTTTGGCTAAGAATGAACAAACACAAGGGAACTAGTAAGTATTTCTCATATACAACACATTAAAGCTCTATCCCACACAAGGAATTGAGAACAAAGTAAACATACTTTGCCACCTAAACTGCCAGCAAAATCTCCCAGATTAAAAATCCTAAGGAATATAATCTCACAAGGAACAGAATGTCATCGACCGATCTTCAAAGAACATTATAATAAAACCCCAAGTAGAAGTCAGAAAAAATGAAACAGATATCAACATACTGAAGAGTAGTATATGTGGATCTTAGTTTTCATTTCAGAAGAAGAAATTATACAGAACTAAACTGACATCACACTGGGTAGGGATACTTGAACCTGTTGTGACTTTGGGTGCAGTTCTGCCCAAGGCACACAACATTAATCGCTCTGGTTTTAGTACGGGCAAGACCTTAGTATTCACTTTAATCCAAAATAACACAAGTACAGTTTATGTATAGAAGAACACACCCATGTTTGAAAACAATGTCTAATTGAACGACAGAAAATATGGAATATTAGAGAAAGATCTGACAGAATAGGATATGCCCAACTTTGCTATAATGAGAGAGGAAAGAGTAGCTACTTGAGACAGAGAAAGACATTACACAAAGAAGAGAATAATAAAGGAATACAGTAGAGTGCATGGGCTGCTGTACAGTACAGTTGAGAGAGTAAAACCACAGAGAGGGAGAAGGACACAGTTTTACTGGGAGAGTTTTACAGAGTCAGATTGAAGATAGAACATGCTAGGCATGGGCAAAGACAGAATGAGCAGGAGAAAGAGAAGGAGCCAGAGGATTACAAAAGATTTTGACAGTTAATTTAAGGCCTAGTGGAACAATTCAGTGTCTGAGAGAAGAACTCAGCTGGGAGAGGAGTGAACTGGAAAAACAGAATTGAATCAGCCAGGTAAGCATAAGGGGGAGCTTATTCAGCAGCAAATTTCAGAGGCTGAAAACACACCAGGCCTAGATAATACTGTATGGAGAGTAGAAGCTTACATGACTAGGCCTAGGTTAATAGATGTACGCAGGAATCCTCCCAAATTACAATGACAGTAGGAGAATGAAACTTACTTATACAGCCCTGTGGTAAAAAGTAGACACTGCTCAGTATAAAAGCTCTCAAGAATATAAGAAACGTACCTCAGAAATAAGGCAAGCAGACTCAAAACTAAAGCAAACAGGACAGAGAAGGTCAACAATAATTATTCCACTCTAACTGGGACTAATGCAACACAGAACATCAATAAGAACACAGGTCAAGGGCTGGTGAGATGGCTCAGTAGTTAAGAGCACCCGACTGCTCTTCTGAAGGTCCAGAGTTCAAATCCCAGCAACCACATGGTGGCTCACAACCATCCGCAATGAGATCTGGCGCCCTCTTCTGGAGTGTCTGAAGACAGCTACAGTGTACTTACATATAATAAATAAATAAATCTTAAAAAAAAAAAAAAAAAAAGAACACAGGTCAAGGACAGGAAAACATTTAGAGTGGACAGAATAGGTGATTCAAAAAGCAAGTAGACCTTCTGGAGAAAACCACCTCATATCAGACCATTCACTCTCAGCAGACATCTTACATACCGTGGTGGGAACTTTCATAGTGAGAAAAACTGCTACGCAAAGTGGGGCAGGAAACAGAGTTATCAATATCATAATCAGGTTTGCAACCTGCTTGCTGCAATCTGAATCTGTCAGACAAGGCATGGAAATTTTTATGACAGTGGCAAGACTATCTGCGGGTAACTGAAGGTTTTCTGGTTCAAGCTCCACAAGAAAAAAAATACGTACGTTACAGTAAAAATTAGCCTGAAAATTCATAAGGAAGGTCACAGGCCCTAGGAGAGAATCTACTGTTGACATCTGCTCTATGTATAAATTGCCCTTGTCACAACCATAGCCTAATGATGCTTTCAATCTGGGTAAAAGAAAAGGGATTACAATAGGCAACAGCAATTTTCCAGCATCAAAATTAATTAAATTAACATCAAATGACAACTGACTGCACTGCCTACCATGGGAAATCCATATCGTCACATCTAATATTATTCGTTTCCAGAATCATTAAGGATATAGAATCTGGTAAAATCAAATTCATGTCCTCTTTCTACTCACAGGTGAGCCCCACTCCACCCCATTCAATACCTCTAACATACCTGGATCCTTTGTGAGAGTCTCCTTGACCTTAACTATCCAGTGCTCTTAGTGTTGATTTACACTTATGCACATTTGGCTGAGCATATGAATACCTGAAAATGGGAAAATATTATTCAGAATGAACCTGGAACATTTCATGGAACACAAATGAGAGATGTCTATACCAGATAAAAGGATAAACATGAGGGAAAGAGAAGAAATTATGAAAATGTCTCTTTTTCTCTGAGTATTTCAGTTTACCCTAGAGATGTGCAAGTCAGTCACACAGTTAACACACATACAGAGTCATTTTCCAAGCAACACAGAAGAGGATCTGGGAAGACTGGAAGTAAACTATTCTAATCCACACAATCCAGACAGTTGGACTTCTCCAACAAGAGGTCTGTGAAAAAAAGCCCTGAGTGCAGGTTCTAAGCATTCCCACACCTGCAAGAAGTCCACAGTGTAGAACTCAACAAACCATGAGTGTGCGTGGGCTTTTCATGAAGCAAGGAGTCATTTTTCTTATGTAAGTGAGCAATTGAATTACTCAAAAGGTCTAATTTTGTCTTAATCCATAGTAAGTTTTCCACTTATAAAAATATCTTTGCCTGAAATCATTCTCTCACAGCATGCTGGGCAGAACCTTGGAAGGATTCAAAGAAATTCAGGAGGAATGGCTAACTGGGGTGTCTGTTAACATATCAATAAAGTCATAGTTAGGTAGGTGTTTTCTTGGCTCCTGGTTATTTCTTGGCCTGCCCCTCTATCCTCCATATCATCCTCAATTCCCCTCCCCCCACCTGATGGCCTGGTGCAGTTTGGAACCAGCCAGATATCTCTGAATGCTTTCTCCCTCAGACTGAAATGCCAAAAATTAACTGCACCACCAGCACAAGAACCAGGTATCTTTGTGCATTGTTGCAAGTTGCATGTCTTAGGAAAATAATAGAGCCTCATGGGAAACTACAGTGGCCTATTAAACAGCCTGTAGCATGTGACCAAATCCATCTCTTGGTCAGGATGTATTATTTTATAAAACTTGCCCACATGGTACAATTAGTTTTTCTCTGGCGACACTCAGGGTTGACAGAACCTACTATGTATCTTCTCCTCAGCTGTACCTTGCTGTAATCCTGTCTTCATGTTTTATTCAAACCTAAGGTGTAACATTAATAACTGAGCCTATGAAGACACATTTCTCAATGCTGTATTTACATCAAAGACTGCATATACCTCAGTGTTAAACTAACGGAGACTATAACTTTGCTAGGTTAATATTAATATGTACAGTGACATGACAGTTAAAAAGTGAAACATAAAAACAAAAAGTAGGCCTTTAGGGACAGGCTTAATAATAAGATCTTTGTGACTCAATGCCCCAAAGTTATGCTAACCATAAAACAGAAATTGAATTACAGGAGCTTTATAAAGGCTTTTGCAAAGGCAAACCTCCCGGTGTACAAACTCCAGATTCAGCCAAGGATCTGGGAGGATATTTTAGAAAAATATTCTGGCAACCATAAGATTGAGTAAAGCATGACCATGAACCCAATTCACAGGATCTCAAACTTCCTGACAATGGTAAGATATCCACAACAGAATTGTGAGAGTTGCAGCAGAAAATGAACCCTTGCTCCACACACCTGCCCTGCTCCTGCCCATTTCCCAGTCCAACAGCTCCTCCGACCTGGAAGGTGACAGGACCAGCTGCTGAATGTCCTAGGAGGGGCAACTGCAGCTTAAGGAAGTTTTCCGGTCCGCAAATACTGAATTGTGAGAATGGGGCAGAAAATGCACCCCTGCTCCACACCCCTGCCAAGCTCCTGCCCGTTTCCCAGTCCAACAGCTCCTCTGACCTGGAAGGTGACAGGACCAGCTCCCGAATGTCCTACGAGGCCAGCAAAACAACTGCTGCTTAAGAAAGTTTTCAGGTACCGCAAATACTAGGCACTAGTCTCCCGCCAGGACTTCCTGACCACGAGGCAGACAAGAGGATTAAACCGCGGAACTTCCCTTCTTTCTGCCTAGCCCCGCCTTTTGGACCCGCCCAAAATTCAACAGCTTCCTGGAATTCTTCTAAGCCCACCTACTTATGGACCCTTTAATTAATTAGCTTCCCACTTCTTCACGGCAATTTTTGTTGTTTTGGATTTTTGCTTGCTTGCTTCCTTGCTTGCTTGCTTGTTCCTTTGCTTTTAATTTTTCTTTTTCTTAAACTCATCTAATTGTGCAGGAATCACACACTCCCCATCAGGAACCACTCCTCCAACTCTGTTGCAGGCTGCCTGCCACACAACTTCCCAGGGCCTACTCTGCACAGCTTCTTCACAAAGTTGCTGCCAGACTAGACCAGAGCTGGATGTAGTAGGACACTGCACCTGGGTTCTGAGCCCTTCAGATACAATGGATCCTGTCTAACTTCTCATATTGTGAGTGTAGCCTTCTGGGCTAAAAATGCACAAAATTAAGCAGTCCCTTTGAATTCTGATGCTCAGAACAGATACCCAAAACAAACAAAAACGTAGATAAAATGTCCTTGGCTCAAACCACAAACCATAAAGATATCCAATAAGGAGCACAATTTATGTGATATCCAAGACAAATTGGAAATCCACAGTCATGATCAAGGACATTAAAGTTTGTAAACCATGTGAATCCACTCAGACAGGAACAAAATGAATCTTGGGCAAGAAAATAATACCAGATGCCTGAAGGAAATAAGGACAATATAAAATATTAAAATTGAGTTCAATAGGTGCTTAGAAATGCCAAAAAAAAAAAAAAATCCTGAAGAGAAAATGCAGTGAGGCAAATAAAAATGATACATAGAGAACCTGTGGGAGACAGATTATCAGACTTAAAGAAAAAGTAGAGGAGGTGGGTGCCTCAATCAAAGAAAATGGTGAATTAAAATGATGTTAGGTCAAGGCACAATATTATTTACTGCTTGAAGGATGAGGCAATAAAGGGAAACTCCTTCAGAAAACTGTCCTGATCGTTGTCAAAAAAAAAAGTAAGGAAAGGAAGTAAGAAAGAAGAAAGAGAGAGAGAGAGAGAGAAAGAGAGAGAGAGAGAGAGCAAGAGAGAGAGAGAGAGAGGGAGGGAGAAAGAGAAAGAAAGAAAGAAAACGGGAACAAAATTAAAATACATACTTCACTATTTATTCAAACATGGTTAGATTGTTCCCTGTAACACTCTATGACACCCATGCATGTCAGTATAAGTGGGGGAAAGGAGACTCGAGATTTACCCAAGTCTCATTAGACTATTGCTAGGAAGTCAACTCTTTTCATGATTATAATGAGTTCCAGAATTCTCATGTGACCTCATAGGTTCAAAACCTGTTGTGATGATTATGAGAGGTTAAAATGGATTCTAGCTCAGCATGGAGGAGAGCTCAGAAGCACAAGCCCAAACCTGGGGTCTGACTTTAAAGAACGGGGTTCTGTACCCATGGACACCTTTCAGATGACAGGGCTACTTGTTTCCCATTGGGGTGAATTTTAATTTTTCCCATATTGTACTTATACTAAAAAAAAGTCACAAGCTAATTGATTCCTCATATGTGAATAGATTAAACATACTGGTGATTAATAATGCATCTGAGTTGAGTTAAGGAAAGAAATGAAAGCCTTTTCCTCAGAGGCATTTAACTGAGTGTGAGTACAAAGTTGAATTCTCTACTTCATGTTCCCTGTGCTTCTATCCTCTGTGTGTCTGTTCAGTTAGTTTAAATCTGTAACTTCCTGAATGCTGCTTGTATAGCTCTCCCTTTCTGTCTGCCTTTTGTCTCCATGTTTGTGTCTATCTGTGTAATCTGTTGTCTGTTTGTATCTCTCTGACTGGCCTTGAGAGAAAGCTTTGGAGTGCTTCTAGAACATCAAGGGAACCATCACATGGGGAAAGAATGGGATAGTGAATAGTAATATTTTATAAAGGATTAGGTAACTGGCTCCAAGTGGTCAAGACAACAGACATTTATAAACATGACTTTTATCAGCCAAGACCCATAACTGTATATGCATTTTTGAACTATGTTTTAAGCCTCTGTATTTCATGCTTTCATCAAATGACACTCATGCAGTTTCTGAGCAGGACTTGAAAAAGTACATAAATTACCATTGTATCTATGCATCAAGTTAGGTTTTAAAAGTTGATATCAAGAGAAGTCCAAGGAGAATAATGTTAGTTTTTACGTTGTTCTTTGAAATGTGGGCTAAACCCTCAAGTTGAATAAACAGTAGGATCACAGCTTTAAATCTTAAATTTCTTCAAGTTGCCTTAATTCTGGTTGTGAGGTCCAGGAAAATTCCCCATCTATTAAAAGGTAAGATGTTTTATATAATACATTGTCACACGTATGGTTCTGCCAATGCATAGGAAAGCACCATGGAGCAAGACTCCATGGAGTCCTGCTGGTTGTAGTCTTAGTAAGATGTTCACAAAACAAAACAAAACAAAAAAAAATTTTTTTAAGTACCAGCTTATTATAAGTGTATGAAGGTGTTTCAAATGAAGTCTCTGAATTCTGAAAGAGATGGAGTTCCAGTTGATCTTGTCTTTTCCACTGTGTTACATCAAGAAAGTTGCTAGCCAAAGTGGTTTCATAAAAATATCCAAAGAATGCTGGCCACTGACAACAAAAGGGGTTGCTTTTCACAAACTGACAATAAGTCTTCATTGCTAAAGACAGGGCTGACACAAAACACTGTATATGAAAAGGTCAAACTGGTGTCAAGAACATTGACTTTTATGTTCCAGTGTCCTCCTTCTGGAAGGTGCTTTGAAATGTACAGAAGGTGAAATATATACACAGAACCAACCAAAAAGACGTTGATCTACAATTTTTCCTTCCAGCAAAATATGCTTAGGGCAATGATGTCATGAATTTACTGGGAATAACCAATCTATGTCTAATTTGACTTAAATACCAAAAGCACTCTGGTTAAATGTTATATATCTATATACACAAGTGTGTGTGGACATGAGTATATTGGGAG
The DNA here is from genome assembly GCF_978045245.1 of Mus caroli. Taxonomy (NCBI): domain Eukaryota; kingdom Metazoa; phylum Chordata; class Mammalia; order Rodentia; family Muridae; genus Mus; species Mus caroli. Next base: position 11,498,601 of record NW_028227261.1, on the reverse strand, counting down.
TGTTTGTGGACACACCAGTGTTATAAATAATTACAAGGTTTCTATATAGTGTGAAGCATAAAACTTTCATTGGAGCAGTCTCCCAGCTATCATTTAGATTTAAGACAATTCAAGCCTATGACCTCATACATAGATACCACTTAACCTCTCTCCTGCTCCATTCTCATCTAGCTGTTCTCTTCTCTGTCTCCCACTAAATCTCCTACATCTGCATTCTCCTCTCTACATCTCTTTTAATATCCAGAAATTCAGCCCTCCAATTCTTGTCCCAGGAATTGGATGTCAGGTTTTTTCTTAGAAGCAATCAGGTGTGAAACATCACCAGAACTTCTCTGTATTGCCTCAAGGCATAGAGAGCTGCTTGCCTTTCAAGTATCTCAGCAGGGGTGAGAAGAGTATTTACAAATGTAAAGCTCATGTTGGGCCATAGAAATGTCAATATCAATATCCTGCTAGCAGCCAGGCTTAGTGGTGCAGGCCTTTAATCCCAGCACTCCAGAGGCAGAGGCAGGCGGATTTCTGAGTTCCAGGCCAGCCTGGTCTACAGAGTGAGTTGCAGGACAGCCAGGGCTATACAGAGAAACCCTGTCTCAAAAAACCAAAAAAAAAAAAAAAAAAAAAAAGTCCTGCTAGCACTCAGTTCTCTACCAATAAAAATTTGAAAAGACAGACACACCCACTGAAAAGGTTAGGAAATTCACCTCAATACATGTGGAGCATCCAAGCAGGCCAGAAGAGGAAATTGGGGCCCACAGGTTGGAATGTCACTTTGATGTAGAGTAGTCTGACCTCAAATGAAGAGGAATACACCTGCCACAGTGTTCTGATTGCTGGAATTATGCCAGCAGCACTTGCAACTTTTATGTCTATAGAGTCAAGCAATGTAATCACACTTTGTATATCTCAACAACATAATTTATATTCTAGAAAACATCTTTTGACTGTCTTTCCATTTACACTAACACAACATTAACATCCTACGAACTAGAAACAACCATAAAATATATTTTTTCTGTAGAGGGCAAAAGGAAATTATGGTCAAGAATAAGCTCTAAGTTAACCAGGAATGTAAAACAACAGCGTTTTCTCTTCAGTGCAAGAGAAGTACACTTTTTTTTTTTTTAACCAGAAGTAAAAGAGTGGATGTAGTAAGCAGCTTGGTGACCTGTGGTAGACTGTAGTGGCAGACCACACCTGGAAGTCCCAGACTATTAAATTGTCCCAGACAATCATCCTACATCATTGTTTCTCCATCAGTACAAACCATCCTTGGGGGATATAGGACATGTACTTTAAAGTTTGGTGTCCTCTACACTGTATGCTTGATCCTCCTCTAGGCTCTTGAGTTTTAGAATCCAACTTTAAAGAAAGACTCACATGTACTTTGCAAAAGACCTTTGAAGTAGCCACACATTCATCTTCATTGTATACAGACAATTGACACAATTATTACCAAAAATTTCTTTCCAAAATTATACTGTGCTTACTTGTTCCTAAAATAAACAACCCTGAGATCAGAATCTTGAAGTTTCACTCAGCATTGGCAACTGAGTCTACCGGGAAAACTTATAGTTTACTTCCCAGTTTTAATAACTCAGAAACTCCTTAGTTTACTCAAATTCAGAACATAAAATCCAGGCAATCTCCAACCAGAGCTATTTCCAATTCTGAAAATCCTTCCCCCACACCCACCCCAAAAAATTAAACTATGCAAAGCCTGCCTCCCACTCATTTCTCTTGGGCTTCTCACCTGAACAGAGGCAGCCTCCCTATAGTGTTTTCCCAATAAATTTCTTGTGTGTGGTTCATTGTTCCATGGGACATTGTGGTATATCATGGCTTCTGACTATCAGGAGACCTTTTACTTCAGAACTGTTCACATATTCACTGGGAAAGATTTTCCCTGAGTGCTGCTAGAATTTCATTGGCAATAACCCACAAAACAACCACAACCAGTGTAGAAATATTTATAGAGTGGTATTGAACTAGATTTCTTTTGGTCTCACGGCTTGTTATTCTACCAGACCTAGTATTTGCAGAGACCCTCATACTTATATCACCTAACCAGTAAACATCAATCATAGTCTTTCATTCTGACTAATGAACTCAGTTTAGAGCACAAAATTTCTTCCCTTTGAAATTTTAGCTTTTTGATGTTTTTCATTTATAATGACCTATAGAGAATATACTTTACCAGAAGGCAGCAAAATGTTTCACAGAAAAATGCAGAAACGACCAGAAATTTGAGACTATAATTTGTGAGGTACAACTATTAATGCCTACACATGAACTATTAATGATGATGTTCATGCTGTGAATAAATTTCAGTAAAAGAACACTCTGAGCCAGGCATATTGGCGCATGCCTTTTAATCCCAGCACTCAGGAAGCAGAGGCAGGCAGATTTCTGAGTTTGAGGCCAACCTGGTCTACAAAGTAAGGTCCAAGACAGCCAGGGTATAAGGAGAAGCCCTGTCTCAAAAAAAAAAAAAAAAAAAAAACCCAAAACAATAACCAAAGGAAAAAAAAAAAAAAACCACTCTGAAATCCAGAACCAAGATCTACTTGGCCAAAAGTTTAAGGGAAAAAAATCCCAGTCTATGCACCTATGAACATGGTTTGCCTCACGATAAAAATGACTGAGTTTGAATGGCCTGTGAATATCATGAAGCCAAGGAAAGAGAAGATGAGAGAAATGGGCAGAATGTAGATGAGAGGGTGCTTACTGGCTTTCCAAATGGAAGGTGCTGTGTTATTCACAAAAATCCCAAGAATCAGACCTCTGAAGGCAGGGAAACATAGACGCATATAGGCAAAATCCATTCTCAAAGGGTCTCCATAGGCCAGAGATGCCAAAGGTGTATGGATGCAATAGTAATCTATGCTCTGTGATGGTGTGCCAATCCTCTGAACATTTCACGCAATAATAAACATGTGATGGAGAAAAGACATTATCATCGCTGGGAATGGTGGCACACGCCTTCAATCCCAGCACTCGGGAGGCAGAAGCAGGGGAATTTCTGAGTCCGAGGCCAGCCTGGTCTACAGAGTGAGTTCCAGGACAGCCAGGGCTACACAGAGAAACCCTGTCTCAAAAAACCAAAAAACCAAACAAACAAACAAACAAAAAAAAAACCTGTCTCAAAAAACAAAGAACAACAAAACAACAAAAAGAAACTATCATCATTGCAGCTTCCACAATCACAGGACACTTTCAAACACTGGAACCCATTGAAGAAGGACTATTTTGTTGAGCAGAGATGAAAGTGAAGCAGAGGCCAGCTCCCTGTGGCGCCAACTGCTCTGTGTCAAGTCGCGGTTTTGCTAACATCACTGACATGAGGGTGGGCAGAGCAGACTGCTCTTCTGAGGCCTCCTTTGCTGCACTGCCATCTAAAGCATACAGAGGCTGTTCTACTCCACGCGGTAAGGGATTGGATAAGGAATGTTGCTCTGAGGATCATGCATCTGGTGGAACACTTCTGCCAGGGCTGGTTCTTGGCCCGCTTCCCCCAGCAAACTCAAAGGAATCACTAAGTTTATGTCCCCCTAGAAGTGCCTTTCCCTTGGCTAGTGTCATGGCTCAGCTTTCCTTTTCCGATTTCGCTGGTCATTCTGCTTTTTCTCAGGAGTCTCTACTTCTTTATCACTCAAGGACCCCACGCTGCACAAACTCTGCTTGGAAGACTCACTGTTGAGTGGTCCCTTACACCAACTCCAGTGAACCTGGCCTCTAGTAATTCCTGCCTTCGTGGGTCCAGGCTATGCAGTTCTTCCATCATTTCTGCCGCCGCTGCCGCTCCACTCTCCTCTCGGGAGGGGCCCCGACCCCACTCGGCTGCCGACCGCTCCGCTCTCCCCCTGGGCAGGCCCGGGGCGGAGCCGGGGCCTCTCCTGAGCGCCGCAAACCCCGCCCTGGCAGCCGCCGCCCCGCCGGGCTCCACAACAGGGCGGGCTGGAGAGTGGGGCCACGGAGGCCGCAGATCCCTGAGCTCGCGTACGGAGCCAGGAGGCTGACGCGGGCCCGGGCACCGGCGGCCGGCAGGGAGCGCGGGGCCGGCCTCCTGGCGCCGGACAAAGGCCAAGGGAGGCGCAGAAGGGTCTGGGTCGGGCCGAGAAGTGGGGGCCCGCTCGGCTGGGGGCCACTCGGATTCGGCGCAGAGGGCGGGATAGGGGTGGGGGTCGGAACCGCTAGTGCCCAGGACCCGCCTCCAACCCTTAATCCGGATCCGTTCCTCAAGTGAGCTTTCTAGTAAGCTACCTGAGTTGGCTAAGTGGGTCCCCTTAGTAAGCTACTCCTTAATATTTCTGTTTCTCGGGGAGAGTGTTTGGGGGACTTTTGGGATAGCATTGGAAATGTAAACGAGGAAAATATCTAATAAAAATATTAAAAAATATATTTCTGTTTCTCTAAGTCTGTCAGATGACCCTGGGCAATAAGCTAAATACTAATGCTCCAACATGTTGAAGTAAGGGACTGTCCAAGTGATCCGTGATCTCTGTAAATTGGCTAAGTTTTGGAAGCTGTGTTAGGCTTTCTTTATATTTTCAGTTAATATCAGTCATTCTTGGATTTCTGATGGAGTTGAAAAACTGCGTAGTCTCCTAGCCAACCCAGGTTTTTTACTTTGAGAGGAACAGTTCTGAGAGGATGGTTTTAAGATGGCATTCATATATATATATGCCAAGATATATATGATGTAGAAGATATAAAGCCAAGATATATAAGCCAAGATATATCCAGATGTAGAATTATAAGTCTTTTAAGTAAAGATCCATGACAGAGGTTCTGTTTAATTAACAAAGATGATGGACTGGGTGTTAGGTCTCTAGTACTTTATAAATTACAAAATAATAATAGTTATGTTCAATTATATATGAGATAAAATAGTCTTTTAATTGGACAGAAGGGGGGAAATGTTATGAATAGCCCCGGAGCTAATTATATTTGATGTTAATTCCATTCTCCTGTGAGTGGTTGTGAACAAGGAATGAGTCTGCACTCAGGTGATTTCTTGTAAACCAGCTCCCCACCTAAATTTATAAAATAAAGGAGAGCTGATAACTGGGCAGATAAAGGGAAGGTGGATCAGAAGGTGGCAGGAGACTGTCCCTTGATTCTAGCTGGGGGCAGATGAGTTGGCTTCAAGGGAGTCATGAGAGCAGCAGAGCTGATTCTGATCCTCACCTTCCTAGCAGCTGAGACAGCAGGCCCTGCATCTCACAGCACAGTAGAGCTGTCCCTGCATATGGGGCTTGCAAGTGAGGTAATCCCAATGGCATGAGCACAGCAGAGCTGGGTCCTCCTCATGGGTGCACTGTTGTACCTCTGTTGAGAATTCTGTTTAGCTCTATATCACATTTTAAAAATTGGGTTATTTGGTTTGTTGGTGGCTGACTTCTCGAGTACTTTATATATTTTGGATAGTAGACCACTGTCATTTGTAGGGTTGGTGAAGGTCTTTTCCCATTCTGTTATCTGTTGTTTTGTCTTATTTACAATATAGTTGCCTTACAGAAGCCTTTCAGCTTCAAAGGTTCCCACTTATTAATAGTTTGTCTTACAATCTGAGTCATTGGTGTTCTGTTCAGAAAGTTGTCTCCTATACCCATGAGTTCAAGATTATTCCCCACATTCTTTTCCGTTAGACTTAGTATATCCAGCTTTATATTAAGGTCTTTGATCCCCTTGGATTTGAATTTTGTGCATGGTGGCAGATATGTATCTATTTACATTCTTCCAAATGCTGACATTCAATTAAGTCAGCACCATTTTTTGAAGATACTTTCTTTTTCCATTGTTTGGGTTTGACATTTTTGTCAAAAGCAAGTCCTTTTCAGCCTCCATCTTACACCCATCAGAATGGCTAAGATAAAAAAAGTTAGAATATGCTGCTGAGGATGTGGAGCAAGGGGAACAACTCTTTCATTGCTGGTGGCAGTGAAAATTTATTCAACCACTTGGAAAATCAATTGTGTGTGTGTGTGTGTGTGTGTGTTCGCAGAAAAATGGAAGAAGTTCTACCTAAAGACCCAGCTATACCACTAATGGGCATATACCCAAATGATGCTCCAATATCCCACAAAACACTTGCTACACTATGTCATAGAAGCTTTATTCATAATAGGCAGAACTAGAAAGATGTCTCTCACTGAAGAGTAGATAAGGAGAATGTGGTACATCTACACAATGGGATACTATTCAGCTACTAATAACCAAGACATCACGCATTTTGCAGGTAAATGGATGTAATTTGAGAATATCATCCTGAGTGAGGTAACTTAGTCCAAAAACAACATGGATGACATGTACTCACTTAAAAGTGGATATTAGCCAAAAAAAATACAGGTAACATGTTACATTCCATAGACCCAAAGAAACTAAACAAGAAGGAAGGACCAAGGGAAGAAGTTTGAATCTCACTTAGAAAGAGGAATAAAATAGTCATAAGAGGAAGATGGAGGAAGGGAGCTGGGATGGAGAGGGGTTGGGGAGGGCAAATCATAATCAGGTGTTTGGAAAGACAGAAGAGATGGCCAGATGTCCATGAAAATGAATGGAAATCTGCAACTGACTATGGTGAGGAGGTGTGGGGCATGTTCAGGATGAGACAGAGACCTAGTATAAGGAAGGCCCCCAAGAATCAGTGGAGGTGACTTTAGCTGTGACTCACTTCTTTGGGGATATGATATCTTAAGAGGCCATCTCCTGTAGCCAGAAAGGAGCCTCTAGGGTGTTCTAAAGACCTTGGAGGTGAGAGAATCTCAAAAATCAAAGGGAGAGACCTTAGATGAAATACTGTACAGTGGGTAGAGGAAACTCAAATAGTCCATCTCCAGTAGAAAGACAGCATCAAGTGGACAGACGGGATTGCCATCCAACAGTCAAAGATTCTGACCCAAAATAGTTTCTGTAAAAGAACAGAAGAGACAAAAATAGAGAAGAGACTGAGGGAAAGGAGGTGCAATGACCAGCCAGAATTGGGATCTATCGAATGAAACATGGCTAATGAAAAAGTAATGCACTTCCAAGTGGAATTTTATTTAGCTACAAAGAAAACTGAAATGAGAAAATTGGCAAGAAAATGTATGGAACTATCAGAAAATTTATACTAAGTGACAAATGTCAATGGCATGTGTCCATTCTCAAAAGTAAATCCTAATGGTTACATTTGAATGATTTATTGTTAAGAATTATTTTCGCTATTCTGGATTTTTCACCTTTCCAAATGATTTTGAGACCTGCTCCTTCCATATATTTGAAGAAATGTGTTAGGATTTTGATGGGGATTACATTGAATCTATAGATTGCCTTTGGTAGGATGGCCATTTTTACTATGTTAATTCTGCCAATCCATGAACATCAGAGATCTCTCAATTCTCTGAGATATTCTTCAATTTCTTTCTCCTTTTTTGTATTTATTCTTTTTTTATTAGATATTTTCTTTATTTACATTTTAAATGTTATCTCCTTTCCTAGTTCCCCCTGCGAAAATCCCCTATCCCTTTCCCCTCCCCCTTCTCCCCAACCCACCCACTCCCATTCCTGGCCCTGGTATTCCCCTATACTAGGGCATAGAACCTTCAATTTCTTTCTTGAGAGACTTGAAGTTACTGTCATACAGGTCTTTCATTTGTTTGGTTAGAGTTTCTGCAAGATAATTTATATTATTTGTAGCTATTGTGAAGGGAGTTGTTCCCCTAATTTCTTTCTCAGTCTGTTTATCATTTGTATAAAGGAAGGCTACTAATTTATTTGAGTTAATTTTATACACAGCCACTTTGCTGAAGTGAGTTATCAGCTGGGGGAGGTCTCTGATATAAATGTTGGGGTCGCTTATGTATACCATCATACCATATGCCATTAGTGATAACCTTATTTCTTCTTTGTCAATTTGTATTCTCTTGATCTCTTTTTGTTGTGTTATTATTCTAGCTAACAGTTCAAGCACTATATTGAATAGGTATGGGGAGAGTGGACATCTATATCTTATCCCCAATTTCAGTGGGTTTGCTTCAAGTATGTCTCTATTTAATTTGATATTGGCTGTTGGTTTACAGTAAATTGCTTTTACTCTGATTAGGTATGGGCCTTGAATTCCTGATATCTCCCATACTTTTAACATGAAGGGGTATTGTATTTTGTCAAATGCTTTTTCTGCATATAAGGAGATGATAATGTGATTTTTTTCTTTGAGTTTGTTTACATAGTGGATTACATTGATGGATTTTCATATATTGAAACAACCTTGCATCCCTGGGATGAAGCCTACATAATCATGTTGAATGATGGTTTTGATATGTTCTTGGATTCAGTTGCAAGAATTTTATTGAGTATTTTTGCATTGATAATCATAAGCAAGATTGTTATAAAGTTCTCATTTTTGGTTAGGTCCTTGTGTGGTTTACATGTCAGAGTAATTGTGGCTTCATAAAATGAGTTAGGTAGTGTTCCTTCTCTTTCTGATTTATGGAATAGTTTGAGAAAATTGGTATCAGGTCTTCTTTGAAGGTCTAATAGAATTTTGTACTGAATCCATCTAACCCTGGGCTTTTTTGGGGTGGGAGGATTTTAATGACTTGTATTTCCTTGTGCAGTATGGGCCTGTTTAGATAGTTTACCTGCCCTTGATTTAACTTTGGTATGTGTCATCTGTCTAGAAAACCACCCATTTCATCTAGATTTTCTAGTTTTGTTGAGTATAGGCTTTTATAATAGGATCTGAAGATTTTTTTGAATTGCCTCCATTTGTGTTGTTATGTCTCCCTTTTCATTTCTGATTTTGGTAATTTGGATACTGCCTCTTGGGTGGGAGGATTTTAATAACTTCTTCTATTTCCTTGTGCAGTATGGTCCTGTTTAGATAGTTTGGCTAGGGATTTATCAATCTTGATTCTCTCAAAGTACCAGCTTTCGGTTTTCTGATTCTTTGCATTGTTTTCTTTGTTTCTCTTTGGTTGATTTCTGCCCTGAGTTTGACTATTTCCTGCCTTCTCTTCCTCTTGGGTGAGACAGCTTGAGCAATCACCATCCCTGACATCAAGCTTTACTACAGAGCAATAGTGATTAAAAAAAAACTCCATGGTATTGTTACAGAGACAGGCATGTTGATCAATGGAATAGAATTGAAGACCCAGATATAAAACCACACACTTATGGACATTTGATCTTTGACAAAGATGCCAAAATTACAATGGAAAAAGGAAAGCATCTTCAATAAATAGTGCTGGTCTAACTGGCTGTCAGTATGTAGAAGAATGAAATAGAACAATATTTGTCACCTTGCATAAAGCTCAAGTCCAAGTTTATCATGACCACAGCATAAAACCAGATACATTGAAAATAATAGATAAGAATGTGGGAAAGATCCTTGAATTTATTGGCACAGGGGTAAATTTCCTAAACAGAAGTCCAATAGCTCAGGCTATAATATCAAGAATTGATAAAAGGGACCTCATAAAACTGGAAAGCTTCTGTAAGGCAAAGGGAATAGTCAGTAAGACAAATCGGCCAACTACAGATTGGGAATTTTTTTTTCATTAACCCTACATAAATAGAGAGCTAAGATTCAAAATATATAAATACCTCAAGAAGTTATTCACCAAAAAAAAAAAAACAATCAAAAATTGGGGTATAGAACTAAACAGAGTTTTCACAACTGAGGAATCTTGAATGGCTGAGAAGCACCTAAGGAAATTTTCAAAGTCCTTAGTGATCAGAGAAATGCAAATCAAAATGACCCTAAGATTCCACCTTACATCAATCAGAATGAATAGATCAAAACTTCAGGTCACAACACATGTTGGAGAGGATGTCGAGAAAGAAGACCCTCCTCCATTGCTAGTGGGATTGAAAATTGGTTAGAACCACTCTGGAAATCAATCTGGAGCTTCCTCAGAAAATTGGAAATAGATCCACCTGAAGACTCAGCTACAGCACTCTTGGGCATATACCCAAAAGATGCCCCACCATGTCACAGGGGCCTGTGTTCCCTATGTTTATAATGGCCTTTTGTATGATAGCCAGAACCTTAAAACAACCTAGATGTCCCCTGACAGAAGAATGGATACAGAAAATGTCATTCATTTACACAATGGAATACTACTCAGCTATTAAGAATGAGGATATCCTGATTTCTGCAGGCAAATGGATGGAACCAGAAAATATCATCCTGAGTGAGGTACCTTAGACCTAAAATGACATGCATGGTATGTACTCACTAATAAGTGGACATTAGAAAAAAATAAAGTACAGAATTTCCATGTTACACTCCACAGAACTCAAAAAGGTCAACAAGCTGAAGTGGCCAAGTGAGGAAGTCTCAGTCACACTTGGGAGAAAAGAAAGCAACCACAAGGCGGGGGGTAAGGGAGGGACCTGGGAGGAAAAGTGGACAGTGGGGGGGGCACTTACAGAGCCCACCTCCAGCAGGAAGACAGGGCATCAAATGAGGAAGGGGGTGCCTCCCTCAGTTATTACTCTGACCTGTAATTGTTCCTGTATGAAAGAATGACAGGGTTAAAAATGGAGAGGAGCCTGACAAAAAAAAGAAGGTCCTGTGACAGACCCAAAGAGGGATCTAGCTCAAGGGCAAGTCCCAAGGCCTGACACTATTACTGAGGCTGTGGAACACTCAAAAAAAGGGACCTCGAATAACTGCACTCCAGAAGATCCAAGAAGCAGCTGAAAGAATCAGAGGCAGAGAGTTGCACCCAACCAATGAACAGAAGCAGCTGATCCCTGTTGTTGATTTAGGGAAAGACTGAAAGAAGCTGAGGAGGAGGGTGACCCTGTAGGAGAACCAGCAGGATCAATTAATTTGGACCCTTGAGATCTCTCAAACACTAGACCACTAAACAGGAAGCATATATCAGCTGATATGAGTCCACCAAGACACATACAGCAGAAGACTGCCAGTTCTGTGTTCATTCAGAGATGATGCACCTAACCCTTAAGAGACTGGAGGCCCCAGGGAGTTTAGAGGTCAGGTGGCATGGAGGGTGGAGACATCACATGGAGACAGGGGGTGGGGAGGTGGTATGGGATGGGGGGGATAAATTATGGAGTGTAATAATAAATAAATAAATAAATAAATTAGTTAGTTAAAAATAAAAGAAAAAATGAGTGATTTATCTGGAGTCTGTAATGGTAAGTTAGAAAGGAATGATGAGAGCAGAATTAAGAGTAGACCTTAAGGAGGCATGGAGATAGTACTGCACAGATCAAATGAGGCTTAAGTACCTTAAGTACTGCCAACACAACCAAAGCTGGAGAAGAGTGCACATAAAGCATGCTATTTACTTGAATTGGGCAGCAAAACCTGACCTGTCAATGACAGAAGCTGTTTTCAGACTTCATTTTAATCATAAGGTGAAAGTAAATTCAAAATCTACAAAGAGAGGTAGAAGGCTCTAGGGGACTTTCAACCTATCTAAAATGGCCCACCAACTTTCCCTTTCTTTCTTTCTTTCTTTCTTTCTTTCTTTCTTTCTTTCTTTCTTTCTTTCTTTCTTTCTTTCTTTCTTTCTTTCTTTCTTTCTTCCTTCCTTCCTTTCTCTCTCTCTCTCTCTCTCTCTCTCTCTCTCTTTCTTTCTTTCTTTCTTTCTTTCTTCCTTTCCTTGCTTCCTTTCCTTTCTTCCTCCTTTCTTTCTTTCTTTCTTTCTTTCTTTCTTTCTTTCTTTCTTTCTTTCTTTCTTTTTGTTTGTCAAAACATAATGATGATTCCTAACCACAAAAGAGTAAATGATGCTGAATGGTGGAAAATTGTAGCTAAATCTTGGCACAGATGCTCATTGTTTTTGTTGTTGTTGTTTCTTTGCTTGTTTTTCTGTTTAAATAATTTCTAAGATGAATGTTTGGGGGCATAGTCAGCTCCTGAGTCTAGGTAGTTATTGGGCAGGGGCTAGAGGAATTGCCAACAAGTTATTTTCACAAAATACTTGAATACTTTGAATAAATGAATAAATGAAGAAGAGGAACAGTGATGGTGGGTGATATGGGTTCTGACAGTCCATACGGACTTTAAGATACTTTATGTTATTGATTACAATATAACTTGCTATCCTTCCGAGACTGGTCTCAAATTCTTAGGTGAAAATAACCTGCCTTTTTATATCCTAAAAGGATCTCTTTATACAGAAATTCTCATATAAACCAGGCATAGTGGCACACATCTTTAATTCCACCAGAGGTTGGCAGAGGAGGCAGAGGTAAACCAATCCCTGAGTTTAGGACCAGCCTGAGCTACATAGTGATCCTTACATGATAACACTTTATTGAAAAGTATCACAGTTACCTTTATTAGTTGGCCTTAACCACAATTAAAAGATTTACAGTTATTTTGCAATACCCTATCTGAATAAAGAGTATACTTAGAGCTCTTGCAAAGTAGCCTAGTTTGGCTTCCAGCACCCACATTAGGACGTTTGCAAGCATCTCTAACTCCAGCTCCAAGGGGTCTGATGCCTCTGACCATTGTGGACACACATGTACACTAGTACATATCCATACAGACACATGATTTAAAAATAATTTAAAAATAATATTTTTTAAAAAAATAATGTACTAACACAAAGGGATTTTTTATTTTTTTATTTTTTTTGTTTATACAGAAACTACAGAGTTGAGATAGTGTGTGATCAGCTCAAAGACTTCTGAGTTTGAATACTCCTTTGGGTTTTACTAATGTGGAGGTGACTAAAAATTATTCAAACTTTCTATCCTATCAAAGTATTCATCTCCAAGTATTTTGTGAAAATAACTTGTTGGCAATTCCTCTAGGCTCTGCCCAATAACTACCTAGCAACAGCTTGCATAGTTGCCTTCTAGGTGGGAGCCAAGTATAAGAACTGAACTGCTAGGCTACTCCAGCTCTCATATCCATTTCTCTCTCTTCCCCATGTGTCCCTGGCCAGCTTCTTCCTCTCTTCTTTCTGTTCTCTTTCTATCCTACTCTGTCCCCCCTCCTTTCTCTGCCTCTTCCCATTTTCCAGTCCCCTTCCCTTCACCCAATAAATTTCCTTTTATACTAGGCCTGTCACATGGTGGTGATTCTTCAGGGAAACGCCTTGGCTAGGCCAACATGGTTCTCTCTCCTGCCCCATTATACTGCTGTTTTATGAAACACAACATAACTATTTAGAAGTTCTGTGCTAGCATAGAACTCCTAGCAAAGAATAATCACCTTCTGGATGGTTTCAGTTAATATTAATCCCAATTACCAGTGTTTGAGATACTGGGGAGCTATGACATTTCCTGGTACCAAAGACATTTTTCCTAGGGAGAAACAGATGATACAAGTATTTGTCATTACCAATCATGTCTACTCTTTTTTACTGTTACCTGGAAGAGATTGTGTAGAGAACATGAGTGTCTCTTAGGAGTGTACCACATGAAAACAACTAATTACCACTGTGATTCAACCTTAATTTCCTATGACCTTAGTTATGACCAGTTGGCAACCATGAACCTAATTAGCCCAAGTATACTTAAATCACTTTCTGGACTTGCTTTGTGAGGCTCAGCCTTTTACCTAGATTGATTTGTAAGTATATCAAGGACAAAGTACTTCTGATTAATCAACACCTTATCAGGAATTGATTTAGACATCAAAATAAGTGTTTTTCTGCTTTGTTGAGAATAGAAATTAGCATTTAGAACTAGGGCAGGCTAGGGTGTAGCTCATCTGGTATAGAACTTGCCCAGCATGAGTTCAACTGCCAGCTCCGCATAAACTCAGTGTGATAGCATAAACCTTGGTGGACAGAGGCAGAAAAATCAAGAGCTCAAGGTCACTTTGAGTTATATAACAAGTTTGAGGTCAGCCAAGGTATGTGAGGCACTGTATCAAAGACATAAAAACAGGCTGATGAAATAGCTCAGTGGGTAAAGGTGCTTGCTGCCAAGCTTGTAGATCTGAGTTTAATCCCTGGGAACCTCATAGTGAAAGGAGAAAACCAACCCCCATCAGTTTTCTGACTTCCATAGGCTTGCCATGTGTGTTCTGTGAGGCAGAAATCAGTCTGTGCCATAGGCTGGATGGCATAGAGGCTGGCACAGCACTTGCACGTCTGTATGTAAAGGGCTATATTGAGGCAGACCTGGCACTCATGCCAAGGAGAAGACTATATCAGACACTATACACCCACCCAGTTTTCTTTTATACGTCACCTATTTAATATATGTAATATAATTGCACTTTTGTTAATCAACTTTGCCTTGCTCTGTTCTTTCTTGCCCATCCCTAGACAAGGCACCCAGACACCCCCTACACTAAATCCATGAACCCCACCAGCTCCACTCCTCCATTCTGTGGGAGCCTGGTACCTTATCTAGCTAGACACCAGACTCATGATACCAGTTACACCCATCCCCACCACCTGAGAACTGCTTCTTTCCAGGGATGTTACTAGAATCACACCAGCAGCTCTTCCCATTCCTGTGACCTGCCAAGGAACACATGCCCAGCCTATCTTCCTAAGTCCCTTTCTGCCTCCCTATCACACAGGGAGGTTCAATTTGAACCACTAACTCTATCCACCGCTACCTAGTACCCTTGTCCCATCCATATCTGGGAAAATTAGATTCCCACCTCAACTCCTTCTTGTCAACTCTACCCATTGCTATGACTGGAGGACAGCCCTAAGCAATGAACAGACACCAGATGCACTAGTGACTCCACCCATCCTCTGCAAATCACCAAAGTATCACAGATCCTGCACCTGCCTTCCACTTCCCTTACACCTATCTTCCCTTCATCGAGGAAATCTCAGTCTTTTTTTTTTTTTTAAGATTTATTTATTTATTATATGTAAGTACACTGTAGCTGTCTTCAGACACTCCAGAAGAGGGCGCCAGATCTCGTTACGGATGGTTGTGAGCCACCATGTGGTTGCTGGGATTTGAACTCTGGACCTTCGGAAGAGCAGTCGGGTGCTCTTACCCACTGAGCCATCTCACCAGCCCCGGAAATCTCAGTCTTATAACACCAACCCTACTTAAGGTAAAGTCCTAGACACCTCTTCTAGACTCTCAAGGACTGCCTAACAATCAGATAACATTTATGTACAAAAGTCGTGCAATACAGACACTGGGCAAGACTACAAAACAAGGAAGGAGATGAAAGAAGGAAGGCTTAACACTGGCTCACAATGTCTGTTCTTTGGCCAGGAAGAAGGTGGTGTTTGTTACATGAAATACCAAGAAGTGTCAGCCATTTAGATTCTAGGAGGTGAGTTTTCATGCACTTTGGTGCCACAAAGTACAGAAAAAACTAGATGAGAGTTTCAAACAGAAATGTGGTGGGGATGCTTGTCAGGGACAGGTGGAAGATACCTGCCTGTGCTTCAGGTCTTCCATGGGGCTTTCTGGCCCCCTAGATAAAATGATTTCTGGAGAAGAGGAGGCCTGAACATATCAGCCATGCATCCTACACATTTGATCCCAGCATCATGGCTGAACCAGCTTGTGCAGATGCCTATTCAGAGGCCATGTCTTGGAGTCAGACTGTGGTACCCCTAAACTTCCAGAACTCTGGCTGGAATCCTTACGTTTAGTGTAATGATGCACATAAGCAAATGGATGCAGAGGTGCCTAAGCCCCAGAATACAATTTCTCACTGCTTCTCTGGATTTTCCTTTGTACATGGTAACTAGAATCTTTATCAACGAGGTCTAGAAGTTCAGAGAAACTCTAGAAGGTTAACAGTGCTTTCTTGCCCTTTAGGAACTAGAGGTTGTTCTTATGCTCTCTGGGCCTAAGACCCTGAGAGGACCATAAATGTTAAAGCAGTGTTGGCAGGGTTGAGGGTTTCAGAAAGAATCACCCAGAAGCTTTGATGTTTTCAGAATTTGCACATGAAAATTCTGAAAAAGACTCTTGTTTCCCAAATAAATGATAAATCTGTTGGGGATGGTCAACATTTACACAAAATAACAGTAGAATTTATTTTCTCATGGGGGAAAATGAGACTTTAATAGTAACTAATGGAGAATAAATTGTAGTCTTTGGTCAGCAATCACACTTAGGTGGGATGTACCATAAACCTAGCACTATTGCACTGCTCATAAGCACAAGTTGAGGTTAGAGTAAGAAAAGCCATACTAGCTCAGTCAGCTTCTAAGCCAGATGTCAAAAGTCTCAGTGGTAACATACAGTTTCTGAAATGGAGAAGCAATTTTCATTCTAGGAAGATTTAGAATTAATCATAGGAACTTCAATCTTAGAAGGACCCTCACTAAGACACAGATATTCTCAAGGAAGGTCAAAAAATTCCATCCTGCAGGAAAGCTCATTAAGCCCAGGACATAAACAATAGGTTTCAGGAAGTCCCTGAAACTAACTAGACACACAAGGCCCCACCCTCTTGAAGCATATAGAAGCACTAAAAACTGCTGAGAGACACTCACAGACCAGCCAGGCCACCTGAGAGACACAGAAACAAATCAAGCTGCTTAAAAGACTCTCATATAAACTGAGCCATCTGGAAGAGGCTTAGACCAACTGATATAGCAGGAAAGGATACTCTCTGACATACAGACCTACCTTTAGGCTATGCAGTACACTAGAATTTTCCAGATTCCATGAGGGATGATATTTTGGAGAAATGGTTGTCTTCGAGTCATTTCTGCCCTGTAAGTAACCCCTCATCCATATTTCTGTAAGCAACCTCAGTAAACTCAGTGGTTCACCAAGTTAAATTTTGGTGACATCTTCAGTTTGTTCTGTCATTAGCTCTCTATCTGAAGTGAGTAACCATTCACTTCTATCCAGGAATGGTATCATATGCTATACTAGTGTAGGACACTGAGAACTTAGATTAACCATATTTATAATTTATTTATTTTAGTTTTTATTGACTAACTAATTTAATCATTTATTTTGAGATCGTCTTTGGTTCAGGCTGCCAATGAATAACCTGATGTTTCTGCCTCTACTTCTTAAAAATGGACATTAGAGGTGTGTGCCACTACACTGATATGCCTTCGATATACTTACTTTATATCAGTTATTTGAGTACTAGAAAAGGCTTGATTTTATGTTTAAAAATGTTAGTACCTTAGAGTGTAGGAAAAAAATTAGCAGAGTAGGTTTGTCTGAGGCAATTTTCCTAAGTAAGCCCTGTTTCAAAGACCTTGGCATATATCTCGAACAGTAATTCTTACCCCTCCTAATGTTGCAGTTCTTCAATATGGCTGTGGTGATCTCTAACCATAAAATTGTTTTTGTTGCTTCTTCATAACTGCAATTTTGCTACACATATCTGTGTTTTACGATGGCTTTAGGCAACACCTGTGAAAGGATTGCCCCCAAAGAGGTCATGACCAACAGGTTGATAACCACTGCTGTAACATGTAGTAAACACAATCTCACATCAGACATTCTGACTCTCTGGATTTTACAAGCTTTCCAATTTTTGTTTCATGATAATCTTTTAACCTTAGGTATATAGGCTGGTTGTAGACTTGGAACTCTATAGTCAGTTGTGAGGAAAGAATATTCTTAGCAGACTCTGGGTCCCCATGAACATTGTAGGGGAGGAATGATGAGACGAACATAAGCAAAAGATAATATTATCTTTTTGCAAGCAGAAGAGGTGTAGTTTATAAAATTAGTGTGTGTGTGTGTGTGTGTGTGTGTGTTACTTATATTTTTAGTTATTTTTAACAGGAACTGGATTGGAATCAGTGTGCATTTAGGAAGAGTGGTTGAAATTTTGGTCTCTTCTGTTTGAAGAGAGAAAAGAAACTATAACTAAAAATATAATTGGCATAAATATCATTTAATGTTAAGATTAGAATCTTGACTTTACCAAATAAAGTGTTTGAGAGTCATGAATTCAAATAGCCATTGGGAAAATGTACATGTTGGTGAAGTCAAACATTGTACCCTGCTGGTGTTTTGTGAAGACTTTTAAATGATTTTTAAAGAAATCAAATTGAAACATCTTTGGTAATTATAGTTTAGAGAAGCGAGAAGGTTTTCGGGTTTCCTGCCAGTGCAAGCTGAAGAAAAGGGAGCTCTGGGGATTCTTTGGACATTTCCTTTTGTGTCCCTGCTACTGGATGTGCCTCAGGAAAAAGCAAAGAGCTTCTGGCCAAGGAGGAAGCAACCATAAGAAAGCTAAGCCCACCTTCAGTGACCCACCAGCATTGTTCAAGCCCAACTTATCTTCCTGTTTTCATGGAACTTGCAATCATATTTTGCATTTAACTGGCACATTACTGCAGCAACTTGGGACTTGTTATCAAACTTACTTCCATACAAAGTCTTCCACTCTACCAAATTTAAACACGATTGGTGAAACAAGCATAGCTACAAATTTAACCTATCAAAGCTGCAGAAGAAAACAGACATTGTTTTCTGTTATGTTCTTTGAGCTAAACCTTAATTTTAAATAGTCTGGAGGCAGTTTAAAAATCTCAAAGTATAAGCAACAGAAACCAAAGTTACTCGGCATCATTAGAACCCAATTCTCCCACCATAGCTAGTCCTGGATACACCATCACACTGGAAAGGCAAGATTCTGATCTAAAATTACTTCTCATGATGGGGAGAGAGGACTTTAATAAGGACATAGATAACTCCCTTAAAGAAATGCAGGAGAACATGGGTAAACAGCTAGAATCCCTTAAAGAGGAAACACAAAAATCCCTTAAAGAATTTCAGAAAAACACAAGCAAACAGACGAAGGAAATGAACAAAACCATCCAGGATCTAAAAATGAAAATAGAAAAATAAAGAAAGCACAAAGGGGAGACAACCCTGGAGTTAGAAAACCTAGGAAAGAGATCAGGTGTCATAGATGCAAGCATCACCAACAGAATACAAGAGATAGAAGAGAGAATCTCAGGTGCAGAAGATACCATAGAAAACATTGACACAACAGTCAGAGACAATGCAAAATGCAAAAAGCTCCTAACCCAAAACATCCAGGAAATCCAGGACACAATGAGAAGACTAAACCTAAGGATAATAAGTATAGAAGAGAGGGAAGATTCCCAACTAAAAGAACCAATAAATATCTTCAATAAAATTATAGAAGAAAAGTTCTCTAACCTAAAGAAAGAGATGCCGATGAACATACAAGAAGCCTACAGAACTCCAAATAGATTGGACCAGAAAAGAAGTTCCTCCTGTCACATAATAATTAAAATATCAAATGCATAAAACAAAGAAAGAATATTAAAACTTGTAAGGGAAAAAGGTCAAGTAACAAATAAAGGCAGACCTTACAGAAAAGAAAGCAAAATTAAGGATGTGGAGAGAAACAAACGAACCACATACTGACCAATTCTGTGGAAAGACTGTGGGCCACACGGTATTTGTGTTTCCAGTACCATAGTGTTCTTGCCTAATAAAATAAAGTGAAAATAAAAATAAAAATAAAGTAAAAGTGTAAGCAAAGCTAGTTTACTGAAGCAAATGGCAAGTGTTCTCATGCAGTGGGGGCAGGAGAGTGGGGGAGGTAGAGGAGGAGAGGGAGAAGGAGAAGATGAGAGAATATAGCAGTACAGCTTTGCCACAGATAACTTAAGGGCAAAACAGTAACTTCTGATATTTGCTATTTTCACTAATTATACATGCCTTTTTGCCTGGGTTTTAAGAAGACTGAAAGGGTTGCCTGCGTTTCTGCCTTGGTGATAAGTTCTTTATTTCTGAAACATGTCTGTTCTGAAAATCTAAACACTGCTCATAAGTGACACCGTGTGAAGGTCTTCAAACGTTTAAAATGTTAAATCACACACAAACTAAATATCCTCTGCTTGAAATAAAAAAAAAATATGTATTAACTACTTCTCTTACATTGTGATAAAATACTTTAACAAAGGAAACTTTAGGAAGAAAGGGTTTATTTGTCTCTGAGCTTGAGGGCATATTGCATTATAGAGAGGCAGTTCTGGCAGCCGGGACATTTGACCGCAGATCACACTGCATCTGCATCCAGGAAGCAGAAAGAGATGGATGCTGATGCCTAGCTTGCTTTCTCCTTATTCAGGAGAGAGAGAGAGAGAGAGAGACAGAGACAGAGACAGAGACAGAGACAGAGACAGAGACAGAGACAGAGACAGAGACAGAGACAGAGACAGACAGACAGACAGACAGAGACAGACAGTCAGAGACAGACAGAGGGATAGAGACACAGAAAGAGAATGAGAATGTTTTGGCTAATTAAAAGATAAAAAATTTGACAGAAATACTTAAATAGAAAAATCATTTGGGAGTCTTGAGATAACTCAGCCAGTAGAGGCAAACAGTCACAGGACTGGCAATCTGAGTTTGATCTGTGGATCTCACAAGGTGGAAGGAAGGGAATCTATACCTTAGAGTTGTCCTCTGACCTACAGAAGTGCCAGGCAGGAGCCCCCTCACCCCCCCACCACTCCAAAGGGGTCTGGACATATGGGTTTCAATGTACTTAGCATGAAAGGCATATCTAAAACTAAGACAAGTTAAGAAGAATTGCCATAGACGACAAAACCCAAAGCTGTTAGAATTTAAAGAATACTTCAGGCTAGTTTTGGAGGCCCTACCTACTTTTCTGAATGCAACAATTCTCTTATTTGAAACATTGTCCCATTATATCAAAGGGAAACATGAAGTGTGCAGTAAAGATAGTTAGGGAGGTGGAGTAAAGAGGAGAGGGTTTCCCCACCATCAAGGTGAAGGTCAGTTTGTCCACTTTCTCCTGTTTTCATTTTAATTATAGGAATTAGAGCTTTGGAGCTGGAGACATGGCCGAGCCTCTAAAGACTAGGTTCACAAACAAAAATATAAGAAGTTGGAGATTTGTATGGAGAGAAGAACACATGTCCTAGTTTATGTGGCAAATTCTCACTTACACACTTCCCCTCTCCAATATAAATAGTGCCTCCTTCCACTACTTGAAGATTATCTCAGCTACAGATGAAAACTAAAAGTACCCAAATACATACAAGCAGCACTAATTGGATATTTGTTTCAGAAGTGTGTGTTTGTGCGCTCGTGTGTGTGTGTGTGTGTGTGTGTTTATGACATGAAGTTGAGGGGAAAATGTGCTGGGGGTGAGTTCTCAAGGGGCTGGAGGGGGGCCCAGTAGAGTATGTATATACTCAACCTATATTGTATACACATATGAAGAGAAGAAAAATCATTTGCTTGACTCTGGGACCCTCTGGTGATTAAAGCATGAAACATCTTTACACAAACAAGTTTTCCTAAAAGCATTAGGACATTCATATTCTGATATTGCTTATTCCTAGAGGAGAAAGTAACACAAACTATTAACATTCCAAAGTGGACCATCTAACAGTCCTCACTAAACCTCAGATTTGAATTCCACATCCTTAAATGTTGTCACTATCGGAGTCTCACCACCACTGCCATCTTTGACACTGTCCAGCATGCCTTTTGTCTCAGATCTCAGTAACTCAGTACGCAGATGACCTTCCCAACACTCTTCCCTGCTTCTGCAAAGTTCTCCCAGGTAATGTCTTGGGGGTTGCCACCCCAATTTCTCTCCCTTTCAAGACACCATTAGTAACCCAATTCTTCCTCGAGGCCTCTCAAGAAGCTGCACACCACTCCCTCACTGTGCTGCATCCTGTGTGGCCTTCTTTAGTTCCCATGTTCCCACGCCTGCTGACAGTCCACAATCTTTTGTTATATTCACACCTCCGAGAGCACCTAAACTCCCTCTTTTACCTAGGCAGACTCTAGACAAAACCCACTAACTCTAACTTCTCTATTTTTTTTTCTATCCTGCATGAAACTGGGGGAAACATATAAGAATAATGACTCATCTGATTTTAAATTCAGGGTCAAGAATTCTGATGTCTCACTGGTATCCAGCTGATACTGTATGGCGGCTATCCTTAGCCTTTTGCGCTCTCTCTCTCTCTCTCTCTCTCTCTCTCTCTCTCTGTGGGGGGGAGAGGGAGAAAGAGAAAGTCTTGCTATGTGTCACACCACTCCTATCCTTGTCCTTATTTTTCTATTTCAATCGTCATCTGATTCATTCATTCATTCATTCATTCATTCTCCCAATCATATTCGCCCCCCCATGCACATGTGTATATCATTCTTGAGTGATAATATCATTTCCTGCTTTACTGAGAAAATTGAAGCAAAGGGGGACTTTGAGATTACTGGCAGTGCCCACCTCATTGTAATGAGAGGAGCTGTCTACCTTTCTAAGTAAAGGCCAGGGCAGCTGCTTTGTATCAAATCCCGTTTCTTTCCTTGCTCAGTGACAGCCCTTTCCTCTTTCTCCTCTGTGTCGTCTTATAAATATGAAGTCTTCCGGATCACTTGGCACAGCATAAACATGCTGCTATTTATTTACCCCATCTTCAGTCGTTCTCTCTCTTTTTTTTTATTTTCAGTTTTTTCAATTGTTCTCTTAATCCCACATTTCCTTCCAATTGTTCTATTGCTCTGCTCTCTTTTACAACAACACTCTTCAAAAATCCCACAAATTCCATCAGCTCTCTAGTCTTGTCCTTGGGTTCTCTTTCAAACCCACTCTACTCAAACAAAGAGATTAGTAATAAATTGCTGACTTAAATGTGAGATGGTTTTGTAGGCAGCAATAGATATGTGGACTAACGGTCAGAGACAGTAACTTGGGCCTCCTCCAGAGAGAGGGATCTCATCCTAAAACCATGCTGCTTTAGGAGTTGTCAATTTAGGAAGAGCTGGGGATGTGTGGCTCTTGGGCCTTGTAATCATCAAAGCTAAGTATGGCCTCTCATATCTGTAATCCCACCGCTAAGGAGGCTGAGTCAGATGAACAGCAAGTTTAAGGCCAGCCTTGGAATCCCAATCACCCAAAGAAATTAAATCAAAGTCATTGATGAGATCACAATTCCCAAGGATTTAGAATATAGCATGTTGGTGGGATAATGAAGGTGGCAGTAACAGTTTGAGAAGGATAGCTGATAAAATTCTAGAGTCTGCAATTGAAAAATCAGAAAATCTCTAACAAAATTTAGACAAAAGATAGCAACATTTACAGAAATAATGGGCCCATTATGTTCAGCCAGGGGATGGGGCATGCCCATCTTTAACTTGACTCTCTGGGATAATACTTCCATCAGTACATTAAAAATTCACTGATGAGAGTTAGCAGGTGGCATAGAAGGTAAAGACACTTGCTGTTAAGCACAATGACCAAAGATCAATCACTAGGACCCACATGGTGGAAGGGGAGAATCAACTTCTCCAAGTTGTTCTCTGACCTCTACACATGCTCTATAGTATCATTGCATGCACCCCTAACCAAATAAATGTTTAAAAATGAATAGATTGGAACTAGAGAACTGGCTCAGCTGTTAAGAGTGCTTGCTGTGTAATCATGAAAGTCAGAGTTTGAATTGCAGCATCTATGTTACAAGTTGGACGTCTCGTGTATGCCTGTAACCCCCACTCTGAGACGGGCCAGAGACAAGAGAATGACTGGGGATTGCATCCATCCTACCAAGAAAATGAGTTTCACATTCAGGCAGAGACCCTGGCTCAAAGAAGTAGGCACAGGGTAATAAAGGTGGGTATGATGACTCTCTCTTCTGGCCTTCATGTATGTAGATAAATGTGTGTACTTACAATAAGAATGCATACACTTGGACAGACACATATACACATACATACATACATACATACATACATACATACATACATACATATTTTAAAACTGGTAGCTATGGCTCACATCTAATAAATGCTTTGGTGAGCCAGACACAAAGAAGACATAATAATAGATGACTTAGATCTGAAGAACTCTGTAGGTCAGACAGAATGGTAGGTGTGATTGACATGGAAATGGATACCCTAACCTCAGGGCAACAGCAGTGACCTCAAAGGCCAGCAGGTACAGCTTTACTGTTAGAGAGAATGTGATACAATTTCCAGGGTAAGCTAGAGGGATGAGAGGTAACCAGACTTCTCTGACCCATTGTTGTACTCTATGGCAAGAGCACAATAATCATGGGCCTGAGATCCTCATGACATACACAGGGAAGCAGAAACTTAGGGGGTCAAAGGATGCCTTATACCCAATACTCAGTCTAAGTCCATGCAGAGACTTAGAGCCCTCTGAGGAGCATATATTGGAAGTTTTTCGTTTTTCTTTTTCTATAGTGATTCTTTTTATTTTTCAATTTTGAACACACACACATATAAAATATACTTTTTTATCTTTCTCCTCATTATCCTCCTTTCCTCCCACCCTCCACTAAATTTTGTCTTCCCCCTTCTGGTTATTTTTGTGTGTATGTGTGTGTGTGTGCGTGCATGTGCGTGTGGTGTATATGTGTCCCACTGTATTTAATAAGTATTGCTTGCAGGCGGGGGGGGGGGCGGGGAGGGGATTATTAACAGACACAAATGGAACCTGAGTCTTAGATTAAAATTATTATACAGGAGATACTTATATTTTAAAAGTATGTTTTATTTAATAATCTTACATAAGAAGCACAATTGATCCTGGTTGAGAACTACTGATAGAAACAAGTATTTATCAATAGTTACATGTGGTGAGCCTCAGTAAATGTCAATTCTCAGGGTATATTAGCTCAACAGCAGGGTGTAGGTCAGTAGGAAGACATCCTCACAACCCTGGTTCAAGTGCAGCAACACCACCCCTCACAGAGCCATAAGGAAAATACTGATTTAGGAAACCGCTCTCCAGGATTCTGATTTAATAGGATTAGGATAATGTCTGTGGATTTGCAATTAATACCCAGTAATAATCACCCTAAGTTTGTCAATTAGTGCTGGTCTAGAAATACACGTTGGATAATGCTGCCCCAACGAGATCTACTCAGGGCGACTCTTGGTCAAGGAAAGAGTCCACACTTACAGGGGTTATTAGATATGGCCTCTAAAATTGTCCGCCTGACTTGAAACTATTCAAAGACTGAGCCTTGCAGAGGAGCATGTAGGTTGCAGGCCTTGCAGAGTGGCAGCTATGATGGGAGCGAGCATTAAACGGGGTTCTCTTGAACATGCCCTTC
Source organism: Mus caroli (assembly GCF_978045245.1). NCBI lineage: Eukaryota > Metazoa > Chordata > Mammalia > Rodentia > Muridae > Mus > Mus caroli. Next base: position 11,473,612 of record NW_028227261.1, on the reverse strand, counting down.
TACACCCAAGAACACAGAAACAATGCAAGTATGAACCCCAAATCCAAAAGCCCCCAAACTGAAGTATTCCATAGTCTCAAACATTTGGAGTAACAAAATGTTGAACATTGCACAAGTGGCCTTCTGTGACACATCACAGTAAAAATGCAGGTACAGTTCCCTGCAGACTGTACTGCAAAGTGTATGTGAATAAGGAAGTGTGAACACGTTTTGCACTTAGATTTGGGTCTGATCCTCAGAGTTTAAGGAATACATGCACACATTCTCAAGTCTGAATCACTTATGACCCCAACTATTTTGGATCAAGGGATGCTCAGCCTGTACTGTGTCCCTAAGAGAAGTGCAGAGATTAATTCCAAAACTAGAGAGGATAGCCAAAACCTTCCCCTAACTCCTATTTAAGTCATCTCCTTAGAGGAAACAAAAACAAAGTAGATTGCTAGATCATTACAGCCTCAATCAGATTGAAATGCCAATCTCCAAGGCAGCACAAGACTAAGATTTTTAGTATAGACAACATAGCATCTAGTACCCAGTATGCAGCCACTAACCTAACAAATATTCCTAACTGAAAATCTGACAACTGACACAGAATATAAGGATATTTGTATGTCCACTGAAGCAAACCATTATGACGATTTTAAAATATCAGATGGCTAAGATAACTGACTCTGGGAATGCCCATAACATTTTTCCCCAGGCTTTCTCAGAGTCCATCAATGGTTCCATGTCACAAATTGGCTCTGGCAGCGTACAAGGATAACACAGTTGCACTTAAAGCATGCTTTTCACTTTTCCAGGGTGCTCTGCCTATCACTCTTGCAGTGTCCCCAGTCTACCAACAGCCAAAGCCAATGCTAAGCAATTGTTGTGATACAATTACCCAGGATGACCAGGTGTCCCCCTAGCTTCAATAAATGTACACTTTTCCAATCCAAGGAAGATCAACTTAATCCTTCCAAGGATAATCTCACACTCATGGTGGAAGTTTAATTGTCTGGCCTGCAGACCCTCTGCATTATTTTCATGACACTAAAGAATACTTTATCTAGCATCACACTGCACATCACTTCCTTGCAACAAGAACAAGGTTATTGTCGTGTATTTGACATAACGTTGCTTCTCACGACAGGCATATATATACGGCATCTGAGGTTTGGAAATACCCACATGTTCCCAAAATTCACTACATACCCCTATTATAATGAAAGAGCTGACTTCATAGAACGGTGAATGGGCCCATGGAGGGTGCCATTAAACTGCAGTGTAAGCTGTTGCCTTAAGCCAGCAGTAACTATTGAATACAAATGCCCAGCTGTGGGAACCATAAGTGATTACTCCATCCACACTGGTCTTCTGCTTCACCCATGCCTTTCTCCACTGCCTGCCTCTCTCTCTGTCTCTTCAGACTGCCTTCTAATAGCTGTCCGTAACACTTTGTTGTTAAACCTCCTTTTTGCCTCCCTGAATAACTTATACACTGTTTCATCCATTTATTTTCCTCTTCTTTATTATGAGTTAAGTTCCAACAAGTAGGGATTTCTGGTTCTGTCTTCTATCACCAGTGCCAAAAAGAGTACCAGAGTCATAGCTAACTGACCTGGAGAGTAAAGAGTACCTCTGCCTACGTCATGGATGCTGGGAAACCTCTGCTGTAAAAGATCTAACAAGATATTTCAGACTTCTAGCATGTAGCGTCTGTTCTCACCACTCCTCTCTGGTGTTGTGACATAAAAGCAGAATGGGCTGCTAACTAAATGTGTGATGTGTGGAGAAGAAAGAAAGGGCTTTGCTCAAAGATGAACGAACATGCAGTTAAGGAGACACCTACACCCTAACCTGGCTTACAGCATCTAGGAACTCCTGGAGAAAACCTTCTAAATTTAAAGACAACACATCAGAATGAAAGACAACCAGGGCAGGGATGTTGTTTGATTTTGTTTTCTTCAGCTCTTTAATCATGCGCTCAGCCAAATCCAGTCCTGTCTGTACCTTCTAGCCCATTCTTAAACAGCAAAATCTCTAGAGAGTTACATAAGCACTTGTTTCTTACTCAAGGCTGGAATACAAACTTGTAGGTTGTTAAAAGGCAGAATCTGAGGGCTAAGGATACAGGTTAGAAGTAGGATACTGGCTAGCCTATCACAATTTGAATTTGATTTCAACCCCTGATAAAATTTAAAAATTCTAAGGCAAATGCAGTGGTGCATGACTTTAATCCTAGCATCAAGAGGTGAGGACAGGCCGGGCGTGGTGGCGCACGCCTTTATTCCCAGCACTTGGGAGGCAGAGGCAGGAGGATTTCTGAGTTTGAGGCCAGCCTGGTCTACAGAGTGAGTTCCAGGACAGCCAGGGCTACACAGAGAAACCCTGTCTTGAAAAACCAAAAAAAAAGAGGTGAGGACAGGCAGATCAAGTTTGAGGCCAGCCTGGTCTACATAGCCAGTTGGAGACCAACCAAGGCTACACAGTGAGACCATGCCTTTAAAACAAAATAAACTAATTAAAAAAAAAAAAAAGAATCTCAGGGTAATAGCAGGGTTTTTAATTTCCAGTTCCTTGTGGCACTGTGAATGAACCCAGAGCCTTAAATATACTAGGCAAGTGACCAACTACTGAGTTACATCTCCAGTTCTTGTTCTTATTTCTTTAACTAGTTAAATTCATTCTTTGCTGATTACATGCATGCATGCAACACATTCTGACTACTCTTAAACCCCCATACTCTCATCCTATATGTTAATAAGATCCTCCAGTGACTCATTCACACAGTAAAGTGTAGAAAGTACAGATCTAATCTCACATTTGTCATTGCACAAGTTAAAACAAAACAAAACCATATAAAACAAAACAAAACAAAACAAAACAAAACAAAACAAAAACAACCCTCCATTTAGCATGAAGATATAAAAACAAGACAGGTCTGGGAGAAGAGCTAAGAGGTAGGTTGTTTGCATGGCATGGTAAGTTCCTCAGCTCTGTGTGATGAGGTGTTAAAAGGAGAACTGTTCAGGCCTCAGTGAGATGCAGCAATGATGGACACTGGAGAAAGAGCTCAGCTAGGATCCATGCCTGCCACAAAAGCCACCCTAAGAGTATGTCCACTCTTGCTTGCAGGGGAGTTGAGAAAGCAGGGAGAGGACGAGGAAGACAGAAGATTTATCAATCCCCAAAGTTGATAGGTTTTGCCTCAAGAGACAGGCAAAATCAAGACTTTCCAAAAATCTAGCTTCCAAGAAATTAATGAATATCCTTAATTAATTTCAGGACGACAGTAGTGAATATGTGTTAGCTGGTTATCCTGAATCAAGAAAGAAAGGTGGGTTCCAACTCAAGACAACCTAACCCCTGTTATCAGCTTTGAAGTTTTTTTTCTGGAGTTGCTGGCAAGGAGACTGGAAAAGAGGAAATCCAGACAGAGAGATCATTTTATATCTTGTGCTCTGGGCAGCAGCATCTCCAGGCTTAACAGCAACTGTATTTTAGAACCGAGAGAGTAAACCTATTTTAGCAGTGCTTCCCAGTCCCTGCCCCCATCCCCGCGTAAACTTCCTGTCTCTTAGTCCTGTGGAAGGGGGTTCTCCTTTCGCAGGCGCTTCCTTAAAAAAAAAAAAAAAAAAAAAAAAAAGTAAGCGCTCCGGGATTTAAAGAGGAAAGGCGAGCTGTACGTGTAATGTGCGATGCCACACTGTCCTTTCCTAAACTGTGATGACAGAATTCTGAAATGTCTGAAGTTACTTACATACCTCAGACTGTGGGGGGAGGAAAGAGATAACGGTTTCTTTTCAGAGAATAAACAGAATGTTTTATAGCGGCGGTACAGAAAGCCAAAGGTCATTCACTACAATCACGAAGCTGCTTAATCTGGCCTCGCATTGTTATCACAGTTAGGGCCAGAGCCTCTGCACCGATGGTCAGCTATTCATTCTTAGGAAGTCTATATTTAAAAACCTAACGTAAAAAAGCAAAGGAGAATCAATTATACCGTGGAAAGAAGTGCAAAGAAATCCATAGATGGATGGACAGGACACCACACACACACACACATACACACACACACACACACACACCCTGCTACTCCCCCCCCCCCGCCCCCGCCCCCCCCTGACCCCGCCTCCCCCAAGCTTCAGGTTCCTAATGGTCTGGCCAATCACTGCTGTCTGAGATCTAAGCTTTCTGGTCGGTCATCTGAGAAGTTGTAAATCTTGCTCAAGGGGACAGTTCTTTGTCAAGCTGAAATGTCTTCCTGGCTTCCTCTCAGCTTTTTCTTTCTCCCAGCATGAGAGATTCTTAGGTAAATTGTAATTTCTTCGTGGCTATTGTTTCAATAGTCTGACAGCCAAAAGGACAGGCACAAGTGTCTTTAAAGTATTCTCTTCCTGCCAGGCATTCCTGGTTACAGCATCAAAACTATACATAATCCAAAGCAAAGGAAAAAATGTTCAATGCAGTTAAAAAGCCTTAACCAAGTCTCTGTGGTCAGCTTTAATACTATGTCGTCTTTATGACCAAATCCTACCGCCTCTGTACACTTCTCCCCACCAAGTCCACAAACTGATCGGTTTTGGATTTGAGGTTGGTGATTCCAGGGGACACATATCGATGACTGGGGACTGAGGAGCTTATTATGAGAGTTATTCGTGTTGTGAACACACAGACAGGAGCAGCAGAATGCCAGGGGCTCTCAGAAGAGTTTGGGTCTCAAACACTAGTGACCTCATAGAATAAGAGCCCTAAGCACAGAAGAGGAAGCCTCTTCCCATACGTTTTTTAGGAAGTGGGGCTCACAACAAGAATCTACAGTCAGGCTCTCAGATTCCCAGGCAGGAAGCAGAGGAAGGGGTGGAGAACAAACTGTGACAAGTCTTTGGTGTAGTTGCACTTCCCAAGTGAGCCTGTTAGCAAGTGACACACAAAGTACCAGAAGCCTGACTGTCAGTATGTGTGAGAGGAGTCCGGAGAGGCTGGGATCTAACAGTATATCCTTACACAAACCACTAAGTTACCAAGTGAGCTGAAGGAAACTACTCGCTGGGCATCAAAGAACGTCCCTTCTGCATGGAGACAATGCTAGCTTTATAAGTATAAGCTAATTGTGCTTACAGGCAGAAGCTTCCTCCTTACAGCCACAGCTGTCAATGACTCTCTAATCCTCTAATCCTGTAGCAGACTTCCCAGGTGCCCACTGTCAGGAGAATGGCAAGTGTCATTCACACTTCCCCAAGGTTACCAGACACCTAGGACATCAGAGGGCTACGGGTATAATGGATCCACCTCAACTAGATGTTCTTTTCCCCTTCAGCATTCTCAGAGTCATGCAATCCTTCTCCAGAACGCAGGGCCACCTCCCTTGTGACCTGGGAATCAAGGACAGCTTGGCTCACACTGAGGATGACTCATTAAGCATATGACATGAGACCTGTCCCTTCCACTGAGACCTATAAGAAGGGACTCCAGTTCTGCTTCATGATCCTGAACTCTCATAGAACCCACCCATGCTGTGTGTGTGTGTGTCTGGGGCAAGGAGCTTGCTCAGAACTTCTGCCATGCTGATGTTTTGTCTTCCTACCCATGTAATTAATAATTCTTCAAATAAGTCTCTTATCCCAAGGACAATCTCCCTTAGTGGCCCCCTTACATTCCAAACCCCAAACCTTTCAGACAAGTTTAATACAAATTAAGCATTGTATATAAGAAGAAACAAGAGAGATCCTGCCTCAAGCTATGTAAAGGGAGACCTCCTAAATGTTATGTTCTGACCTCAACACATGGATGGTGCAAGCACAGATGTGTGCATGTGCTCTAACACACACACACACACACACACACCCCTAATAAATTAATTAATTAAAAATATTTATTTTAAAAGACGGGGAGCTGATGAGATGGCTCAGTGGACTTTGACCAAGGTTCAAGGTTCATGCTACATGACTAAAGTTCCATACCTAGAACCCAGATGGTGGAAAAAGATCTGACTCTCGCAAGTTGTTCTCTGACTCCACTCATGCATTATGGTGTGTGCACACCAATACATATGCACACAGAATCAATAAGTAAAAATGTATTTTAAAAGAAAGAGAGAGAGAGAGAGAGAGAGAGAGAAGGAAAGGAAGGAAGGAAGGAAGGAAGGAAGGAAGGAAGGAAGGAAGGAAGGAAGGAAGAAAAAACTAGATGGGCAGTGGTGGCACACGCCTTTAATCCCAGCACTTGTGTGACAGAGACAGACAGATTTCTGAGTTCAAGGCCAGCTTGGTCTGCAGAGTGAGTTCCAGCACAGCCAGCACTACACAGAGAAACCCTGTCTCTAAAAATCTAAAAAAAAAAAAGAAGAAGAAAGAGAGAAAGAAAGAGAGAGAGAGAGAGAGGGAGAGAGAGAGAGAGAGAGAGAGAGAAAGAAAGGAAAGAAAGAACGAAGGAAAGAAAGAAAAAAGGAAAGAAAGAAAGAAAGAAAGAAAGAAAGAAAGAAAGAACGAAGGAAAGAAAGAAGAAAGGAAAGAAAGAAAGGAAGGAAGGAAGGAAGGAAGGAAGAAAGAAAGAAAGAAAGAAAGAAAGAAAGGAAGGAAGGAAGGAAGGAAGGAAGGAAGGAAGGAAGAAGGAAAGAGCGAGGTTTTTGTTTGGGAGCATGCAGCAGTGTGGCAGTCCTGGAAGAAGCAGAGATCTACAGAGAAACACACGTCCTGTTCTAGGTATCTTCAATACCAGACTATTGAAGAAATGGTTATCAAGGAAATGGAATCTCTCCCAGGATCTCATGTTGAGGTGGGAAAAGGCTGAAGCTTGCTGCTGATTCAGAAAAGTGGATAGATACACTTTGAGTTTGATAGAAGCAACCTTTCCTCAGATGGACTTCAATTCAGGATTTAAGGTCTCAGACACCCATGGTCACACAAAACTTCCACTAAGTCAGTGGCCCCTGAGTTCTTTTTTTTTTTTTTTTTTTTTTTTTTTTTGGTTTTTTCGAGACAGGGTTTCTCTGTGTAGCCCTGGCTGTCCTGGCACTCACTTTGTAGACCAGGCTGGCCTCAAACTCAGAAATCCGCCTGCCTCTGCCTCCCGAGTGCTGGGACTAAAGGCGTGTGCCACCACGCCCGGCGACCCCTGAGTTCTTATCTCTTCAATTCAAAAAATGAAATTCACAGATAATGAGAAAATGGTAAAGCAAAAACACTACAGCTCTCATCTTTAAGGAAATAAGAGGACAGTTTATTCTGAAGCCATTTCAAGTGACCATTGTCCAGGAACACAGATTGAAGTTACCCCAGTCTCTATGTCCTAATGTGAAAGCAATTTCACAGTTTTACAGAACAAAGAAAGTCAAAATCAAGGCAAATTTAGTTGGATGACATTTGTAGCTTTGGGGTTGGTAGAAGCTAGGAGTCTGCTAAGTTAGTAAATTTCAAAAGGGTTTTATCTATTAGTCACAGAATGTTAGCTCGGACACAGAGGTGGGTAAGGTATGGCTACTGGGAGGAGGGCTCGCTAAAACTTGCCCAAGACAAGGTAATTAGCCTGCACCATTCCTCTCTCTCCATGGTATTGCAGATCTAATCGGTCTGCTCAGACACAGCCTCCTCTCAGGAGTTGTCATTCACAATTCCCTTGTCTACAAAGCATCACATTTTGGTCAGGAGCGATGCCACATGTTATTTATTAAATATCATAAGTTCCCTCACAACTAGGAATCTCATTCATAGGACCTGATGTAGATGAGGCTGAATAGCGGGCAGGACAGCATTTTCAGGAGAGAGAATAGCTGGCAAAGGCCATTAAGAAACAAAATCCTGGATCATATCAATCCATTCTTTCAGGATCCGCACATGAGTTATTTTTTATACTCTCTGTACCTGACATAACATGTGAGCTAAGATGACTATAGCTAAATTAAGTAATCAACAACACAGTTTGATAAAATGGAGTGAAGGTCAAAAAGGAAACATGTCTAAAACCAAACTTTGTAACCAGATTGACTTTGTATTTCCCCTGTATTTATAATTATTTGTAATATATGAACTAACATATTTAAATGTTTAGAAAAGGACTTTGGGAGAAGTCAGTGTAGCATTATCCTTCCCCCTTTCTTATTAGTAAGATACAAATTGTTTAACTTTTTAATCTTAGCTAATTGTATTATAGGACAGCTTAGATACTAATTAAATCAAGAAACATCACTACTTAAGTTATAAAACATTGTGAATATTGCTATTAGACTTTTAGACTGATGTCTTCTGTATAATTTGGATAAGAAAAGCTAACTTGAGACACAGGTTTTAAATGACCATTTAGTAAAAGGATAAAATAAAAGTTTTTAAAGTTCTTTTGTTTTTGGTAAATCTTACTAAGAACAAATTAATATTTAAGAATATGGATGCAAAAAATCAAGCATTAACTTTATCTTAGGGTTTTAGATTAAATTAAATTTTACAACCTCTATATTTTTTTTTTACATAGAAAATGGATATTTTAACCTTTACTTATGTACATATTTTCATGTAGGGAATAACCATCCGGCCACTGGTGGAATTTCTTGATGTTAAGAGATCCAATAAGAAACAGCAAGCTGTCAGTGAAGAGATCCACTGTCGGGTAGGTGTTGACCAGGGATCAACTTAATAAAGAAATTGTGTAGTAATGAGAGAAACCCCCTTGCTATTGTGCACTGCTGGAAAGGAAAAAAAAAAACGGATATTTTATTCTTAATATTTCAGTTTTATTCCCTGTGTTACTGGTAATGATAAGTGGAAATGTATTGTTTATTTTATCTTTACCATAGTACTTTCTACTGGGTTTTCTTTATATTGATTTTTCCCAATTGATTTTCATATATATATATATATATATATATATATATATATATATATGAGTATTGACACTTTTGCCATGAATGTTATAGGGCATTTCTCGAAGGTTTTCAAATTGTCCCTAATTTTCCATGGAGTGTTCCACCTTTATCTTATGACATGCTTAGAAAAGACTTTTCTTTTTTCTTTTTTTTTAATTGGATATTTTATTTGTTTACATTTCAAATGTTATCCCCTTTCCTGGTTTCCCCGCTGAAACTCCCCTATCCCCACCCCAACCCTTCTCCTATGAGGGTGCCCCCCCACCCAATCCCACCTAACCACCCTAGCATTCCTCTACACTAGGATATCAAGCCATCACAGGACCAAGGGCCTCCCCTCACACTGATGTCAGATAAAGTCCCTTCAGCTCTTTCAGCCCTTCCCCTAACTCCTCCATTTGGGTCCCTGTGTTCAGTTTGATGGTTGACTGCAAGCACCTGCATCTCTATTGGTCATGATCTGGCAGAGCCTCTCAGGAGATTGCTGTATCAGGCTTCTGTCAGCAAGCACTTCTTGGCATCAGCAATAGTGTCTGGGTTTGTTGTCCGCATGTGGGATGGATCCCCAGGTGGGGCAGCCTCTGGATGGCCTTTCCTTTAGTCTCTGTTCTGCTCTTTGTCCCTGTATTTCCTTTAGACAGGAGCAATTCTGGATTAAAATTATGGAGATGGGTGGGTGGCCCCATCCCTCAACTGGGGGCGGGAGGGGGGGCTTGCCTAACCTCTGGATATGGTTTCGACCTACAGGTTCTCCCTCTCCTTTGTGGGGTATTTCAGCTAAAATCATTCCCTTGGGGTTCTGGGAGGCTCTTGCTTTACTGGCATCTGGAACTTTCTAGTTGCTAACCCCCAGTTCCCCACCCCCCATTGCTACATACTTCTGTTCAATTTCTTGACCCTCTGTACATCTTCTCCATCTCCTCCCATACCTGATTCTTCACCTCTTTTCCCCTCCCTCTCTTCTCTTCCTCCCAAGTTCTTCCCACTCTCTATGTCCCTTGATTATATTGTTCCTTCTTCTAAATAGGACTGAAGCATCCACTCTTTGGCCTTCCTTCCTCTTGAACTTCATGTGAGTTGTATCATGGGTATTCCACAATCTTTGCCTAATATCCACTTATCAGTGAGTAGATACCATGTGTGTTCGTTTGTGACTGAGTTACCTCACTCAGGATTATATTTTCTAGATCTATCCATTTGCCTGTTAATTCTGTGAAGACATTGCTTTTCATAGCTGAGTAGTACTCCATTGTATAAATGTACCACATTTTTTGTATCCATTCCTCTGTTGAGGTGAGGGACATCTAGGTTGTTTTCAGCTGCTGGTTATTATAAATATGGCTGCTATGAACATAGTAGAGCATGTGTCCTTATTAAACCTTGGAGCATATTCTGAATATATGCCCAGGAGTGGTATAGCTGGGTCCTCAGGTAGCACTATGTCCAATTTTCTGAGGAACTTCCAGACTGATATCCAGAGTGGTTGTACCAGCTTGCAATCCCAGCAGCAACGGAGGAGTGTTTTTCTTTCTCCACATGATCGCCAGCATCTGGGAGATGCTGGGAGATGGAAGAACTGGGTTCCGATGATGCCAAGTAGCCTTGGTTTCTGTTGCTTATATTCTTGTGCCTGCCTCTTGCCATCTGGTTTTCTGTGGTGTTTTCTGGCCTTTCTGTCTCTGACTGTGGCTTGTCCCTCCTGTAAGCCTGTGTGTCAGCACTCCTGGGAGACCAGTTCTCTCCTGGTGGGATTTGGGTATGGAGAGCTGTGTCACAAGGTCAGCTCTGGGTGCAGATAGATTCTAGAAGCATCTGGTCTCAGACTGCTCCTCAGTTCCTATGTCCTGAGGGCTCCAGGAGGATCCCTCTTGGGCTGGGTATTTGAGCAGAAGTGGTGGTCTTACCTGTGCTCTCAGGTGTGTCAGCACTCCTGGAAGACCAGCTCTCTTCCAGAGGAATTTGGGTTTGGAGAGCTGTGGCACAGGGTCAGCTCCAGGAGCAGATGGAAACCAGAAGCTCTATATTACTTTTAACTTATTAACAAATATATCCAGTTTTTAAATAATTTTTTACAATATACATCAGTCTTAACATTCTTCTTGTTATCATGAAATTTAGAAAACAATTTTAATGAGTTAATTAAAAATGGAAGACCAGCCGGTGTGGTGGCGCACGCCTTTAATCCCAGCACTCGGGAGGCAGAGGCAGGCGGATTTCTGAGTTCGAGGCCAGCCTGGTCTACAAAGTGAGTTCCAGGACAGCCAGGGCTACACAGAGAAACCCTGTCTCGAAAAACCAAAAAAAAAAAAAAAAAAAAAAAGGAAGACCAAGAGGCTTTATCTAAACACATAAAACATGGTGTTTTAGATATCTAATAGTTATAAGTAGTTAAAATACATTAGTAGTTTTGTGACCAAATTTAAATTAAGTATGTGTTAAAATTTAAGCCATTATGCAGTGTAGGATGACATGGAGTTTTGTTGTTAGAAACAGCATTTACTTTTATTGTACTTAAGAGGTAACAAAGTATGATAAGACATCCAGATCAGGATAGAGTTTGACTTAATTATTCATTTTTAAGCTAATAACAAGGATAACTAATATTTAAAAATATATCATTATGTTGCAATATATTAATCATCTGTAAAACTCTAAAATATCTGTATAAGCCTTAAAGTAGGTTCTTAAATGATAATTTAAAAAGTTATTTAGAGTTACCTCTTACATAGTTCTTGAAAAATCCATTCATTTGATTTTAAAGAGGCAGAAGTAATAAGAAGAAACACATAAACATCTTCAAAGTATTCATATTCATATGTATATTCCCATATATGTGATATGTGTACAAAGGCACAGGCATAAATCATACTTTTAATCTTTGGTATAGAGTTTAGTATTTCAAGGGAGTGCACAGGAACATCATATCCTACAGAAGGAGCAACCATCTCTTAAAGTTAATATATGTCCGCAAGAAATATGGGTCAAGTTAACGTATATCCTCAAGCAATAAAGGCCAGAAGTGGGATAAGGATCAAACAGATAGCATCTAGACCAGTACTGTGTGAGTATGTATATCTTACCCTAAAAGCAGACTTGAAAATGTTTTAATTTAAAAACTCATATTAATCGTCCCCCTCTAAGATGTGGTCCCTTTAAGATGAGTACTCTGGGTTTTATGTCGACATGTATTATGAAAACAACAACAAAACATATAACCATATATATATACACATACATACATAATAGACATTTAATAGCTGGGTGGTCAGCCATGGTGCATGGCTTTAATTCTAGCACCCAGAAGGCAGAGTCCCAGAAACTATCTCAAAAAAAAAAAAAAAAAATCAAAACCACCAAAAAAAAAAAGAAAGAAAAAATTTCAACATTATTATTTGTTTGTATTACATTTCCTATAATCCTCATTGTGAAAAGGAAACAAAATAGAGATCTTCAGTAAACATGTAAATCTATTAATTTATAGATGGTCCAGTACAAAAGCAAACAAAAACACATACATACAAACATAAATACACTTAACAGTTTTATACTAAGAATAGTTTGGCCTACTCAATTATTCTTTTTATATTAAATGTAGAAAAGTGACTTAGAACGTTAAAGAAACAATAAGGGTGGCTGGTGAGATGGCTCAACAGTTAAGAGCTCTAACTGCCCTTCCAAAGGTCCTGAGTTCAAATCCCAGCAACCACATGGTGGCTCACAACCATCCATAATGAGATCTGATGCCCTCTTTTGGAGTGTCCAAAGACAGCTACAGTGTACTTACATATAATAAATAAGTAAATCTTTTTTAAAAAAAGAAATAAGATAAGTCATCACTGGGATAACCATCAAAACAATTTATGAATGATGCAAAACTGCCACAATGTCCTCAAGGCAAGATAGCTGTGTATAATGGTCAAAAGCATAGACAGATGGGAGTGAGAATCCTCTGGCTCAACGTTGTAGCATTCATTAAACAAACTTAGACTTAAAAAATAAACAAGAGTATTTTGAAGAAATAATATGAATTTTTGTTATTCTTTATATATATATGAGATGAACTAGTAGGTATATTTAGATTCTGTTTTCGAAGGAAATCTGATCAATTTTATGTATATGATATTAACTTTTATAGCTTAATGAAATCTAGACCCAACAAATGTTATTTTTTCTTTTCTCCCACTTCTTTTTTCAAGTTTTTTAAATGTTATTTTTTATTTATTTATTTTTAAAAGATTTATTTATTTATTTATTATATGTAAGTACACTGTAGTTGTCTTCAGGCATACCAGAAGAGGGAGTCAGATCTTATTACAGATTGTTGTGAGCCACCATGTGGTTGCTGGGATTTGAACTCTGGACCTTCGGAAGAGCAGTCGGGTGCTCTTACCCACTGTGCCATCTCTCCAGCCCAAATGTTATTTTTAAAACAATAAGCATTTTAAGGTTTATGAAACATTTAACATTTCCAAATATATTATTATTATTTTTAAAAACTTTTTATTGATTCTTTGTGAATTTCATCATGTACCCCAATTCCACTCATCTCCCCATCTCTTCATATCTTCTTTCTGCCCTGGCAACCTCTTCCGTAAAATAAAATAAAATAATAATAATAATAATAATAAATACAGCATAGAAAACATCTCGTTGTGTAAGCTATAGCTTTGATCTACAGGACCAGTCCTTTCACACGCTCCAGCAGTTCAGAGGTGAGGTAGATGTTGGAGTGGCCCAACTCAAAGCCCTGGATCTGAACCTAGGGGATAGCTGAGTTAGTCAGCCTGCCAGCTCTCCTGCACCCACACCACCAGGGTGAGCTCTCCAGCACTGCCCTGGCTAGCTCACCCAGTGCTGCAGCTGGCATGGGGCAGAATCAGCTCTCCTGCTCTCTCTTGAGATTTGGTCTGTTACTATGTATTTAATACTAAATTCTGTACCTGAAGGTCTGGGCCTTGTGCAAACCTTGTTTCTGAATTTAAAACTATTGGCTAAGTAAAAATGGCTACAGTCAATTACTGGAGGGATTAGAGGTAGGCAGGTTTTGAGTTTCCTGACTGGGGGTAGAGAAAAGAGGAGAGAGGAGAACAAGGAGGAGAGGGAGGAAGCACTATGGGAGGAGACAGGAGACATGAGCACAGGGCCAGGAGAAACAGCAAGTGTTTGGGGAACCCCGCTGGGGAGGTAGGCTGGCCAGCTGGCCAGCCTGCTCTCTCTTGAGGTTTGGCACACTTAGATCCCCAGATTCTTGGGTATGGTCCCAGATAGCTTGAATAAAGTCTATAAAGGCTGTACACTGTGTCTGAGTGGGTCTGAGTTAGCATCTGGTGACACTTGGAGATTGCAACTTGTGACCAAGTCGGAGGTTGGTTCAGCAACTTCTCAAAAAGCCAATAAAAAGAGCCAAAATTAAAAATGGAAAGCAGAAAAAGGAGATCTACTCAATGGAGTCACTTTGGGAAGAGGGACAAAGTACTCTAACACACCCCTCAAGTCCGTTTTTAGGGTCCTGAAGTGAGCATACAATTTAAAGAGAGGGCTAAGGATTTCCACAGCTAAGCAGTTCTAGTCACTCCCATCTTTGACTCTTCCTTGTCTAGGTTTTAGTCTCTTCCTCCAGTGTGGCCTGACAAGATACTAGAATTGTGTGAAGTCTCTTTCTGGGAGACAAGTTTACTCTCTGGTTGCTGCTCTTTCCTTCCCTGAAGATGAGAGTCACAGGAAACTCCTTTATTCTTAGCAAGTTTTTATTCTTTCAACAGTCTAATTATCATAGTGACAGACAGTCTCTTTATAATGTCCTTGTATCTGCCACACCAGTTACATGGCAGGGGGGGGTGGTGTCAGATTTTATAAGAAAGAGAGAGGAAAAGAAAGAAAGGAAGGAAGGGAGGAAGGAAGGAAGGGAGGGAGGAAGGGAGGGAGGGAGGGAGGGAAGAAGGAAGGAAGGAAGGAAGGAAAGAAGGAAGGAAGGAAAGAAGGAAGGAAGGAAGAAAGAAAGAAAGAAAGAAAGAAAGAAAGAAAGAAAGAAAGAAAGAAAGAAAGAAAGAAAGAGAGAGAGTCAAGAATGAGAATGTATTGTAGATTCTGTCCTTAGTTTTGGTATAAATGAAACATTTTTAGATATTATTTTTATTTTAGCATATAACTTAATCCACATGGAGTTTTAAAAGAGTTCTTTATTGTAATGAATTACCAATTTTATTAGTTTTTTATGGTTCACTTACATTTTTCATTAATTAATATTTACTTTACATCCCAATCATAGCTTTCTCTCCCTCTTCTCTCCCAGTCCCTCTGCCTCACCTCCCTTCTCCCCAGTACCCTCTCCCTTTCTCCTCAGTGAAGAGGAGGCCTCCTGTGGATATCAACTCCCTTGGCAGATCAAATTGCAGGAGGCCTAACTGTGTCTTCTCCTATTGAGGCTAGACAAGGCAGCCCACCCAGTTTCACATTTTAATTAAAGAATGTTTCCTATTTTATCTTTAAAAATTTTAATCCTTTGGGCAGTGGATCTCAGCCTTCCTAATACTGTGACCTTTTAATATAGTTTCACATGTGGTGACCCTGTACTGGCCAGTTTTGTGTCAACTTGACACAGGCTGGAGTTATCACAAAGAAAGGAGCTTCAGTTGGGGAAATGCCTTCATGAGATCCAGCTGTGGGGCATTTTCTCAATTAGTGATCAAGGTGGGAGGGTCCCTTGAGGGTGGTACCATCTCTGGGCTGGTAGTCTTGGTTCTATAAGAGAGCAGGCTGAGCAAGCCAGGGGAAGCAGTCCCTCCATGGCCTCTGCATCAGCTCCTGCTTCCTGACCTGCTTGAATTCCAGTCCTGACTTCCTTGGTGATGAACAGCAGTATGGAAGTGTAAGCTGAATAAACCCTTTCCTTCCCAACTTGCTTCTTGGTCATGATGTTTGTGCAGGAATAGAAACCTTGACTAAGACAGACCCCCTAGCCATAAAATTATGTCATTGCTACTTTATAGCTGTAATTCTGCTTTGATTTTAATTCATAATGTAAATATTGGATATGCAGAACATCTGACATGGGACCCAAAGGTGTTGTGACCCCCAGGTTGAGAACCAATGCCTTAGGGCATTGTTAAGCACAGGAGATATACCAGTTTGGAGGTAGCAAAAGTTTATATTGTCTTTAGATCTTTCCATTTGTTCAAATACTTGCAAGTTAGTCAGCAACTATCACGCATAAGCCACTGGAGTACCAGACAGCAGTTTCATCTCCAAACACATCCCTATGCATTTGAAGAGGAGAGTCAGGAGACAAAGGCCAAAAGACAATAAATCAATGCATGTCAAAGACAAAGAAAACTAAGACAAACTTTTTAAAAACCAAAATGTCTTTAAAGTTCCAAAAGCAAACAAAATCTGAAAAATGAGTTAAACAGCCAGAATCTAAACTGTCTCTGGAGATTCAAAAGCAAGCAAGTAAACAAGCCAAACTAAATGTCTAGAACAGTTTTTCTAGAGCAAACATTTCAAAGCAAATAAACAAACTAGATCCATTAAACCCCATGCTTAGAGAGCAGATCTAAAGGGGGTCCTACTTAACCAGCTCAGAAACTCCAAAATGGATAGTCAACCAAACCAACGGATGTCTGGAGACCCAGGAAGTACTTACCAACATCAGCGGAGAAGGTAACATCAGGCTGTCTGGACTCCAAGAATGGGTCCTTGCTGGAACCTGGCTTCCATTCGTGTGATTCCTCCAAAAGAAAGATCATTCTCAGAACCCAGATTGGGATCCCTAATTGTCAATGCAAAAACCACAGCTCTAATCTTAAAGGGAATAAGAGATAGTTTATTCTGGAGTAGGTATGAGTGACCGTTATTGGCTTACAGACAATTCCACTCGGCTCCTCCTGGGAGCCTAGCAACAGTGACTTAGCAACAGCTTACATCATCACCTGCTTCCGGGAACAAGCCAGGTGCCTCAGCTTATAAGAAGACTGCTACCCCACACTCTCTCTCCTTCACTCTCTCTTTCTTGTCCCCACATGTTCCTGGCTTGCCTCTCCCTCCTCTCCTTCTCTTTTTACCTTTCTCCCCTCCTTTTTCTGCCCCTTTCCAGCCCTCCCCCTGCCCCTAACAGATCTTCTTTATACGAGGCCTGTTGGATGGTGTGATTCCTCAGAGGGATACCTTGTCTAGGCTCACTAACTGTCCCGTCACCGCCACCACAATCATACCGCAGTATGAAACGTAACAACTGTGGTGGTTTGAATATGCTTGTCCTGGGGAGTGGCACTGTTAGGAGGTATGGCTTTGTTGGAGGAAGTGTGTCACTGTGGGGGTGGACAATGAGACCCTCCTCCTAGCTGCCTGGGAGACAGTCTCTCCTGGATGCAGTCAGGTCAAGAGGCAGAACTCTCAGCTCCTTCTCCAGCACCTTGTCTGCCTGGATTCTGCCGTGCTACCTGCTGTGATGATAATGGACTGAACCTCTGAAACTGTAAGCTACCCCCAATCAAATGTTTGTCTTTATAAGAGTGGCTTTGGTCATGGTGTCTCTTTACAGCAATGGAAACCCTAACTAAGAAAACACAGCTCAGGAACACAGAATTAGGTTAATCAGGGCACGTTTAAAATACATTGTCTATAAGCCTTAGATGCTGTTTGGTGACACTCCTTAGCTTTGGGGTTGATAGGTGCTAGTGGTTTGCTAAATTAATAAACTCTAAAGTGTTTTTATCTCTTAGTCACAGGGCATTAATTCAGACGCAGAGGTAGACTAAGGGTGTCTGTTTTGGAAGCTAGAACTAGCTCAACATAAGCTAATTACCCTTTGGGACTGGAACATTCCAATCTTCCCTCAGTACTAAAATTCTAGTCAGTCAATCTCTGGAGACACAGCTGCTAAAGTTAACATTCACAGGATGAAGTTTATTGGTTCACCCAGTTTCTGGAGCATCCTTATATATGTACAAACATGTAGAAGACAGTCTCAGGGTAAAAGCTGAGAAAGTCAATCCGGAAAGTAAAACATGAAACTGATTCTAAACAAGTTTCCTTCCTAGCATCTCCAGGCGATTTTTCAGGAGAAAAGAAAAAAAAAAGTGTGTATTTGTGTGTGTGTGTGTGTGAACATTTAAGAAGGAATATTGTTATATTAGTCTGGATTTCCTAGAGTAACAATTTATAGAATGACTCTCTCTCTCTCTCTCTCTCTCTCTCACACACACACACACACACACACACACACACGATTTATTAGAAGGACTGACAGGTTGTAGTCCATCTAGCCCAACAATGGCTCTATGTGTATGTCTGTATACTGAAGGTCTAAGAATTCAGTAGTTGCTCAGTCCATGAGACTGGATATCTCAGCTGGTCCTCAGTATATACCATAATCCTGAAGAAGTGGGCTCTAATGCCAATGAAGGAGTGGATTTGCTAGGAAGGGAGGTAAGAAACAGGGATACATACGTACATACATACATAAATACATACAGAGAGAGAGAGAGAAAGAGAGAGAGAGCGCTTCCTTCTTCTATGTCCTTTATACAGACTGTCAACAGAAGGTGTGGTCTAAATTAAAGGTGGGTCTTTCCACCACAAAGATTTGACCTTCTCACTTCAAATGATCCAATTAAGCAAAACAAAACGAGACAAAACAAAACAAAGCAAAGCAAAGCAAAACAAAACAAAAATCCCTCTCAATTGTATCCAGACATTTTGAGTTTTAGTTAATTCCAGATGTAGACAGGTTGATAACCAAGAATAACCATCACAGAAGGTGTTCAAAAGGAAGGAAATATTTAAAGATAAACCACATTCTGGTATTCTAGCCAGTTTTATGTGTAATAATTACTAACTTGCAAGTATTTGGGAAAACTGGAGAAACATTTACTCCTCCAAACTGTTTTACTATACTTGCTAAAGAAAGCCGTGCTTATTTATTTTTCATAATATACTTAGTACCAAATTGGCTTATAAGTAAGTGCTCATGTAAACTAAAGTTGTAAACTTGACCCAGATTTATTTTGGCTCCTAATAAAACTGAAATTTAAAAGAACAAAATAATGGTAAATGAGAAAAAGTCTATTTAATTAATGCAACCACATAGGTAAAATAGAGACAGCTAATGGCTCTAAATCTCTTTGGGGAACAATTAACTTGAGTTTTTAAGTTAGAATTTTAAATCTACTTTTAGGGACAAGATATACATACTCACATAGTTCTGGTCTAGATGCTATCTCCTTGATCCTTATTTTAGTTCTGGTTCTACCACATGGCCCAAATTGCTTGAGACATATATGAACTTTAAGAGGTGTTTGCTCCTGCTGCAGGATATGTTCTTCCTATGAACAATTGCACTTCCTTGAAATACTTAACTCTACTCCAAACATCAAGAAGACAATTTATGTCTGTGCTTTTGTATATGTTTCATATGTGTATGAAAGTGTATGTGAATACAAACATTAAATTATTCTAAGAAAAATTTTTACCTAACAGTTTTTTTAAGACCCTGATTTTAACAACGCCAATATAAATGCCACCTCTTAAGTATTTTTTTAATTGTCATTTCAAAAACCTACTTGGAGGCTTACTAATACATCTTTAGAGTTTAAATAACCTTAATGTTAAGTAGCCTAATTAACCCCACAATGATATATTTAAAATTTTTTCTCCTGTTTTTAGGTTAAAAGTGAAAATTATAGTCATAAATGATAAACTTTATCCTACTTTGGATGCTTTATAAACACTAATAAAAGCAAATACTTTTTCTAATAAAAAGTGTTTCAAGGTACTAATCATAATAATTGAAACATTTAACAAGTAATTAACTTAAATTTATTTAAGAAAACAAAAACTACAAATATAATTTACCTGTGTTTATAATTGTTACGTATCTAAGATATGATGTGTGTGTGTGTGTATGTGTGTGTATGTGGTTTAGAAAAAGCCCCCTGAACTTTCATTTTTAAATGACCTTATTAAAATTGTTATCTGCATTTTACTGTTTTGGTATATGGATTTTAAAAACCTATGATTAAGTTTTAGGGTTTTTTCCCCCTCATTGGACAAAGCCTTTTCTTTTTGGAGGGTCACTGGTTTAACAACAACAAACAACAACAACAACAAGATCTGTTTAGAGAATGATACATACGGTAAATGACAGTTTCTGAAAAAAGGTCTGTGTCTGGCTATGAATGACAAATTCCTGAAAAAGTCTGGATTTGCAGAGAAACTGATGTTCCAATTGAAATTTCAATACTGTGGAGAGACTGGAATCTTGCAGTTTTACAGGCTGTTTATCTGAGATAGTTTTAGCCTTCCTGAAGAGCCTTCTGTTGCCCTACTCAGACTCTGACATCTTTTGATTATAAATAAGACCGTTTAAAATTATTGACTTAGTATATCATTAGCTCCCACCAACCCCAGAACTAAGCGTGATATCAGATAGCATCTTGGCCAGTAGATTAAGCTCCCCCATCTCCTTGTACCTGCCTCTTTGAACCCACTAATGTGTTTTAAACTTGCTTTGATGTATGACTGTCTTTGTCTTGTAAAACTATAAAAATGTCATGAAACTACTTCTCCATTGGAACAGTTTGTAATGACACAGATCTGTTCTCTGGAGACATAGCCACTCAAATGGATCCAAAATAAACTATTACTTATTCCTTTTAAGATAAGAGCTGTAGGGTCTTATAAAAAATTATTTTATGTCTATAAGTACACTGTAGCTGTCTTCAGACACACAGAAGGCATTAGATCCTATTACAGATGGCTGTAAGCCACCATGTGGTTGCTAGGAATTGAACTCAGAACCTTTGGAAGAGCAGTCAGTGCTCTTAACCGCTGAGCCATTTCTATAGCTGTAGTTTTTATGTCAACACTACTTAGAAAACTCCTCGTGAATTAAACTTGTAAAACTTGTTTTAATGGACAAATATTTAAATTTGTTTATAAGACTTGGTCTATTAAATAAACTAATAATGTAAACTAATATTGTAAAAGACTTTTAACTTTGGTTACTAAAATTCAAAATTACCTACAGAGTCTTTCTCAAAGGGAGGGAGGGAGGGGGAAGTGGGATGGGGGACAAGGCAGGGAGGCAGGTTGGACAGGAATTCATTACTTAAAAGAAAAATAAAATCACACAGAAGATTAATTCTTATTAAAAGAACTCGAGTGTATCCAGATAATTTTAACCCATTTCCTAGAAGACAGTGAGCTTTCTCTCATCGTCTGAGAGCACAGGCATGTGAACTTAAAGTAGCTGGATGGTACTCCTCTTAGCTGACAATTGAGTACCGAGTACCCCAAGAACCAAATGTTTCTCTCAATGTTTATATTTCTTAGATTTAATTTTTTATGATATTTAGTTGTTCCACCAATATATCTTTAAGTGATAAAATAATCTTGGTGTTAGAGAAGTTACAAGTGAAGATATAATGTCCTTTCATTTAATTATGCCTTGTAGCTATGACTGCTAGCTTACCCTAAGCCCATACGTTATTCCAAATCTAACATTTAAGAGATCCAAGGTTTTTACTGTCCTATATACACTCATTACACAGTATAGTTTGGATAAAATTTTAAAATCTAGTTTTTAAATATAACTTTAATTCTCTTTACTCTAGCTGTAGATAACCAAAGGTTTAGAATTAGACAAAAGATAGCAATCTTAAATAACAACCCCTATGTTGATTTTTACATTAAGTATTGATGTTTCTAGTTTTAACTATTATCTAAAAAGTTCTATAGTGCAATTATCCAGCCTTTTAAAAAATCATTAAAGAATGTTTGTATTTTACAAATAAAAAGGGAAGACAATACTAAAGTGATTGGAGGTGTCATTTCCAGCCCCTTAAATATGAGTAAGATAGCTCATACAGTACAAATAACTATAAACACAGGGAAATATAGTCAATCTAGGTAAATATGTACATTTTGGTTATTTTAAATACATCTTTCCTTCATTTGTTAGCTTCACTCCATTAGGTCAAATTGTGTCTTTAATTATTTGATTGTAGATATAGTCATCCCAGTTCATGTGCTATGTCAGATAAAGAGCATAAGAAAATCATTCAGATCTGCATCATGAGCAGATGGTTTAACATCATCCAGGATTTTGTTTCTTAGTGGCCTTTACCTGTTACAGGATATTTGATTATTGTATGTAGAAATGCTAATTATTAGCAAGATGTCAAAGCTTAAATAGGTATAGCATTATTCAGTTGCTGTTAGGTGTGTTCTGAAGAGATGCAGTTTAGGCGTGCCTCTAAAAGCCTCCATAGATAAGAATGCTAATGCATGGAAAGTCCCTGTCCATGTTCAGGCAAGTTGCTTGGGAGAAGGCTTGTGTTTCTTGATGTATGACCCCAGACAAAGTCAGCTGGGTGCTCTAGAGCTAACCCACCATAAACTTGAAATGACTTAGCCACTACTGACTTGGCTTGGAGCCTCCCCATCCCCATCCAAGGGTGTAGGGGAGGAGGCAGAGACTTCTTTTATATGTAATTGGACCTTTCATAGTCTGTCTGTCTGTCTGTCTGTCTCTCTCTCTCTCTCTCTCTCTCTCTCTCTCAGAAAAGAGCAACAGAAAAGCAGCTGGCAGGACACAGGCAAAGCACTATTCTAACAAAGAGAACTGAGGAGCCCTTTTGGGTTTGGAGGAGCTCAAGAGAAAGGTAGACTATAGGATAAGGATTGTAAATAGATACTTTGTATGTAATTAAGAAAAGAAAGTTACCTTGCTGAGCCTGCTTTATCCTCAGTTTACACTTCTCCTGTCTTTATTGGTATTAATATCAGATAATTTAAAAGGTTACATTACCTATTACCTATTCTTCTTTCCAGAAGATGCTGTCTTGCTCTACTCAGCCTCTACATCAGATCCTAGCAATGAGTTGCTTAGCTATGTGGGAACTTATGATATTTAATAAATAATATGTGACCCCACTCAAAAAATATTTGGTTGGCTAACAAAGAGGACTGCAAAGGAGAGTTTCCAAAAAGCAGCTTTATTTGCAGAAACTGAGTGACTAGAATTTCAGCACTGTGGAAAGCCTGGAATGTGGTAGGTCCAGAAGCTAAATACCTTATCTTGGGCAAGTATTAGTCTTGCCATGGTGTCAGAACTAATACCCTGTGACTAATGGATAAATATTTATTAATTTACCAGACTGCAAGCTTCTACCAACCTCAAAACTAAGCAGGTTATTCAATAGTATCTTGGGCCTATAAAAAAGATTCCTCAATTTCTATGTACCTACTCCTCTGCTATAACTCCACGGTATTTTAAACTTGCTTTGATTTATGACTTTTTGTTCTATAAAGCTATAATACTTCATGAAACTGTTTCTACATTTGAACATGAATTTGAGGTAAAGTCTGTGTTCCTAGGCCATGGTCACCCAAAATGATTTCAGAAAAACTGTATTTTATTCCCTTAAGGTTAGAGATGTGGTTTTGAGTCAACACTTTTGACCCAAGAAAGAGGAACATTTCTCCAGTTTCCGTGTAAGGCCATTGATCATCATGAGGTATTCTCTCAGACACCTCCACATTAATGGTTGAAAGTAACAAAAGCCTCTCATCTTCAGTGTCTTTCTGATCAGATGCTCATAAATTTCCTATGCTAATGGCCCTGCCCCTTGCTGGCTTCAGCATCTGGGAGAGCAGACCCCGCACCTTGCCTGGGGCAGTGTCTTAGAGCTGGCCCTGGTAGACAAGTTAGTTAGCCTCTAGTCCTCTAGTCCTGTAGCATTCCAATCTCTCCAGAGTATTGGAGTTCTGATATGTCAACCCCTTTCTGTAAGCAATCGTCCTTTTTTGGAGGGGGCTGGGAGTGTTGGTTTTTTTGAGACAGGAATTCTCTGTGTAACCCTGGCTTTCCTGGAACGGGTTCTATAGATGGAGCTGGCATTAAACTCAGAGATCCTCTTGCCTTTGCTTCCCGAATAATCAGTTTAAAGAGGTCTGCCACCACATCCAGGCTCCATCAGTCTTTTCAGGAGCTCTTGTTCACAGGAAGAAAAGTTTAAAAAGGCGTTTGTTGTCAGTTTATAGATGTGAGCTTTAGAGAACGAAGCAAGAGGTCCTGAGAAGCAGGGCACCAGCAAACTGCTGGCCTAGGGTCTTTGTGTAAGACTCATGGCAGGAACTGAAGTGGGGCAATGAGGAGGGGGTGGGTTGGCCACTCCAGTTGTCCCAATCATGACCCTGTCCTATTCTACCTTTTAGTCATGTTCTCATATATAGATTGCAAATATGTTCATTTGAGGGAATAAAGCAATCAAGAAAGCAGAAATCCTTTCTTAAATCCCTGTCTTCTGGCCCAGGCATTGCCTTTCAGCTGCAGTGTTGAAATTAAGCCAAACATGGTGTCTTGTATATAGCAGCAGTTTCTTGCCCAGAAAAAAAAAATCAGATGAAGAAATGGTTGTTCCTATAATAGTTTATATGAAATTAATCATCATGTCTAATATTCCTTGGATTGATGAGAGAGAGAGAAAGGGAGAGGGAGAGAGAGAGAGACAGACATACAGAGACAGACAGACAGACAGACAGAGAGACATAGAGAGACAGACAGACAGAGAGACTGAGAGAGACAGAGAGGGACAGAGATAGAGACAGAGATAGACAGAGACAGAGACAGAGAGGCAGACAGAGAGGGGAGAGGCTTTCGTTGAGTTTCTGTTGCATCTTGGAGATGAAAGGGTTTACTTCATCTGACAGATTCCAGTCTATCACTGAGGGAAGCCAAGGCCAGACCTTAAGGTAGGAGTTTGAAGCAGACGTCACCAAGGAATGCTGCTTGCTGGTTTGCTCCCAGGCCTGCTGAGCTACCCTTTTATAAAACCCAGGTCATAGTACTTCAAATGGTGGGCCTGGGCCTCCTATGTCAAGCAGTAATAAAGACAATGCCCCACATATGCCACAAGCCAATCTGTATAGGCAAATTCTCAATTTATATTCATACTTCCAAGGTGACTGTAGCCTATGTCAAGTTGACAATAAAAACTAGACAGTATACTAATTATTTTCTCCTTTTATTAAAAATACATTTTTCTTACATAATATATCCTGATTATAATTTCTCCTCCCTCTACTCCTCTCAGTTTCTCCCCACCTCTCTTCCCATCCACATTCCTTTTTGTCTTTTTTTTTGGTTTTGGTTTTGGTTTTTGAGACAGGGTTTCTCTGTGTAGCCCTGGCCGTCCTGGAACTCACTCTGTAGACCAGGCTGGCCTCGAACTCAGAAATCTGCCTGCCTCTGCCTCTGGAGTGCTGGGATTAAAGGCGTGCGCCACCACGCCCGGCCTCCTTTTTGTCTTTTAACAGATAACAGTCGTCTAAAGGGTAATAATATTGTACTGCATTGTATTGCATTGTATTGTACTGTACTGTATTGTATTGAATTATTTTAATGATAAAACAAGACTAATGGATAAGAATAGGACAAAACAAACAAGCCAAAAGAAAAAAAATGAGACCAAGGAAAGGCATAGCACAAGAAATAGATATACACACATCACATACTCAGGAATCCCATAAAAACACTAAGCTGGAAGTCATAATATATGCATAAAAGGACCTAGAGAAGAAACATGGAAAGGCTCCAATACAACTTTATGAGACAAGGAACCTCCAAAGATGCCTTTGAATTTGTTTTCTGCTGGTCATTTACTCCTGGGCATGCAGATTACTCTCAAAGAGTAGTTTGTTTCCCCAGTGAGATTCCCTTGGGGAAAAAACAAACTTTCATTTTAAAGTGGTTATCAACTGGAGGTTGCTAGTAGTGGCTTAGGAATGGGGTCATGTGTTCACTTTCTTTTCAGCTCTAGGACCAAATCTGGTACAGACCTCTGCAGGCCCTGTGCATGCTGCCTCAGTTTCTCTGAGTTCATATGTGTGCAGACATTGTTAGTTTACAGGGTCTTGTTTTCTCAATGTCCCTTACCTCCTCTGCTTTGTCTTTTTCTCTCTTTTGAAAGATTTATTTATTTATTTATTTATTTAATGTTTGTGAATACTCTTTAGCTGTCTTCAGACACATCAGAAGAGGGCATTGGATTCCACTACAGATGGTTGTGAGCCACCATGTAGTTGCTGGGAATTGAACTCAGGATCTTTGGAAGAGCAGTCAGTGCTCTTAACTGCTGTGCCATCTCTCCAGTAGTCCCCCTCTGTTTCTCTTCTTTCTTTCTTTCTTTTGTTCTTTCTTTCTTTCTTTCTTTCTTTCTTCTTTCTTTCTTCCTTCCTTTCTTTCTTTCTTTCTTTCTTTCTTTCTTTTTTTAATACAAACATAGACTCTATTAAATGCTGCTCAATCCCCAGTGAAGATCTCTCATTATAAAACAGTTTTCCATACAACTGCAAGGCAAGTGGCTGGAATGGTACTGGTAACAATAAGTGTGAAAAATACCTGACAGGTAAAAACAGACAAACCTTCTACATAGTCAACTCTGAGGACACCTGCTGCAGTTCCTTTAAATAAAGCCAGGCAGTGATAGCTAGCAGTCTGCATCACACTGTGGGAGGGACTCAGAGCTCCACCCTGCAGGCAGGCAGGCCTGGGGACTGGCAGGGTGAGGACTGGGAAGGCCCTGCCTCCAGCCTTGGAGGAGAGGAATGAAGGACGCGAGCCTCGGGTCCACCCGTGGCCTGTGCTGCTCCACACACGCTCCGGGGTGCTGCTGCTGAAGCGGGGATTTGGGAACATCAGGATTTTGGCTTACTTTCCCCCCAACTTTAATACTTTGTGCTTCAGAAGCCTGGAAATGTCAGATGTTGTAAAACCCAGAGTATGGCAGTGTCTTTAATGAGGCTGGGCTCTTGTCCCCCCGCCCACACCTCTCTAGGAGAGAGGTGAGGGAAGGGCAACACCTCTGCTTATCTTACGAGACTCTTTCCTCAACTATACTCAAGGTGTGCAGCACCAAGGTGTGCAGCACAGTGAAAACACATGATAAAGGAAGTGTGCAGAAGACGGCTTCATCTGTGTGTGCAGCACAACTGGGCTCAAGTCGCAACACACGCTTGCCACTCCCACGATCACCTCACTCAACAGAGACAGTGACACAATCCATGATTAGACAGAGTTTACAATATACTGTGGCCGTGATACAGCACAGGGCTATGTTTTAGTCCATAATTGTTTTGCTTTTACGCTTGCCAGGAAAAACTGGCCTCCTAATTATATTATACTGATGAGGTCTGCTCTGAAGTTTTTATATATTCCAAAAAAAAAAAAAAAAAATGTACAAAACTACCGCCCAGCAGGGGGAGCTGATCTTTATTTGGCACTGGTAGTGCTGCAAATACTGTGCATGTTGTAAGATTATTCTGTTTCTCTAGAGCCTTCTTCAGCTGCAGCTCTTCTAGTTTTTTCCATAACTCTTCCCGTTCCAGTTCTTTCTTCTCTTGTGGGAAGCCACATATGCCATTACAAGGTGGTGCTAGCTACCGCTGGCTACTGCGCATAAGTCTGGGTAAACAACCAATGTGTAAAAGTTTTTCACCAAGTCACTGCCTGGCCCTGGGCATGATAATGAGGCTCAGGTGAGGTACTGAGAAAGAATCACCAATCAGATGAGAGACATGCAAATGAGGTATGATAATGAGGCTCTGTGAGGTACTAAGAGAGTATAACCAATCAGATGAGAGACATGCAAATGAGGTATGATAATGAGGCTCTGTGAGGTACTAAGAGAGTATAACCAATCAGATGAGAGACATGCAAATGAGGTAGAATGCATAACCAATCCGGGTGTGAGACACGCCTCTCCTAGACCTATGTAAGTAGCACCAGTTCTGGGCTCGGGGTCTTCTTGCCTATGCAGTCAATGCTCTCCAAATAAACGTGTTGCAGAAGGATCCTGTTGTGGCCTCTGCTTTGCTGGCGAGTAGGGCGCTCACATTCTCTCTCTGTCTTTCGGCTTTGGCTTTGTAGGAACTAGTAACGTCATCAAAAAGCTTGCCTTTCATCTCCATGAGGGTTTTCAGCACATTGCACACCAGTGCTACAATAGGCTGATTCCAGTGTTCTTTGGACATTTTATACAAGCTGGCAAACATGATTGGTAGGATTTTATCAATATTTTCTTCAATCAAATTAAGAATATATTCATTATTCCAGAAGTACAGTGCTCTTTCTGCAACCTGGAAATGAGAGCTGGAGACACACTTGGATATCTGCTTAAAAAGCGGCTCTTCCATTTTTTGAATTGTCTTGGTTCAATGAAATCTAAGATATCTTCAATTTCTCCTAAAACATCACCTCTTTCTGACTGCATGTTTTTGGCCAAAATTTCAGCAGTCCTCTGATCACCGGCTCTGTCAGCGTTGTGTCTTTCTCCAGGAACTGCACAACACAGTACGCCAGCTGTGCGTGAAACAAGGCCAATCCTTTTGCAGTATGCATAGGAATAAGAACCTTCATTAGAAACTGCTTATGTTCTGCTTACACTGGCAATGCAAAGCCATTGATGATACTTTCCAATATTTCAAGGAGCTCACCCACACCATTGAAATGTCCCATTTCATATATAAACCTGAGGAAAATGTTGTTAATCTGCTTTCTGATGAAAGCTCTCAGGCCAAGGAACTTGCCATAAATCCGATGCAGGACGGGTCTTCAGGAAGTCGCGCTCCCGTGGCTCTTCACTATCAAAAAGCTCCAGGAGCTGTTGGACAAACTTCTGATCAATGTATCACTTTGCAATGCTGGGCTGGAAATCAGCACTCTCCAAGAATCTTAAGAAGAATTCATACACCAAGCTGTATGTGAGGCCAAGAGGCCTCAAGTGTGGGGTCATCATTTAAAGTGGCATCTTTGAGCTGGGGCAGGGGGTGCAGCTCCGCCTGGCTGCCCTGGCTGCGGAACTGTGATGAGCCCTGAGAGCGCTTCTGCCTCTGTGCCTTGCGCACCGATTTCCGGGTGAAGCTGTCCACTTTCTCCGAGGCCGAGATAGTGGCGCAGGCAACAGGTGCGGGCGGCGACCACTACGACATCTCGGCGACCCGGGGGCAATCGGCGGAGGACGGGCACAGCGGGCCTGCGCCCCTGTGTCCCGGGCCCCGGCCGCGCCGCGCTCGCGGTCCGCAAGCTGCTCCTCACCGGACAGCGCCTCATTGCCGCATCCCCGCGCCGCGCGGCCGCCTCCCGGGGCTGGCGGAGGGGAGGGCGGGGGCGCGCGGGCCGCACAAGTTACTGACGCCCGGCGACGAGGGCGGGCGGAGGCGAGCCCGAAGTGTGGACCGCTGGGGCGAGCGCGCGGGTACGGACGCCGGGCGCGCCTCACGGCCCCTTAGCGCGCAGAGTCCAAGGTCTTCAGCGGCTGCCGCCTGCGCTGTCCGCCCGGCCGGGAGCCTCCTCCCGGG
Organism: Mus caroli; assembly: GCF_978045245.1. Classification (NCBI taxonomy): domain Eukaryota; kingdom Metazoa; phylum Chordata; class Mammalia; order Rodentia; family Muridae; genus Mus; species Mus caroli. Next base: position 11,444,415 of record NW_028227261.1, on the reverse strand, counting down.
GCTCTTCCATCGCGGGTCCGCCCGAGCTGCCGCCGAGAGCTCGTTCTCCTGTCAGCGATGGCCCCTCATCGCCCGGGGCGGCCACCCGCACCCCGATCCTTGGATCATTGGAGCGTTGCCCTTGCTCAGCCTCCCGCGCCCACCGGCCGCCCACGGAGCACGCCCGGGAAGCAACTGCTACAACTTGAGAGGGTGGCTGGCTCGGGGGAGGGGGGGGTGGGGGACTCTGTGCGCGTGCGTGCGCGCTCCCGCGGCCCGGAGGTCCTGGGGGGGGGGGTGGAGGAAGGCGTTGACTGACAACTTCTGCAGGGTCCCACTAGCCTCCCGAGTGAGTCTCCAGGCGCCCCCCTCTGTTTCTTAAACTCTTGCTGTCTCCTCTTTCATGGGGTTTCCTAGTGGACTGTCAGTCAAAGAAGATATTGCTTGGTAATTCCTACAAGTTTTGTGTCACCATTCCACTAGCATATCTTGTAAGCAGGGTACCTTTGTAGACAGTGGTGCTGTGGCTGGCTTGATGCTTACAAATCTCTTTTAACAGATTATAGAGTACTTTCCTGTAGTATAGATGCTGTGTTGATTTGAATATTCTTGGTTCATAGGAAATGGCACTATTAGGAGTTGTGGCCTTGTTGGAGGAAGTGTGTCACTGTGTAGGTGGGCTTTGAGGTCTCCTCCTATGCTCAGGCTCTATCCAGTATGGATGAGACCTGGCTGCCTGCATAGAAGAGTTTCCTTCTGGCTGTTTTTTGGATCAAAATGTAGAATTCTCAGTTCCTTCTTCAGCACCATGTTTGCCTGCAGGCTGCCATGCTTCCTGCCATGGTGATAATGGACTAAACCTCTGTATTTAGATTAAATGTTTTTTTAATTAATAAGACCCAATTAAATGTTTTCCTTGATAAGTCTTGGTCATGGTGTCTCTTTATAGCAATAAAACCTTAACTAAGACAAATGTCAAAAAGTGTAGAGGGTCTTTAAGATCATGCAGTAGTCAAAATTAGGGACATGATACTCAGGGGTCAGTTAGTTTTAGATCCTGTTCTTTTTGTATTGGGTTGTTTTTTGTTTGTTTGTTTACCAGTTGTTATTATCTGTTGAGATGAGTTGGGATCTCGCTGACCATATCACTTTAGAAGCACTGAAGCCATTTCTCCATGTTGACTATCCCCTTTGGAGAATGAATGTTGAATAGAGTCAAACATCAGGGTTTCCACAGCTTCTCTGACCAAGGAGACAGAGCTGCAGGACCTTAGGAGAGATTCCTCATGATTTCCTGGGACCTGGTTGACCTTGGAAGGCAAAGATCAGAATACAGTGACTTCCATTTAGTTCTGCTGTCCACATTGGTACAGACCTCCCTCTTAGTTACTTTTGGTTGCTGTAATAAAAGACCATGACAAAGACAACTTACAGAAAAAGAGTTTATTTTGTTTTATGGTCCAGAACGGTAATGTGATGCTTCAAATGAAAATGGCCCACATAGGCTCATCTATTTGAATGTTTGGTCTCCAGTTTACAGAACTATTTGGGGGGACTAGGAGGTATGGTCACTGGAGGTGTGTCACTAGGGTTAGCCTTTCAAGTATTAAAAGCCCACACTATCATAGTTAGCCCCCCTTCTCTCTGCTTCATGCTGGTGAATAAGGATATAAACTCTCAGCTACTGCTCCAGTGCCATGTTTGCCTGCTGCTGCTGTGTTCTGCACCATGATGGTCATGGACTCACCCTCTGAAACTGTAAGCTCCCAATAAGCTCTCTTATTAGTTGCCTTGGTCATGGTGTGTTTTCACAGCAATAGAAAAGTAACTAAGAAAGTTAAATGTTCATATGATGGTGACAGGCAGGGCAGCAGGAGCAGGAAGCAGGGCAGCAGGAGCAGGAAGCAGAGAGCTCACATCTTGAACAACTGCAAGCACAAAACAGTGAGTGAACCATAAGTAACATGGAAATTTTAAACACTCATATTCTGCCTCCCATGTCATATCTTAGAACTCCCCAAACAGAATCAGTAACCGAGAGTATCCAAACATTTGAGCCTGTGGGGGACACTGCTATTCAAACTACTGTATTCCACTTCCTGGCCATATCATAATATTTTCTAGGAGCAGAACGTTCCTCAACACTTTTTGTTTCACAAGTTGTATGCTTAGCTAAGTGGGATTTTGCTCTGAGGACAGCCTTCCCTTTGTTCCAGGGCAGAGCAGGGGCTTATTTATTTGTTTGTTTATTCATTTCTTATTTTAGGTGCATGGGTGTTTTGCCTGCATATATATCCGTGTGAAGGTGTTAGAGTTACAGTTTGGGAGCTTCCATGTGGTTGGTGAGAATTGAACCCCAGTCCTTTGAAGGACATCCAGTGCTCTTAACGGCTGAGCCATCTCACCAGCCCCAGAGATGCTCTTGTTAATAGCACTTATGCTCAGCTCTTGGCTGTAATGCTTAGTTCAGTGGTGATCATGTTCTCTTCAAAACTACATTTGTATTTCCTTTTATTCCACTTGCTCCTTTTCATTTATTGCTAATAATATCCATATTGCAGACTAAATATTATGCTTTCTTAAATTGTTTCCATAAAAAAAAAAACATAGTGTGTTACTTTAAATTTACTCTCAGACAATTTTTAGGAAAAGTGCAAAAGGCAGCCAAATTCTTTGCCAATCTCACAGGTGTTGTCTCTAGCTCTGCTGCTGAACTTGTTCCCTCTGAAACCTCATTGGGCCTCCATAATCCACATTGCTACCAATATTACTGTCTTTCTGTTTCCTATAAGGATGGCCCAATAACCACTGCTTACATCATTCAACTGCTTTTATTTTCCACAGTTCCAAAATTTCTTCATTCCTCCAGAACCTAATATGGTTAGGTTCACTACAGCAACGATCGATTCTCTGGGTTGAATTCCTATATTATATTTCTGTAATCATTTAAAAACTATTTCTTAACAAAATCGGGATTTACTTTAAATGTTTAGTTTTACTTAAGCTTTACCTAAATGGAATACTAAAGTTAAAAATAAAAGATTGATGTAGCCTTCTGGATGTTGAATAAACAGATTTGGAGGCTGTAAGAGTTTGAATGAGGATGGCCTCTGTAGATCAGAGGTTTGAACACTTGGTTCAAACACATGCCACACCATGACTGTGGCCACTTATACAAAAACAAATAAATGTTTATTTTGGCTTATGGCCCTCAAGTTTGGAGTTCATAATGGTGCGGATGGCATGGCAGCAGCAGGAAGAGGACCATGCACATCTTGAACTGCAACACAAAGCCAAGTGTGGCATGGAATCTTTAAAATCTCAAATCCCTCTCCAGTCTATAGTAACACATTTCCTCCCACAAGGTCGCCATTACCAAACCTTCCCAAACAGCATCACCAACTGAAGACCAAGTGTTGGAACATCCTTGTTACGCTTAAACAGAGGTCATTCTTGTTCAAACTATTAAAGCCTCCAAGCATGTCTACTCAACACTGAGAACATCAGTTACATCGATCTTGTACTTTCAACTGTAGTGTAACATTTGGATAAAGCTTAAGTAGAACCAAACATTTCAAGTAAATCCTGATTTTGTTAAGAAATAGTTTTTCATTATCTTGATTAGACAGTTTTTAAAATTTTAAATCCTTGTAAATGTTTGTAATTGTATCCTTGTAAAAGAATAGATCATAAGAGAAATATACTGATTTAAATAGAACTTTGTTATTAATAAGTTCAGCTTTGATCTCAGAAAATATTATACATACCATATGTTTCATTATTTATATACCTCATGTAACTTACTAAGACCTTCCATGACGTCTTTAGGCTTCCTAGCTTTTTGATTTTGGACGAACACTTACCATATGAGAAATTGAAGGAGCTAGAGGCAGGTGAATTTCTGAGTTCACGGCCAGCCTGGTCTACAGAGTGAGTTCTAGGACATCCAAGACTACACAGAGAAACCCTGTCTCAAAAACAAACAAACAAACAAACAACAACAACCCCCCCCCCCAATTTTATACTTATATACTTTTAAACATTTTCTTCTCTTATTTACTGGCAATATAAGCCATGATTTTCTAAATGAAAAGAGTTGATACAATATAGGAAACATGTAATATAATATAATATAATATCAATACATATTTCCATGTCTGCAATTGAAAGGTCAAACATGCAATATTTGTTCAGTCCCTGAGAGTAGATGTCTCTGCAGTCTCAATCTAGTGCTGGAATCCCAGGGAGGTCCTACAGAGCTGCCAGTTTTCAGTCTGCTCTGGAATCCCAAAGAAGTAGATTCTAAAACCGGAGACTGAATGGCTCAGGAACAGGATAGATAAACTTGCCAGTGAAAGTGAAGGCCGGCAGGAAAGAGGCAAAGCTTCCCACTTCCATGTTTTAATATGAGCTACCACCAGAAGGTTTATGGTAGGTCTTCTGAATTCAAGTTGTCTGATTAAGGAAATCCCTCATCGGAATCTTGGATTTTAGTTGCTTTCAGATGCAGTCACATTGACATCAAAGATTAGACTTCATGCCAGGCTTGAGTTTAAAAAAAAATAGTGAGAAATGTGGAATAGCCAGGAAAATCAATAGAGCTGAGAATCAGCAGTAGCATACACTCCTCAATTCAAGAACTACTTTGGTTTGTAAGAACCAATTGAAAGCTTCCTGGGAACTAGCATCCTATTCCAGATATACCTTAATGGCAAGGACTCAACTTCCTGACAGGCAAGGTCAGTCCCTCAAAGGATCTAAATCTGGAGAAGTCAAGCTTTACTTTTAAAAAAATGTATTCCTTGACATAACAAAAATAGGATTGTCTATTTCAGATATGGCATCATTTTTTTTTTTCTGTAAGGATTTGGAGCTATCAAGTGGAGTTCCAAAAAGAAAAAAACTGTCTATTCTGACCTATGACTGATAGATAATCCCCTAAATTTCCCTTAGAGCACAGGAGACATATTAAGTAAAATAATCCATCAAAATCAGAAGCCCTATGCTAAATGTAGTGGTTGAAAAAGAAAGGCCTGATAGGCTCTTAGATTTGAATATTTGATCACCAGGCAGTGGCATTATCTGAAAGGCTTAGGAGGGTGGCTTTGTTGGAGAAAGTGTATTATTGGAGATAGGCTTTGGTGTTTTAAAAAAACCTAAGGAAGGCCCATTGGCTCTTTCTACCTACTGCCTACAGAACTGGATAATGAACTCTCAGCTACCATGTTTGCCTGTATGCCACCAGAATCTCTACCATGATAATGTACAAAACCTCTATCTCATTGATTTTCCCAAAGAACCAGTTTCTGGTTTTGTTGATTCTTTGTATAGTTCTTTATGTTTCTACTTGGTTGATTTTAGCCCTGAATTTGATTATTTCCTGCCTTCTACTCCTCTTGGGTGTATTTGCTTCTTTTTGTTCTAGAACTTTCAGGTGTGCTGTTAAGCTACTAGTGCATGCTCTCTCCAGTTTCTTTTTGGAGGCACTCAGAGCTATGAGTTTTCTTCTTACAACTGCTTTCATTGTGTCCCATAAGTTTTGGGTATGTTGTACCTTCATTTTCATTAAATTGTAAAGTCTTCAATTTCTTTCTTTATTTCTTTCTTGACCAAGTTATCACTGAGTAGAATGTTGTTCAGCTTCTACATGTATGTGGGCTTTCTGTTGTTTTTGTAGCTACTAAAGACCAGCCTTCGTCCATAGTGATCTGATAGGATGCAGGGGATTATTTCAATCTTCTTGGATCTGTTGAGGCCTGTTTTGTGACCGATTATATGGTCATTTATGGAGAAGGTACCATGAGGTGCTGAGGAGAAGGAATATCCTTTTGTTTTAGGATAAAATGTTCTATAGATATCTGTTAAATCCATTTGGTTGCTCTTCCGGTCAGAAAAGCACCAGGGCAGCTAGGGCGCAGGGTCGGCTGACACTTGCCAGCTACCCACAACACCCGCCACAGGATCTTAAGATTTCTGGTGAGTGGAACACAGCTTCTGCTCCAATCCAATTGCGCGTGGGACCTGAGACTGCATTAGTTAGGGAAGCAGAAACCAGCCTGAGTAGGGCCACAGGCCTCATCCGGCCGGATCAGCGCCAGGGTAGCTAGAGCGCAGGGTTGCCTGACACCCGCCAGCTACCCACGACCCCCGCCACAGATTTTGGGACTGCTGGTGAGTGGAACACAGCTTCTGCTCCAGTCCAATCACGCGGGACCTGAGACTGCTCTGGTTGGGGAGAGAGAAATCCGGCCTACATAGGGCCACAAGCCTCTTCCAGTCAGAAAAGCACCTGGGCAGCTAGGGCGCAGGGTCGGCTGACACTCGCCAGCTACCCACAACACCCGCCACAGGATCGTAAGACTTCTGGTGAGTGGAACACAGCTTCTGCTCCAATTCAATTGCTCGCGGGACCAGAGACTGCATTAGTTAGGGAAGCAGAAAACCGGCCTGAGTAGGACCACAGCCCTCTTCCGACTGGAACAGCACCGGGGTACCGCCAGCTACCCACGACCCCCGCCACAGGATCTTGAGACTGCTGGTGAGTGGAACACAGCTTCTGCTCCAATCTTTAAACAGTGACAACGATAACAACTAACCCCAGAGATTACCAGATGGCGAAAGGTAAACGTAATAATCTTACTAACAGAAACCAAGACCACTCACCATCATCAGAACCCAGCACCCCCACTTCGCCCAGTCCAGGGCACCCCAACACACCGGAAAAGCTAGACACGGATCTAAAAGCATATCTCATGATGATGGTAGAGGACATCAAGAAGGACTTTAATAACTCACTTAAAGAATTACAGGAGAACATGGCTAAAGAGTTACAAGTCCTTAAAGAAAAACAGGATAACACAATCAAACAGGTAGAAGTCCTTAAAGAAAAACAGGATAACACAATCAAACAGGTAGAAGTCCTTAAAGAAAAACAGGAAAACACATCCAAACAGATGATGGAAATGAACAAAACCATACTAGACCTAAAAAGGGAAGTAGACACAATAAAGAAAACCCAAAATGAGGCAACACTGGAGATAGAAACCCTAGGAAAGAAATCTGGAACCATAGATACGAGCATCAGCAACAGAATACAAGAGATGGAAGAGAGAATCTCAGGTGCAGAAGATTCCATAGAGAACATCGGCACAACAATCAAGGAAAATGTAAAATGCAAAAAGATCCTAACTCAAAACATCCAAGAAATACAGGACACAATGAGAAGACCAAACCTACGGATAATAGGAGTGGATGAGAATGAAGATTTTCAACTCAAAGGACCAGCAAACATCTTCAACAAAATTATAGAAGAAAACTTCCCAAATCTAAAGAAAGAGATGCCCATGAACATACAAGAAGCCTACAGAACTCCAAATAGACTGGACCAGAAAAGAAATACCTCCCGACACATAATAATCAGAACAACAAATGCTCTAAATAAAGATAGAATACTAAAAGCAGTAAGAGAAAAAGGCCAAGTAACATATAAAGGCAAGCCTATCAGAATTACACCAGATTTTTCACCAGAGACTATGAAAGCCAGAAGATCCTGGACGGATGTTATACAGACACTAAAAGAACACAAATTCCAGCCCAGGCTACTATACCCAGCCAAACTCTCAATTAACATAGATGGAGAAACCAAAGTATTCCACGACAAAACCAAATTCACACATTATCTCTCCACGAATCCAGCCCTTCAAAGGATAATAACAGAAAAAAACCAATACAAGGACAGGAACCACGCCCTAGAAACAACAAGAAGGTAATCCCTCAACAAACCTAAAAGAAGACAGCCACAAGAACAGAATGCCAACTTTAACAACAAAAACAACAGGAAACAACAATTACTTTTCCTTAATATCTCTTAATATCAATGGACTCAACTCCCCGATAAAAAGACATAGACTAACAAACTGGCTACACAAACAAGACCCAACATTTTGCTGCTTACAGGAAACTCATCTCAGAGAAAAAGATAGACACTACCTCAGAATGAAAGGCTGGGAAATAATTTTCCAAGCAAATGGTATGAAGAAACAAGCTGGAGTAGCCATTCTAATATCTGATAAGATTGACTTCCAACCCAAAGCCATTAAAAAAGACAGGGAGGGACACTTCATACCCATCAAAGGTAAAATCCTCCAAGAGGAACTATCAATCCTGAATATCTATGCTCCAAATACAAAGGCAGCCACATTCATTAAAGAAACTTTAGTAAATCTCAAAGCACACATTGCACCTCATACAATAATAGTGGGAGACTTCAACACACCACTTTCACCAATGGACAGATCATGGAAACAGAAACTAAACAGGGACACAGAGAAACTAAGAGAAATTATGAATCAAATGGATCTGGCAGATATCTACAGAACATTCTATCCTAAAACAAAAGGATATACCTTCTTCTCAGCACCTCATGGCACCTTCTCCAAAATTGACCACATAATTGGTCACAAAACAGGCCTCAACAGATACAAAAATATTGAAATTGTCCCATGCATCCTATCAGATCACCATGGACTAAAGCTGATCTTCAATAACAAAATAAATAATAGAAAGCCAACCTTCACGTGGAAACTGAACAACACTCTTCTCAATGATACTTTGGTCAAGGAAGGAATAAAGAAAGAAATTAAGGACTTTTTAGAGTTCAACGAAAATGAAGCCACAACATACCCAAACTTATGGGACGCAATGAACGCATTTCTAAGAGGAAAACTCATAGCTCTGAGTGCCTCCAAAAGGAAACTAGAGAGAGCACACATTAGCAGCTTGACAACACACCTAAAAGCACTAGAACAAAAGGAAGCAAATTCACCCAAGAGGAGTAGACGGCAGGAAATAATCAAACTCAGGGGTGAAATCAACCAAGTGGAAACAAGAAAAACTATTCAAAGAATCAACCAATCAAGGAGCTGGTTCTTTGAGAAAATCAACAAGATAGATAAACCCTTAGCCAGACTCACTAGAGGGCACAGGGAAAGCATCCTAATTAACAAAATCAGAAATGAAAAAGGAGACATAACAACAGATCCTGAAGACATCCAAAACACCATCAGATCCTTCTACCAAAGGCTATACTCAACAAAACTGGAGAACCTGGATGAAATGGAGAAGTTCCTAGACAGATACCAGGTACCTAAGTTGAATCAAGATCAGGTTAATGATCTAAACAGCCCTATATCCCCCAAAGAAATAGAAGCAGTCATTAATAGTCTCCCAACTAAAAAAAGCCCAGGACCAGATGGGTTTAGTGCAGAGTTCTATCAGACCTTCAAAGAAGATCTAATCCCAGTTCTTCACGAACTATTCCACAAAATAGAAACAGAAGGTACTCTACCCAGCTCATTCTATGAAGCCACAATTACTCTGATACCTAAACCACAAAAAGACCCAACAAAGATAGAAAACTTCAGACCAATATCCCTTATGAATATTGATGCAAAAATCCTCAATAAAGTTCTTGCTAACCGAATCCAAGAACACATCAAAACAATCATCCATCCTGACCAAGTAGGTTTCATCCCAGGGATGCAGGGATGGTTCAATATACGGAAATCCATCAACGTAATCCAGTATATAAACAAACTCAAAGACAAAAACCACATGGTCATCTCGTTAGATGCGGAAAAAGCATTTGACAAGATCCAACACCCATTCATGATAAAAGTCTTGGAAAGATCAGGAATTCAAGGCCCATACCTGAACATGATAAAAGCAATCTACAGCAAACCAGTAGCCAACATCAAAGTAAATGGTGAGAAGCTTGAAGCAATCCCTCTAAAATCAGGGACTAGACAAGGCTGTCCACTTTCTCCATACCTATTCAACATTGTACTTGAAGTCCTAGCCAGAGCAATTCGACAACAAAAGGAGATCAAAGGGATACAAATTGGAAAAGATGAAGTCAAAATATCACTTTTTGCAGATGATATGATAGTATATATAAGTGACCCTAAAAATTCCACCAGAGAACTCCTAAGCCTGATAAACAGCTTCGGTGAAGTAGCTGGATATAAAATTAACTCAAACAAATCAATGGCCTTTCTCTACACAAAGAATAAACAGGCTGAGAAAGAAATTAGGGAAACAACACCCTTCTCAATAGTCACAAATAATATAAAATATCTTGGCGTGACTCTAACTAAGGAAGTGAAAGATCTGTATGATAAAAACTTCAAGTCTCTGAAGAAAGAAATTATAGAAGATCTCAGAAGATGGAAAGATCTCCCATGCTCATGGATTGGCAGGATCAACATTGTAAAAATGGCTATCTTGCCAAAAGCAATCTACAGATTCAATGCAATCCCCATCAAAATTCCAAATCAATTCTTCAACAAATTAGAAAGTGCAATCTGCAAATTCATCTGGAATAACAAAAAACCTAGGATAGCAAAAACTCTTCTCAAGGATAAAAGAACCTCTGGTGGAATCACCATGCCGGACCTAAAGCTCTACTACAGAGCAATTGTGATAAAAACTGCATGGTACTGGTATAGTGACAGACAAATAGACCAATGGAATAGAATTGAAGACCCAGAAATGAACCCACACACCTACGGTCACTTGATCTTCGACAAGGGAGCTAAAAACATCCAGTGGAAGAAAGACAGCATTTTCAACAAATGGTGCTGGCACAACTGGTTGTTAACATGTAGAAGAATGCGAATCGATCCATTCCTATCTCCTTGTACTAAGGTCAAGTCTAAGTGGATCAAGGAACTTCACATAAAACCAGAGACACTGAAACTTATAGAGGAGAAAGTGGGGAAAAGCCTTGAAGATATGGGCACAGGGGAAAAATTCCTGAATAGAACAGTAATGGCTTGTGCTGTAAGATCGAGAATTGACAAGTGGGACCTCATGAAACTACAAAGCTTCTGCAAGGCTAAAGACACCATCAATAAGACAAAAAAACCACCAACAGATTGGGAAAGGATCTTCACCTATCCTAAATCAGATAAGGGACTAATATCCAATATATATAAAGAACTCAAGAAGGTGGACTCCAGAAAGTCAAATAACCCCATTAAAAAATGGGGCTCAGAACTGAACAAAGAATTCTCACCTGAGGAATACCGAATGGCAGAGAAACACCTGAAAAAATGTTCAACATCCTTAATCATCAGGGAAATGCAAATCAAAACAACCCTGAGATTCCACCTCACACCAGTCAGAATGGCTAAGATCAAAAATTCAGGTGACAGCAGATGCTGGCGAGGATGTGGAGAAAGGGGAACACTCCTCCATTGTTGGTGGGATTGCAAGCTTGTACAACCACTCTGGAAATCAGTCTGGCGGTTCCTCAGAAAATTGGACATAGTACTACCGGAGGATCCAGCAATACCTCTCCTGGGCATATATCCAGAAGATGTCCCAACCGGTAAAAAGGACACATGCTCCACTATGTTCATAGCAGCCCTATTTATAATAGCCAGAAGCTGGAAAGAACCCAGATGTCCCTCAACAGAGGAATGGATACAGAAATTATGGTACATTTACACAATGGAGTACTACTCAGCTATTAAAAAGAATGAATTTATGAAATTCCTAGCCAAATGGATGGACCTGGAGGGCATCATCTTGAGTGAAGTAACACAATCACAAAAGAACTCACACAATATGTATTCACTGATAAGTGGATATTAGCCCAAAACTTAGGATACCCAAGATATAAGATACAATTTGCTAAACGCATGAAACTCAAGAAGAATGAAGACCAAAGTGTGGACACTGTACACCTTCTTAGAATTGGGAACAAAACACCCAGGGAACGAGTTACAAAGTTCGTAGCTGTGATGAAAGGAGACTGCCGTATCCAGGGATCCATCCCATAATCAGCTTCTAAACACTGACACCATTGCATACACTAGCAAGATTTTGCTGAAAGGACCCAAATATAGCTGTCTCTTGTGAGACGATGCTGGGGCCTAGCAAGCACAGGAGTGGATGTTCACAGTCAGCTATTGGATGTATCACAGGGCTCCCAATGGAGAAGCTAGAGAAAGTACCCAAGGAGCTAAAGGGATCTGCAACCCTATTGTTGGAACAACATGATGTACTAACCAGAACCCCGGAGCTCTTGTCTCTAGCTGCATATGTATCGAAGGATGGCCTAGTCGGCCATCAATGGAAAGAGAGGCCCATTGGACTTGCAAACTTTATATGCCCCAATATAGGGGAATGCCAGGGCCAAAAGAATGGGAATGGGTGGGTAGGGAAGTGGGGGCGCTATGGGGGACTTTTGGGATAGAATTGGAAATGTAATTGAGGAAAATATGTAATAAAAATATTAAAAATAAAAAAAATAAATCCATTTGGATTATAACTTCTGTTAGTTTCACTGTGTATCTGTTTATTTTGTGTTTCCATGATCTGCCCATTGCTGAGAGTGGGGTGTTTAAGTCTCCCACTATTATTGTGTGAGGTGTAATGTGTGCTTTAGTAAAGTTTATTTTATGAATGTGAGTGCCCTTGCATTTGAAGCATAGATGTTCAGAATTGAGAGTTCATCTTGGTAGATTTTTCCTTTGACAAGTATGAAGTATCCTTCCTTATCTTTTTTGATAACTTTTGGTTGAAAGTTGATTTTATTTGATATTAGAATGGCTACTCCAACTTGTTTCTTGGGGCCATTTGCTTAGAAATTTGTCTTCCAGCACTTAACTCTGAGCAAGCATCTGTCTTTGACACTGAGGTGACTTTCCTGTATGCAGCAAAATATTGGGTCCTGTTTACATATCCAGTCTGTTATTCTATGTCTTATATTGGGAAGTTGAGTCCAATAATGTCAAGAGATATTAAGGAAAAGTGCTTGTTGCTTCCTGTTATTTTTAATATTTTTTTTTTGTGTTTGTGTGGCTATCTTCTTATGGGTTTGTTGAAAGGTTGCTTTCTTACTTTTTCTAGGGTGTAGTTTCCCTTCTTGTGTTGGAGTTTTCAATCTTTTATCCTTTGTAGGGCTGGATTTGTGGAAAGGTATTGTGTACATTTGTTTTTGTCATGAAATATCTTGGTTTCTCCACCTATGGTAATTGAGAGTTTTGCTGGGCATAGTAGCCTGGGTTGGTATTTCTGTTCTCTTAGGGACTGTATGACATCAGCCCAGAATATTCTAGCTTTCATAGTCTCTGGTGAGAAGTCTGGTGTAATTCTGATACATCTGCCTTTATGTTACTTGACCTTTTTCCCTTACTGGTTTTAATATTATTTCTTGGTTTTGTACATTTGGTGTTTTGACTATTATGTGATGGGAATTTCTTTTCTGGTTCAATCTATTTGGAGTTCTGTAGGCTTCTTGTATGTTCATGGGCATACATGTCCCTTTCTTTAGGCTAGGGAAGTTTTCTTCTATAATTTTATTGAAGATATTTACTGGCCCTTTAAGTTGGGACTCTTCACTCTCTTCTCTACCTATTATCCTTAGGTTTGGTCTTTTCATTGTTTCCTGGGTTTCCAGGATGTTTAGTGTTAGCAGCTTTTTGCTTTTTGCATTTTCTTTTACAGTTGTGTCAATGTTTTCTATGGTGTCTTCTACACCTGAGATTCTCTCTTCTATTCTGTTGGTGATGCTTGTATCTATGACTCCTGATCTCTTTCCTAGGTTTTCTAACTCCAAGGTTATCTCCCTTTGTGATTTCTTTATTGTTTCTATTTCCATTTTTAATCCTGGATGGTTTTGTTCAATCCCTTCCCCTGTTTGGTTGTGTTTTGCTGCTATCTTTAAAGAGAATTTTGTGTTTTTTCTTTAAGAGCTTCTACCTGTTAACCTGTGTTCTTCTGTATGTCTTTAAGGTAGTTATTTATATCCTTCTTACAGTCCTCTATCATCATCATGAGATGTGATTTTAAACAGAGCCTTGCTTTTCCTGTGTGTTGGGGTATTCATGGCTCACTGTGGTAGGAGAACTAGGTTCTAATTATGCCAAGTAGCCTTGGTTTTCTGTTGCTTATGTCCTTGCCCTTGCCTCTTGCCATCTGGTTATCTCTAGTGTTAGCTGGTCTTTCTGTCTCTGACTGTGTCTTGTCCCTCCTGCAAGCCTGTGTAACTCCTGGGAGACTAGTTCTCTCTGGGAAAAATTTGGGTAATTGGGGCTATGGCACAGGGTCAGCTCTGGGATGCAGATGAAAACCAGAAGGATCCTGTCCCAGGCTGTGCCTTGGTTCCTGTGTCCTGATCGCTCTGGGTGGGTCGCTCTTGGGCCAGGATTTTGAGCAGACGTTGTGGTCTTCCCTGTGCTCACAGGTGCATTGGCGCTCCTGGGAGTTCAGTTCTTTCCTGACAGTATTTGGGTATGGATCACTGTGGCACAGGATCAGCTCCCAGTGCAGATGGAAACTGGAAGGATCCTGTCCCCGGCTGTTCCTCGGATCCTGTGTCATGAGGGCTCTGGGCTGGTCCCTCTGAGCATAAGTGGTGGTCTTACTTGTGCTCACAGGTGTTTCCACACTCCTGAAAGACCAGTGTTTTCCTGGAGGTATTTGGCTATGGAGCGCTATTGCATCCCTTACATCTTTTAAGATCACCATGGATTAAAGCCTAACTTCAACAACAATAGAAACAACAGAAAATCTACAAATTCATGGAAACTGAATAACTCTCTACTGAATGATTACTGGGTCAAGGAAGAAATAAAGAAGTAAATTAAGCTTTCTAGAATTTAATGAAAATGAGGGCACAGCATATCCAAACTTATAGAGAGCAATGCTAAGAGGAAAGTTCATAGCACTAAATGCTTTCATTTAAAAAGTGGAGAAAGCTCAACTAACAGTGGCAAACCTGAAAGCTGAAAGCTTTAGAACAAAAAGAAGCAAACACACTAAAGAGGAGTAGAAGACAAGAAATAATCAAACTCAGGGCTGAAATCAATCAATTAGTAGCAAAGAATCAACAAAGAAAAGAAAAGTAACAAAGAATCAACATAACTAAGAGATGATTCTTTGAGAAAAATCAACAAGCTAGATAAACTCTTAGCCAAACCAACTGTAAGGCAGAGAAGAAACAGTATCCAAATTATCAAGATCAGAAATGAAAAGGGAGATATAACAACAGAAACTGAGGGGAAAAAAAAAAAAACACCACAAGATTCAAAAGCCTGTACTCCACAAAACTGGAAAATCTAAATGAAATGGATGATTTTCTAGACAGGTACCATTTACCAAAGTTAAATCAAGATCAGGTAAACTAACCAGTCCTATAAGCCCTAAGGAAATATAAACAGTCATTAAAAGTTCCACAAGAAAAATAAAAAAAACCCAGGGTTATAGGGTTTTAGCACAGAATTTTACCAGAATTTCAAAGAAGAGCTAATACCAATTCTCCTCAAACAATTCTATAACATGGAAACAAAAGGAACATGGCCAAATTCATTCTATGAGGCAACAGTCACACTGATACCTAAAGCACACAGACTCAATAAAGAAAATTTCAGACCAATTTCTTTTATGAACATGGATGCAATAACTGAAAGAAAAAGATCATGTGATCATCTCATTAGATGCTGAAAAAGGCTGTGACAAAATATAACACCCCTTCATGTTAAAAGTCTTGGAGAGATCATGAACACAAGATATATACTGAAACATAATAAAAGCAAGAAATAGGGCTGGAGGGATGGCTTAGTGGTTAAGACCACCGGCTGCTCTTCTGAAGGTCATGAGTTCAAATCCCAGCAACCACATGGTGGCTCACAACCATCCGTAATGAGATCTGACACCCTCTTCTGGTGCATCTGAAGACAGCTACAGTGTACTTAGATATAATAATAAATAAATCTGAAAAAAAAAAGCAAGACACAGCAAGCCAATAGCTAATATCAAACTAAATGGAGAAAACCTTAACGCAATCCCACTAAAATCAGGGACAAGACAAGGCTGCCCACTCACTATCTATTCAATATAGTATTTGATGTTCTAGCTAGAGCAATAAGACAACAAAAATAGATCAAGGGAATATAAATCAGAAAGAAAGAAGCCAAAGTATCATTATTCACTGACGATATGATAGTGTACATAAGCACACCCAACCCCTGCCCACTGAAGTACCAGGGAACTTCTTCAGCTGATAAATACCTTCAGCAAAGGGGCTAGATACAAAATACAAAGAAATCAGTAGAGGTCTTATACAAATGACAAAAAGTCTGAGAAAGAAATTAGGAAAACAACACCTTTCACAATGGCCACAACTAATATAAACTATCTTTGTGTAACTCTAACCAAGTAAGTGGAAGACCTGTAGAAAAAGAACTTAAAGTTTCTGAAGAAACTTTGTAAAATAGTAAAATGAGCTTCTTGCCAAAAGCAATCTACAGATTCAATGCAATTCCCATCAATTTCAACACAATTTTTTTACAGTCCTTGAAATAGCAATTCTCAACTTTGTATGGAAAAATAAAAAACCCAGGACAGCTAAAACAATATTGAATAATAAAATAACCACCACCCCTGATCTCAAGCTGTACTACAAAGCAATTGTGATAAAAAAAAAACAAAAACCTGTACGGTATTAGTACAGAGACAGACAGGTTGATTAATGGAATCGTATCAGAGACCAGAAATAAACTCACACACCTATGGACACCTGATTTTTGAAAAGGAAGCCAAAACTATGTAATGGATAAGAGAAAGTATCAACAAATCGTGCTCGTCTAACTGAGTGTCTGCATGTAGAAGAATGCAAATAGATCCATATTTATCACCTTACGCAAAACTCAAGTCCAAGTGGATCAAGAATCTCAATGGAAAACAGGATACACTAAATCAAATAGAAGAGAAAGTCGGAAATAGCATTTAACAAACTGGACAGGAGACTACTTCCTCAACGGAATACTAGTTGCTCAGGCTCCAAGATCAACAATTGATAAATGGGAACTCGTGAAACTGAAAATCTTCTGTAAAGCCTACAGATTGGAAAAAGATCTTTACTAACAGATGTCTGACAGAGGGCTAATATCTAAAATATATAAGAGACTCAAGAATTTATACTGTAACAAATCAAATAACCCAATTTAAAAATAGAATACAGATCTAAACAGAATTTTCAACAGGGAAATCTTGGATGGACAAGAAGCACCTAAAGAAAACTTCAACATCCTTAGTCCTCAAGGAAATGCAAATCAAATGACACCAAGATTCTATCTTACAGCAATTGGAATGACTGAGTTCTAAAACTCAAGTGATATCACATGCTAGCAAGGATTTAAAGAAATTTGAACACTCATTTATTGTTGGTGGGAATGCAAACTTGTATAACGACTCTGGAAATCAATCTGGCAGTGGAAGTAGTTCTACCTCAAGACCCAGCTATACGGCTCCTGGGCATTTACTCAAAAGATGATCCACCATACCACAAGGACATATGCTCTATGATGTTCATAGCAGCTTTATTAGTAATATCCAGAAACTGGAAACAACCCAGATGTCCCTAAAACACCGAGTGGATAAAGAAAATGTGGTTATTTCCATAACTGAATACTACTCTACTATTAAAAACAAGGACATCATGAATTTTTAATGAATAGAACTAAAAAAATATTATCCTGAGTGACCTAGTTTTCCAGACCCAGAAGAACATACATGGTATGTACTTACTAATAATTGTATATTAGCCATAAAGTACAGGATACTCAGGATATACCCCACAGACCCAAAGAAGCTAAACAAGAAGGAAGGCCCATGTGAGGATGCTTGAATCTCAGAATGGGGAATAAAATAGTTATAGGAGGCAGAGGAAGGGAGGGAACTTCGGGGTGGTTTTGCAGGGAAATGGGAGGGTCAGGATTAAGTGTAGGGAGAGACAGGAGAGAGGGCCAGAACATCCAGAGAATGACTTGAAATTTGCAGCTGCCAGTAGTAGAGACTGGAGATTGGGCAGAATCTCAAGGATGTGCCAGAGACCTGGGATAGTAGAAGCTCCCAGGAGTTAGTCAGATGACCTTAGAAGTATAACAATGGGTATATGGCAGGACCCCCAGTGGAGGGGTAAGGGTACCAACCCACCAAATTTATCCTGTTTACAAGAAATGCAGGGACAAAGATGGAGCAGAGATTGAGGAAATAGTCAACCAATAACTGGCCCAGCTTGAGCCCCATCCATGGGCAAGCACCAGTCCCTGATACTATTAATGATAGTCTGCTATGCTTGCAGATAGGAACCTGGCATAACTGTCCTCTGAGAGGCTCTACCTAGCAGTGGACTAAAAGAGATGCAGATACCAACAGCCAAATATTGGACAGAGGTCAGGAACTCTTATGGAAGAGTTGGGGAAGGATTGAAGGTCCTGAAGGGGATAGGAACTCCACAGGAAGAAAAACAGCAAACTAACTTAGACCCTTAGGAGCTTTCAAAGACTGAACCACTAACCAAAGAGCATACATGGGCGAGACCAAGTCCCCCAGACCCCATACACACACATGTAACAGATGTCTCCATGTGGGTTTCCGAACAACTAGAGCAGAGGCTGTCCCTAAAGCTGTTGTCTGGCCTCAGTGGGAGAGGATGAGCCTAACTCTGCAGAGTGGGAGGATACTCAGGGAATGGGGGGCACCCTCTCAAAGGAGAAGGGGAAGGGGCATGAGGGGAGTGACCTTATGGGGGAGGGACTAGGAAGAGGGGACATTTATTGGGATGTAAATTTTTAAAAAAGATATGCATTTACTTTATCACATGACTATAGGAACATCCAGAATACATTTCATAAATATGGTCACCCTTCTTTTTTTTAAATTCGATATTTTCTTTATATACATTTCAAATTTCAAATGCTATCCCAAAAGTTCCCTATACCCTCTCCCTGCCCTGCTCCCCTACCCACCCACTCCTGCTTCTTGTCCCTGGCATTCCCCTATACTGGGGCATATAAAGTTTGCAATACCAAGGGGCTTCTCTTCCCAGTGATGGCCGACTAGGCGATCTTCTGCTACATATGCAGCTAGAGACACAAGCTCTGGGGGTACTTGTTAGTTCATATTGTTGTTCCTCCTATAGGGTTGCAGACCCCTTCAGCTCCTTGTGTACTTTCTCAAGCTCCTTCATTAGGGGCCCTGTGTTCCATCACATTGTGAGCATCCACTTCTGTATTTGCCAGGCACTGGCATAGCCTCATACGAGACAGCTATTCGAGGATCCCTTCATCAAAATCTTGCTGGCATATGCAATAGTATCTGGGTTTGGTGGCTGATTATGGGACGGATCCCCAGGTCGGGTAGTCTCTGGGTAGTCCATCCTCTCATCTTAGCTCCAAACTTTGTCTCGGTAGCCTTCTTCTAAGAAGATGGTCATCCTTCTTCTTAATAAAAGAACACCTGAGTTAGGTTAGCATGCATGTAACAGAAGACATGTGTGCATGGAGCAGGAGCAGGTGGTTGGAAATATATGTCTAAAATAGCTAAGCAGTGAGTCAGAAGGAAACAAGGAATCATCCACGAGAATGAGTTCCATACCATAAAGAACATGAAGATAATCCAAGGCAATGGAAACACTGAAGGAAATGAGGAGGAATAGGAAATATACCCAGTACTTTGCACTGCTCTACTGGGGCAGCATGGGGAATGGTGACAGAGCAGAGAGGGTGGGGTGGAGGGAGGCATTGCATATATACTCCATAGTTTGCTCTTATTGCTACTAAAGGGAGGCAGGGATGGGTGAAAATAGGAACCTTTTCCCTCCTTCACAGGAGACAGAGTCAGTTCAAAAGGCTTATATGCCTGAGACAAGACAGAGTGATAAAGCCTGGAGATTGAATCCTCCTAGAGAAAGCTTATTCAGAGAGTATTCACTGTAGGTTTGACCCACCAGCAAGTGCTTACCCACCTAAAGTCCTGGAACAAGATCACCTGCTGTATCCCCTGAGAAACGTTTTAATGTTCCTTTATGGTTGTTCATGTTACTGGAGAAACTGAGTTTCTTTTCAAAGTTCTTAGTCTTGTTAATAAAGTGAATTAAAAGTGGACTTATTAGGAAAAGAAAGGGCCCTTTATTAGATCTTGAGAGAAAAATAACAATCAAGCAAGTTGCAAATCTTAGCAGTTGCCAGGGAGAGGGAGATTGAGAGAAAGTCATACCTTTCAAATTAAGCAAGGATGTCAGCAAGCAGCTGCATGGCCAAAGATCAGGTGGGGATTCAGAAGATTTAGAAAGCTCAGTGTAGAAGAATGAAAATAGATCCATACTTACTACTTTTCACAAAACTCAACTCCAAATGATTCAAAGACTTTAACATAAAACTAGTTACACTGGGCTGGTGAGATGGCTCAGCGGTTAACAGTGCTGAATGCTCTTCCAAAGGTCCTGAGTTCAAATCCCAGCATCCACATGGTGGCTCACAACCATCCATAACGAAATCTGATGCCCTCTTCTGGAGCGTCTGAAGACAGCTACAGTGTCCTTACATATAATAAATAAATAAATAAATAAATATTAAAAAAAACCCCAAAAAACTAGTTACACTGAACCTAATAAAAGAGAAAATGGGGACTACCCTTAAAGTCATTGGCACAGTAGAAGACTATCTGACCAGAACACCATTAGTTTAGGCTCTAAGATCAAGAATTAATAAACAGGACCTCAAAAAATTGAAAACTTTCTGTAAGACAAGGGCACCATCAATCAGACCATGAACAGCCTACATAATGGGAAAAGATTTTTTTTTTAACCAATTCCACAGCTAATAGAGTGCTAGTATCTAAAATATATAAAGAACTCAAGGAACAATATACTTTTTAAAATACAAATAAACCAATTAAAAAATGAGGAACAGATCTAAACAGAATTCTCAATAGAGAGATCTCAGATGGCTGAGAAACACCTAAAGAAATGTTCATCATCCTTAGCCATTAAAGAACAAACACAAAACTAATTTAAAATTCTGTCTTAGACTTGTCAGAATGGTTAAGATTAATAACACAAGTGAGAGCATATGATGGCAGAGATGTGGCACAAGAGAAACTTGGAGGAGCCTCCATTGCTGGTGGAGTGCACACTTGCACAGCCATTACGGAAATCAACACGTGGGGTTCCTCTGAAAGATGGGAATCTATCTCAAGACCCAGCTATACCCCTCTCAGCCACATACCCAAAGGACACTTCATCCTACCACAAGGACACTTGCTCAACCATTTTCATTGTACCTTTATTCATAATAGCCAGAAAATGGAGATAACCTAGATGTCAACAGATGAATGGATAAAGAAAATGTGGTACATTTATACAATAGAGTATTATTCAGCTGTTAAAAAATGACATCATGAAGTTTGTAAGCAAATAGATAGAACTTGAAAAAAGTCATTCAGAGTGAAGTTACTCAGACCCAGAAAGATAAATATGGTATGTATTTGCTTATATGTAAATATTAGCTTCAAATAAATGCTAATCATAGACCCAGAGAGGAATGTGGGGTTTGAGGAGGGGAAATGGGGTTGAGGAAAGGAATCCAGTGAGAGACAGCTAGAATTGGCAGGCATTTGAGGGACAGTATGGGAACCCAGTTCAGTGACTTTCTAAAATATATGAAGGCCATCCTAAAAAAGTTCCCAAATGATGAGGGAAAAGGAGACTCAACTAGCCATGTCTTGACACCAAATGAAGCTTCCAGTTCTGGGAATGCATCCTGTTGAGTTGTTGGCCAAAAGGGTCCTACAGAAATTCCCAAATAACCCTGGGTGTTGCCAAGACAGTAGGTTGCTCTCTGCAAACTGACAGCAAGCCCTATTGCTGAAGACAACACCTACACAACTCATTAAACTTGGAGAGGGTGGGCTAGTGCCTGCATAGAACCATCGCTCTTAAATTCTAGTGTCTTTGGTGAGAATATATGAGACAAAGTATATTTTTAATAAAAGGGGGTGTTGAGATGAGAAAGTAAGAGAGCGAGAGCTTGCACACATGCAAGAGACAGACAGACAGAGAGAGAGAGAGAGAGAGAGAGAGAGAGAGAGAGAGAGAGAGAGAGAGAACCCAGAGTCTCTGGAAAAGCATACTTAAGCTTTTGGACAATATCTGAAAGACAGTTACTCAAAAGAAAAAAAAAAAAAGGGAAAAGAAATGTTGACCCAGATATTAGATAACCTGGACAGTGTTGCCCAGAGGGAAGCTGCATAATGACTATAGGAAGGGAAGGTAACTACTTATGTCATTAAGAGGATAATTACTCCTCCCCTTTCCCAAGCATGGCTTCACATGAATCAGATATTCTGTGGAGAGGACTCCATGCCAGACGCTTGACAGTGAATTAACTCTTAAGGGAGGGAAGAATATTATGTTTCACTCATGGGTCACTTGAGAATGTTACATCTCCATTTAGAGCCATAGGTATTCCACACTTTTGACTAGGATGTCTAAGGAAGACTGGTTATGGTGTTTATCTTTCCAGTTTACCAGGGAAATAGGAGGAAGGGTCCAAAGCCTGTGGGGAGGGGTCTCTCCTCAACAACCGCCCAGGCTCCTAATCCCAATCTAGCTACTTAATAATGCCAACCAGAAAGAGATTTCACATTGGTCACACATAGGTCTGACAGCTTATCTCAGATGACCTTGCAGGAGACATGGGAGCTGGAATAATGATGTGTGGAATCACAGAACTGAATGTGTGTGTGCAATATGTATGTATGCATGCATGCATGAATGTATGCATGTATGTATTTCTCAAGATCTAGAAGGTATTCATATGGTGTGTGGACTCCTGAATTTGTTCCCTTCCTAATGTGTCTAGTTGAATAAATCCCTTTTCTCTGATTTTTACTAGTGCATGCATCTGTAGTTGGTATACTGAGGACTGGCATGCTAACCTTGCTTTTTAAGGCTGCTAGGGCCCAGGTTTGTACCTTAAACTCTGTTAACATCTGAAGCAGTGGCACAGCAGGGCAATAAGGTCTGTAACACAGTGCAAGTTTATGGAATTTCACAATGCTTCATTGCTAGATATCTCAGACTTTGCACTAAAGGGAAAAAATCACCAAACAGGAAAGTAAAAAAAATGTCAATATTTAAAAAAAAAAAACAAACCCAGTGTAACCTGGCATTATGGTGCAAGCTACTTAGGAATCTGAAGCAGGTCTGTGAGCTACCAGGCCTAGGTCTTTTTTGCTAAGTAAGCAAAAAGCAGTGAAATTAGTGGTTTATCTTAACACACAGCTTCAAGCTGACATAAAGAAAAACAAACAAAACTGACCCTTTATTCTTTCTCTATATGTTGAAGATCAACCATCAAGGCCACATCACTTTCTGATTCTGGAACTAACTAAACCAAATACAGCAAACCCTGTAGGAGTGGGGTGTAGTATAGCCCAGGGATTAGAGCACTTGCCTAACATGGAAAAACTCTAGAGTTGACCTCCACTAAATAGATCTATATTTTTTTTTTAAAAAATGTACTGTTGTTGTTTTTGTTCTGTGACCCAGGATGGCTTCAAATTCAGTAAGTTTCTATGTTAGCTTTTTAAGTGCTTTACAGGCATGGATCACCAAAGTAGGCTTTCTTCGAAGGGGTTTGTTGTTGTTGTTTTGTTTTGAAGTTATAATTTTATTATAATATTTTCCCTTTCTATTTCTACCTCCAAACTCTCCCATATTGCCTTCCAACTTCCTACTTGCCTTCAAATTCATAGCCTCTTTGTTTTCCAACTGTTGCTGTATTCATGTAAGTACACATACATACATATCTATGTCTATCTCTATATCATCTCTCTATCTATATATTTGTGTGTACACACACACACACACACACACACACACACACACGCTACCTGTACATATGTTTTCAGTTTAGAACCAGACTAGCATTTGGGGTGCTCTTGCCTGGAAAAGACAACCTCCCCAACTCCTGACTCACCTGCTATTGAATCCTGAATCACCCCCTAAACTGTATATAAACCGTATCCAGTTGACTGTAGCACTCAGTGTTGAAGCCTCATGGGCTTTTTATGTCTCCATCCTGTTTGGCATGTTTGTTCGTGTCATCCTGGTTTGGTTCCAATTTGGAGAGTCGTGTTGATGAGATTATAGGTATAGATTCTGATGTTACTAGGAGACACAATCTCATAGCAAACTCCCTGAACTTTCTTCTGTAGTGTTTCCTAAACTTTCAGATTGGGAACATTTTGTAGGTGTATCCAATGAGACAAGGCTCCACAACTCTGGGTTTTGATAGGTTGTGTTTTAATTGTGGCAGTGTCTGTATGTTGCAAAGAGAAGTTTCTCTAATGAGGGTGAAAATAAATGTTCATAAATTGTTAGAGATTATGCTGGTTTAGTAAATCTTTGGTTGTATAGATTATCCTCTGGTAACCAGGACTTTACTAGCCCTAAGGTGTTAGTTAAGTTTCCAGCACCAACATGGCCTCCTTGTTGAGCAAGTCCTAAATCAAATTAGAGAGCTGTTGGCTACCACCAAGCTATGTGTGGCACTTCTTCACCATTGCAGTTATCATGCTATGCTGGTTGTTTATGTGGTTCATAGGTGTCACGGCTGGGAAGGACAATTGGTTGCCTCCCTCCTTTGGAAGCTTGTATGATGACTTCTGATGTCATGAAAGCTAGTCCTCAGAGAGGAGACTTTCAGGTCAGTTTCAACTCAGGGGCCTCTGAACCCTGTTTCTCATGTACATGGTGTCTTCATCAAGGTATTTAAATAAAAATTTTCTAATTTGTTATTATTTTGGGTTCTTTGCAGTTGTTTTATTTTTGGGTTCAGCGTTTCAGTATGGGTCCCAGACTGCCTTCAAACACAGTAGCTTTCTACCTCTCCCTTGGAAGTACTAGCATTGCTGGCATGTTCCACAAACTTTGGGATTTCTTTGAAGTTTTCAAAGCTGAACATCAGAACTGAACAGGAGGCACTGGGATGTTTTCCTTGTTAACTCTGAGACTAATTGTGTTTGAAGTGGTAGACAAGCTGCTTGAGGGCAGAAAATGAGCGTTGGTGTTACAAGTGGTTGGACTTTGAAACATCAAGGTCACCATGTAGTTTCTGATTCATGTCCAGAATTAGCATGATAGAAAATGGAGTGTACCAGGAGGGCAATTAATACTTGGTGCTCTGTTCGTTTTGATTACTGTCTCATGGGACTGAAGATATAAATTAGAATATACTATTTTGTATATTTACTTAGCAATGCGTTCAAATGTTTGTATATACCTCTTGTGGCAGAGAAAGTGGTATAAAGTAAGGAGCAATTTAAAAATAGTAAATATGAAGGATAGGGGTGTGACCTAGTGCTAGGACTCCTGTCTAACATGTTGGGACTCTAAGTTATATCCCTAGCACTACCAACAAACCAACGAAATCAAATGTAAAAATGAGAATTAATCAGTTACCTAACAGCTAGAATGCATTGTAAATTGGCACACATTATTATTACAATGGTTAATCTTCATTGTCTACCTGATTGGTTTTAGAATCATCATGGAGACAAAGTATGTTTATGTGGAGCAATGGGCTGCACATAGACAGCCTGGTCTCCAGTCAAGCATAGGTCTTGAACCCTGGGTAGTGATTTCTACCTATATCATTCGATCATGTCTTCTGGACCTTCGGCTCCTATCGAAGTTACCACCCCCACAGCCCCCACAAGAGAGGTGTGTGGCTATCAGTCATGTAGAAGCACCACCAAGCCTTCCCACATGCAAATAAGGTTTCCCCCAAACTCTCAGTCCAACCCAATGAGAGGTACCTGCTGTCTAAGCCTGAATCACCCCCAAAACAGCCTATAAATTCTATCCAGGAAATTAAAGGTGAGCGAGAACTACTCTGTCCCCTGAGGTTTTTGTTCCAAGAGCTGTAACACTTGAGAAGAGATTTTCTCTCCCGAAGAAGATCTCCCTGAGGTCCTTCCACAGGCTTCACTGGTTTGGCTTCTCGTAGGCTCAGCCAGACAAGACTCAGTGCATGGCCAGCTTGGAGTTACTGAGCGACCTGGAAGAAAAGGCAGAGACTTCATCTCCCTGCCTGCACTCACTTCTCTTCACAGGAACCCTCACAGCAGGACTGGCCAGAGATCTCTGTGGAAAACATCTGGTACCCAGGCCCACATGTTTAGGTTAGTCTGGATAGGTTAAATGAGAAGAGAAGACCTAGCTTGAGTGTGGGCAGCCCTGGGCTGGGGCTCCAGGTTGAACAAAAAGGAGAAAGTGGGCAGAGCAGCAGCATTCATCTTCTGGCTGTGGCTGTAATGTGCTGTAACGTGCCTTTCTTTCCCTGAAATGATGGACTGTATTTTTTAAGGTATAAGTGAGAATAACAGCAATAATCATAATATGAGAAAAATGCTTTTTCTTTAAAATTGTTTATCAGATATTTGGTCATAGAAATAGGAAATGATACTATTGCAATATGAATGATCAAAATTAACAAGTAGGCAGGCATGGTGGTACTCATTCTGTAATGCCAAAGCATAGGAGGGTTAGGCAGGGGGATTGAAGGCTTAGAGCTATTTTGTTCTCAATAGCAAGTTCTGAGCAGATCAGACTACATGGCAAGACGTTTTCTAATATAATTATAAGAACAAAAATCAGTCTTTTTCTATATTGGTGCGTGCTCTCTCTCTCTCTCTAATATTTACTATGACTAATATAGTTATATAATAATATACAATACATAATACATAATATATCACATACAACAGATAACATATAGCATATATACCATAATATATATGATATATAATATAAAATATATAACATGTAATATATAAAATAATATAATAATTAATATACTTGATAATATGATATAGAATGTAGAATAGAATATAAAATACAGTGTTACTAGTAAGAGTTACTATAACTAATATAATTATATTAATTACATATATATGTTATATTAGACAAAGGACACTACAGTGATAAATAACCTGAATGCATTTTTGTCTCTTTGAAATGCAATAGAAGTAGGTGTGAATATTCAGAGATTGGAAACTCATTTGTGAAATATAAACAGGGGCGTCATAGATATTACTAGATCCGCCATTTTGTACAGTTAGTATAGTTCACAACATGCTAAGCCAGTGAGAGAGAGGTATGAGAAGAGGAAATTGAGTCAATCAAAGAAACAGATAAAAACAAAAGCAAAATTGAAATAAAGGAAATGGGGGGCGGTGCATGGAGAGAAACATTTATCACCAAGAAAACAGGATGGGAAGAAAAGAGGGATTCTGTTTGTTTCTTTTGAGATAGAGACTTTCACTGACCTGGAACTTGGTGTGTAGGTTAGGGGCTGATGATCAGGGGCCAAGGATCTGCCTGAGGTTGTTAATATGACCCCAGGCCCTCACGTTTATAAAGAAAGCACTTTACCAACTGCTCATCCCCAGTCAAAAGAAGGGCCAAGGAGCATGCTCAGTGATATGGGGTGGGAATGAGGCAGTTATGGAGATATGACTGAGTAATCTGACTTTATACTTTAAAGCACTATGTGCGTTACTCTTATGTAGACATGCCATCACCTAAGAAAATAAGTTCCCATTGTCCTTTAAGACAGTAACAAGCAATTCCCACTTCCTGGCCCTGGTATTCCCCTGTACTGGGGCATATAATCTTTACAAGACCAAGAGGCTCTTCTCCCACTGGTGGACTACCAGGCCATCTTGAGGGAGTGTTAGATGAATAATTCCATTGACTGAAGCACTGTAGACTGTCAAGGCCATCAGGTTGGAGTGAGGAAGCCTGGCTCTGAAGACAACAAAAAAGAGATCAGATGCTCCTCCTAGGTCTCTGTATCTTCATGCCTTGGTCTATTTCTCACTGTCCTGAGAAATCTGAGCTCAACATGAACAGCTCCTGGAACCACATAGCTGAAAACCTTGTGTCCTTCACTGTATGGCAACTTCTGACCAGCTACTAGTCTCAGATGCAATGAGAAGTCACTTTGTCTTTTGTCTAGACTTGGTTTGGCCCTAAGTTGCTCCTGAGTCCTACTGACTTAGAGAAATACTTAAGGAAGAGAAAGAGGATTAAAAGTTCTTTCATCTGTATCAGAACCTTCAGAACAAGTGAGAGAACCTTTGTGTGTGATAGGGTTGGCAATGAGGTTGCTAAGGCAGCTGCTTGAATGTGTGACCTGGTGTTTGTCTTATGCACGGAACACTCACTGAACAGTGCAGCTAGCCACAGGTGGACAAGCCAGGAGAGAACAAATGACTTGGGGCTAGAAAGGAGAGGGACAGCATTCTAGAGTCAGGAGAGCTATGAGACTGTCTCCCCCTTCTCCCTGCCTGTGTTTGGCTGGGCTCTTCTTAGTCCTTCACATGCTCCATGATTTCTCAAATATGCTTCCAGCATGCTGCAAATTCATTAATGCTTATTCTAATTATTATATTAATTAAATGAGGCCAGAGGTGGCCAGGGTCATAGTAGACTGTCCATCTCCTGATTATGCACTTCTAAGGGTGAAAATGTGTGGCAAAGAGGTGCTTTCCCCAAATCCAATTCAAAGTGTTATAAAAATGTAAGAAGTCAGCCAGCTAGCCAGCCAGTCAATTAGTCCTCTGAGGCTATGCTTCGATTGCTACAATACCATTCTGAAACAACCTCATACCTTCTCTACAGTCATGGGCAGAACTTTATGTCTTCTTTTTCTCTTTATGATGATCATTAGGAGTCTCCTAAAAACTAGCTCTGGATGTCCAGTGTGAAGAAGGGACAGGTGGGACAGCAGTTATCCTCATTTTTGCCACTGAGCATCTGTGTGATGTCAACAAGTCACAAAGCCTTCCTAGGCTTTAACTTTCTCATTTGAAGAGTGAAGAGGAAGATGGACGGATGATTCTGTGCATCTCAGGAGCAGTACTCTCCTAGGCTCCTTGATGGCTTTGAGCAGACTTCTGCTGAGACCCAGCTCTGGGATGTCACCTAAATTGTGACCTTTCAGGACACTAGCACTGCAGCCAACCAACAGTGGATAGAGGGTGGGAAGAGGAGTCTACCCCATTGGCTGCTGTTCTGCACCTCAGAGTTTTGAGATCCAGAGTGTGCATCAAGAGTTGTCTGTGCCATATGCTCCAAATGATCTCAGCAAATTTGATCCCAGCACTAGGGCTTAAGAAGATGCTTCTATCAAGGCCAGGTCCAACCAGGGGTTTTAAAGCAGGGAGGGACCTGAGAGACAGACGTGTAAAGCAGGAGTTGGTGTCCCTGGGAGGACATTAGCAATCTGACCAGTTCCCAGACTGGAAGTGGTCACGTGGCTCTTGGCTTATTACCAAAGTCAGGAAGGACATTCTTTTCCATGAGGCAGAAGACTCCTGGGAGGTGGAGACTTTCAGAGGCAGCTCTTTCTTTGCTGTTTGTGTGCATGATTTCTCTTTCAGAAATGCCAGGAGGCTTCATGTACGGCTTGGCTTGATAAGCCATGTTAGAATGAGAGGAATTATAAACGCTTGCCATTGTCACTATGCCATCATTATTATGGTAGTGCAATCAGTAAAATAAACCTGCCTCTTGAGGTCTAGTGTAATTGGATTCTGCTGAATTGATGCAATTAAAAGAATTAGGGAGCCCATTAGGTGATTTATGTTTTCTATAAAAAATTTCTCAAAGTAGCAAAAAAGGAAAAGATTAGGCTTCACCCGTGGCTTTGCTTTCTCTAGTCTAACACTCCACCTCCTGGAGAAACACTACATAGTATTTAAGACTCCAGATAGTTTAAAAACTAAGTAGACTGTCTAGCATCAACAAATCTGTAAAATTAAAAAAATAAATATCCATAAGTGAGAGGAGAAATTCTTACTTTATAGTTGATTTAGTAGCATTTCCTTAATAGCATTAGCTTCAAAGACGTGTGTAGCATGAATGTGCCAAACATTACATAATTGCAAAGAAATTAGTCAGAAAAAAAATAATAAATGCCTTTAGGTTTGTGTCTTTGACTTGCAAACGAAAATTCAGAAGCTATTTACAGAGTTTGAAGCAATGATGTCTGGACCAGTGTCTAGTATATTTAATATTATTTCTTAGAATTTAAATTAACTTAAATAGCTATTGACTGAAGTCATCATACATAAGAAGCATTTTAGACAGTGACTGACATAAGCATCAATGAATTAATTTCTGTCCTGTTTTCCCTGAAGAGCTCAAGGCAAAACCCGTTTTGATGACTTGGGAATAAAAACAAATGTATGAGGGGAAAGGAAACTCAGAAGAGGAATAAAATCTAAAATCAGGTGGTGTGGCTTATGAAAACTGGTACTAGTAGATATACCATTTGTACTGGCTGGTTTTATGTGTCAACTTGACACAAGCTGAAGTTATCACAGAGAAAGGAGCTTCAGTTGAGGAAATGCCTCCATGAGATCCAGCTATGGGGCATTTTCTCAGTGATCAAGAGGAAAGGCCCCTTGTGGGTTGTGCCATCTCTGGGTCTTAGGTTCTATAAGAGAGCAGGCTGAGCAAGCCAGGGGAAGCGAGTAAAGAACATCCCTCCATGGGCTCTGAATCAGCTCCTGCTTCCTGACCTGCTTGAGTTCCAGTCCTGATATCCTTTGGTGATGAACAGCAATGTGGAAAGTGTAAGCTGAATAAACCCTTTCTCCCCAACTTGCTTCTTGGTCATGATGTTTTGTTCAGGAATAGAAACCCTGACTAAGACAGAGTGTTTCAGTGTATCTCTTCCCACACATTGCTAAGGCCACAGAAGTTCTCAAGATGGATCAGTAGATGGCTATAAGGCAGACACTGAGTGGCTTTTGGAGCTCTACAGGGATCCTCTTGGCACAGTAAGGACTTTCTGCCTGAGAGAAAGTGTACTTCTGGGGTGATGAGTCTTGGAACTCACTTTCTGTGAGGAGGAATACTGTCTTTTCTTTCTATACTACCTTTTAGCTTTTCTTCCATCTTCCCTCAGGGAAGGCAGGGCTGTTCTAATCATTGAAGGGCAACTGTGTTATATCCTATGATAGGGGACAGCTGGAGGCACATCTTTCTAGCACCTATGGGTGCAATTCCTATGCACAATTTTTTCTTTGTTGTTCGAAATGCTTCTAAAATCTGCCTTCCTCTTCTAAGTTCATGGCTCTTTCAGGGTTCTCATAGCCATCATGCCTCCCCGACTTCACTGGAACTGTATTCTGTTCTGGGGGAGATTCCCCACCCGCTGCCCTAACAGTAGGACTTGACTACAGCCCATTTCTCATGTTCTTCTTCCCCACCATGGAATGAGCACTGGATCCAAGCCAGGCTCAAATGGATTCTCTGGAGGGTTAAAATAAGAACCAAGAAAATAGGACCCCCCTTTTTTCTGGTAGAAAAATTGGAGAGGCATGAGTCCACGGCTCTACCGCCAACTCTAACCTATAATACATGAAAGATGGCACATGGGTTAACCTAGACCTCATTGAGAGGTACAAAAGCAGAGAGATGAGGAAGGATAGAGTAGGTACAGTTTTGGTTTTTTCTCTTAAGTTCTATAATTCTACAATATAGTCTAGAAATCTCTATCCAGTGGATTAATTCTGAACTGAGTTTTCTTTCATTTACAGTCTAAAGAACCTAGAACAAGAGAACTGAACTCTGCCTATCATTTCAGTCTTCTGGTTTCCCTGTGTTTTCAGCTGCACAGACATGGCTGGCTCTCAGAGTCCCAGTAGCCTCAGGTTCTTATGCTGCCTGAGACTGTCCCTTTTCAGGCTAATCTCTAATTCACTGTTGCAGTATTAGACTAACTGTAAACGTAGTAGGAATTGGTTAGTCTTTGTACTGTTCTTATAGCTAGTTGTTTAGCTCTTTACAATTGCTAGGATCTTATAACAGAGAAGTGGCAAGATAAACCACTTTCTTTTTTAAATTGTTTATTTATTATTATTGTTGTTATTGATTTTTTTTTGTTTCTTCAAGACAGGGTTTCTCTGTGTAGCCTTGGCTATTCTGAGATTTGCTGCATATACCAGGTTGTCCTCAAACTCAAAAGGTCTGCTTGTCTCTGACTCCCGAATTTTGGGATTAAAGGTATGTGCTGCCATCTCCTGGCTGCTTTTTTTTTGGGGGGGGGGGTTGGTTTTGGTTTGTTTGTTGTTGTTTTGTTTTTTGTTTTTTTTTTTCTGTTTTTGTTTTGATTTTCAAGACAGGAGTTCTCTGTGTAGCCCTGGCTGTCCTGGAATTCACTCTGTAGAACAGGTTGGCCTTGAACTCAGAAATCCGCCTACCTCTGCCTCCCAAGTGCTGGGATTAAAGGTATGCGCCACCACTGCCCAGCTACGACTGTATTTTTATTTCATTCAGAGACAACAACATTTTAAGTTTCCACCAAGAATAGGCATGTAGCAATGTTTTAACTTTGCTTTTACAGTTTGGCTGACAATAGTTATTTTTGTTTTCTGATAATAGCCATTTTTATTTTATTATTATTTTTTAATTAGGTATTTACTTCATTTACATTTCCAATGCTACCCCAAAAGTCCCCCAAACCCTTCCACCCCACTCCCACTTCTTGGCCCTAGTGTTCCCCTGTACTGAGGCATATAAAGTTTGCAAGACCAATGGGCCTCTCTTTCCACTGATGACTGACTAGGTCATCTTCTGATACATATGCGCTGGAGACATGAGCTCCAGGGGGTACTGGTTAGATCTTATTGTTGTTCCACCTATAGGGTTGCAGACCTCTTTAGCTCCTTGGGTACTTTCTCTAGCTCCTCCATTGGGGGCCCTGTGATCCATCCAATAGCTGACTGTGAGCATCCACTTCTGTGTTTGCTAGGCCCCGGCAAGGTCTCACAAGAGACAGCTATATCTGGGTCCTTTCAGCAAAATCTTGCTAGTATATGCAGTGGTGTCAGCGTTTGGAAGCTGATTATGGGATGGATACCCGGATATCCATCTCTATATGGTCCATCCTTTCGTCTAAGCTCCGAACTTTGTCTCTGTAACTCCTTCCATGGGTGTTTTGTTCCCAATTCTAAGAAGGGGTGGATTGTCCACACTTTGGTCTTCGTTCTTCTTGAGTGTCATGTGTTTCACAAATTGTATGTTATATCTTGGGTATCCTAAGTTTCTGGGCTAATATCCACTTATCAGTGAGTACATTATGTGTGAGTTCTTTTGTGATTGGGTTACCTCACTCAGGATGATGCCCTCCAGGTCCATCCATTTGCCTAGGAATTTCATAATTCATTCTTTTTAATAGCTGAGTAGTACTCCGTTGTGTAAATGTACCACATTTTCTGTATCCATTCCTCTGTTGAGGGGCATCTGAGTTCTTTCCAGCTTCTGGCTATTACAAATAAGGCTGCTATGAACATAGTTGAGCATGTGTCCTTCTTACCGGTTGGAACATCTTCTGGATATATGCCCAGGAGAGGTATTGTGGGATCCTCCGGTAGTACTATGTCCAATTTTCTGAGGAACCGCCAGACTGATTTCCAGAGTGGTTGTACAAGCTTGCAATTCCACCAAAAATGGAGGAGTGTTCCTCTTTCTCCACATCCTCGCCAGCATCTGCTGTCACCTAAATTTTTGATCTTAGCCATTTAGGCTGGTGTGAGGTGGAATCTCAGGGTTGTTTTGATTTGCATTTCCCTGATGATTAAGGATGCTGAACATTTTTTCAGGTGCTTCTCACTGGCTGCTTACTTTAAAAATTATATATGTATATATTTGAATGTGGGCTTGTGCACTTAAGTACCCAAGAAGGCCAAAAGAGAGCATTGAATCTCCTGGAGCTGTTTAGATGGTTGTGAGCCATGCCATGTGGTTGCTGTGGTTAAAACTCAGGTCCCCTATAAGAGCAGCGAGTGATCTTAGCCACTGAGCCATTGCTCTAGTATATAAGATAAGTCATTTTCTTTAACAAATGTGATGGATTGGGTAGTTTAAAATAAGAGAAAAATTAATTAAATGTGTTATGTATGTATGGTTACAGTTGGAGTCAGAGACAAGGGGCAGACGATGGCATCCTGTGGGCTGAGGGGCAGCAATAAACCATGATGGCAATAGAGGATCTGAGATGATGAGGACAGACACTTGAGCTGAGGAAGCAGTGCTATCCACTGTCTTCCTCCTCTCAAGGATGTAGGTAATGTGGGAAGATGGAGGGCTGACAGCAGATGCTTGTAGGTGATTCCCAGGGAGGTGTCTGAGAAACACGTTCGGCTACTTTCCCAAAGCTAAGTGTTTCCAAAGATGCTTGAAACAGTTGTGTAGAGAACAGGATGGACCAAACTAGGAGATGACTGAGCAACTGATGTCCCTTGTGATTCTCAGAGTGCCATGAGGTGAGCCCTCTGTGACATCACAGGGTAAATCCCTGCCTTAGTAATAGCAGAGTGCTTAGCCTGAGGATAACTCAGAGTCTAGCAAGGAGGTCTGGGATTCACACTGAGCACGTGTGTCTGCCTAGACTTGGGCTGTTTTCTGGGATGGACTACCTGAAATTCATCACATGAGTAGCTCACTCAGTGCGAGGCACTTCTTCACTGGGGTCTTAAGTGGGGGAGGCAGAAATAGGGAGAGGGACTTAAAGTGTTTCTGATTGAAGACAGCTCTAAGACTGTCTTCAAGAGAGCTAAGGGGAGCTAGAAATAGATCAGAAGTCTCATAGTAGTGGGAATGGCCACTCAAGACTGTAGGAAGAAGAACCCCTCACTCACCAGGAGGAGAGGCCTTGGAAAGAAGCCATATATATATATGGACATGGACTTGAGCCCCCAGCCTAGGCCAGGAAGGAGGGAACAGTGCTTTTGCCATGCCCACATTTGACCATCACACATAGCTTGTCCAGGGAAGGAGGCAGAGCATCCCTGACACTGGTATCTGATCTTCCCTGGTGACTTCAGTCCCTGGTAGTAGCAATCTTTGCATGTGTACTCAGAGAGCTGCCACAATATGAGTCAAACATCAATGCCAGTATCATGGGAAACGCCATGACAGCACCTTCCTCTCTCATTCTATACTTAAATACATGTTTTCATTTTGTAGGTGTGTTGTATACGTTCTTACGTATGTGCTCATGTCTGCAGGTCCACATCCATATGTGTGAAAGTGCATGAGGAGGACATGGAATGATGCCACATATCTTGCTACAAATAAGTATAAACAGTTGCTGTAAGTATCAGAAAGGTGTGTGTGTGTGTGTGTGTGTGTGTGTATGTGTGTGTGTGTGTCTGTGCATATGCGCATGCTAAAGAACTTGCCAAACAAGTACTCAGGGAGACAACACCTACAGCTCACCAGTTGTAGTTACACAAGTCAGGGTACTTTATGTTAAGAGAGAAAGCACGGTCGTTCCTCATGTTACATCTAGGCACATGGGAAGAAGCTGGAGAGAGGTGTGGTCAGCCTCTGTTACCTCATATAGCCTGTTGCCATGGTTAAAGGCTGTGGTGTTGGTGTGAGGGAGCTCAGAGATGGGATGGGATCTGGAAGGAACTGAAGGTTTGTTGGGCTGTATGTTGGGAGAAATATATACAGATCCCCATGATGAAGTCCTGACTAAACCTCATTGTGCTGTACTGGGAGATAGGAGTGAGGAAGTGTATGAAGCCTAATGTGGTCCTTGAAGTGACCTTTAGCAGGGCCTGTGCTAAAGCAGTAGAAACTGTTGCAGTATCAGCAGGGTGTGTGTGTGTGTGTGTGTGTGTGTGTGTGTGTGTGTTGTGTGTGCATATGCACATGCTAAAGAACTTGCCAAACAAGTACTCAGGGAGACAACACCTACAACTCACCAGAGAATAAGCCTAGGGAATGGTCACACCCAGCTTGTACCACATGAAAAGACTCCAGGTTCCAGACTAGTGCAGGATGAAGCTCGGATGTTGTGCCCTAAGCCATGGACAACTATCAGCTATGGCAGTCCATTGTGTCCAGGGTCCTACTCTAGGCTTCTGAAAGGACTTTGCTTCTTCACAGTAATAATCTTGTCTTGTATGTCCAGGGGTTGTCTCCAGCATGACCGAAAGCAGGTACTCAACAGGTGTGGGAACTAAAAGAGAGGCTGGGGAAGGGGGGGAGGGAGGATAGCCCAAGTCTGGCCAGAGTTCTACCTATGCTCTGGGCAGGCAGACATGGGAGGGCTGCCAGACACTTTCCACTCGGCCCCAGGTGGGCATTTAAGCCACTGACCCCACTCAATAGGGGGTGGACAAGGGGCAGCCCCCAACAAGGGGCCCTGGAGTAACACCCTGTAGCCCCGGGGTTATGGGAGTGAGGGCTGAGGGAGAGAGGTTCCCACACAGGTGAGAGTCTGTGCAGCGGGCCTTGATGAGCAGAGACAGTCTATGGTTTAAGACCTTTATTATAGAAAGGCAAGGAGAAAGGATAGAAGGTAAAAGAGAGAGAGACCGGCCATGGTCAAGAGGAGACAAAGGGGAAAGGGAGATAGAGAAGAAAGTCTAGAGAGTAAGAGGGAGAGAGACAAAGAGAGGAAAGAAGAGAGGAGAGTAAGGAGATTAAGAGCAAGAGGAGTCAGAGAGTGAGAAGGGGTCAAACAGCCCTTTTTATGGTATGCTGTTATCTTTACTGTTGCTAGGTAACTGGGGATGAGTCTAGCCTGAAGGTTAGAAGCTTGGAACATTGCCTATATGACTACTAACCATGCTTCTCCTGTGTGGGCTGAGGGGACGGTTACTTTGACATGAGCCAGAGTTCCAGGAGACATGAGAGAATTCCCTCCATCCCATGTAGGTGAATTATCACCACCGGGTCCCAGAGTTCAGACCTCAGCTTGACTGGAGACCAGACTGTTTGTGTATAGCCCATCGTCCCACAAACAGGATATATTATTCCAGCACTCTACCTAACCCTGCACACTATACATAATTATGTTTAAATTGTATGTTAGTGTGCGTGGTCTGGGAGTGTATATACAGGAGTACATGTGACTTCAGGTATAAAGGCATGCAGGAAAGAGCAGGAGCAAGAACCTGAATGGCAGTCACAAGGGCTCTGTGAAGTTCTTGAGGTGTTCCTTATTTGACACAACAGGAGTTCTGTTAAGCCAGAACAGCAGTAAATACAAGGGTGCCTGTCATGCTATATATAGTCTCAACGAGAAGACACCATACACATGCCAGGAAGGGAGGCCTCTGGAAGAAACTGTCAAGTCAGTACCTGCTTTTAAGACTCAAAACTCACGCTCATAAGTGATCAACTACTTACATTGCCCCCTATGCCATTATTTCAGGGAACATATGTTACACAGGTCCATAAGGAAGTGCTTTCCAGGACCTTCTCTGTGTTTTCTTTTAAACTTGTGAACCTTCCTAGAAATCTTTATTTTCAACTCATAGGCCATTTCCTGCATGGCCACAGACATTGATATCACATCCCTTCTTCATCTACTTAACATATTTATATTTATGTCTGTTAATGTATTTGTGAATGAATCTGTGTGTGTGTGTGTGTGTGTGTGTGTGTGTGTGTGTGTGCGTGTGTGTGTAGGATCATATCAGTTGTTTCTTTAGTGACATTCTCAGAAGTCATCAACTATCATGATGAGGCCCAGGAGGGAAACTTCCTGAAATTCTGCTTTCTGGGAAATCCTATTACAAGCTGTGTTTAATGGTGGTGAAGAGACAGGTTAGAGGCCAAAATTTCAATCAATTTGATACCAGTCCAAAAGGCACCTGTGTACCTGGACACCCTTTGAGCTTTCCTAAACAGAGTGAGGCTTGGCCTCTGTGACCTCACAGAAGGGTTCACTGTCATGGTTATGGGTGTACCCTAGTTCTGAGGGCAGCAGAGTCCAATGCCTTAGGGGTTTCTGGACTGTTTAGATAGTTTACCTCATCTTGATTTAACTGGACACAATATATCTATCTAGAATATCATCTGTTTCTTCTAGATTGCTGCAGTGTTGTTGAGTATATGCTTTTCTAGTAAGATCAGATGACCCTGAGATTCTACCATACACCAATTAGAATTGCAAAGATCAAGAACTCAAGTGACAACACATGGTGACAAGGGTGTGGAGAAAGAGTTACACTCCACTATTGCTTCTGGAATTGCAAACTGGTACAACCACTCTGGAAATCAATCTGGCAGTACCTCAGAAAATTGGAAATAATTCTACATGAAGACCCAGATATTCCACTACTGGGCATATACACAAAAGAAGATACACAATAACACAAGGACACATGCTCCACTATGTCCATAACTGCCATATTTGTATTAGCCAAAATCTGGAAACAATCCAGATGTTCTTCAACCAAGGAATGGATGTAGAAAAAATGTGGTTCAATAACACAATGGAATACTGCTCATCTATTAAAACTGAGAACATCATGAAATTTGCAGGCAAATGGAGAGAACTAGAAAATGTCATCCTGAGTGAGGAACCCAGGCTCAAAAGGACATACATGTTATGTCCTCATTGATAAGTAGTTATTTGGCAAAAAGATCAGAATACCATTATACACAACTCACAGACCACATAAAATTTAATTAGAAGGAATGCCAAATTGTGGATACTTCAATTCCACATAGAAGGAGAAACAAAATAATCCCAGGAGGCAGAAGAAGGGAGGGATGTGGATAAAAGAGGGAGAATCAGGGACAATCGGGGGCAGGATCAGGTATGTGGGGAGACAGGAGAGAAGGCCAGAGGGCCTGGAGTATTAATAGAAACATACAACAGTGTGGGAATGAAGAGCAGGGCAAATATCTAGATAGTCCCAGACAAGATGGATGTGGAAGTCTCCCAAACCTCATTGGGGATGACCTTAGCCGAAATGTCCAAGAGTGGGTAGACGGAATCTAAATAGAATATCTCCAGTAGAGAGCATGGCCCCCATTTGAGGCATGGGGGCACCCGACCATCTTCAAAATTTGGACCCAGAATTGTTCATATCTAATTGTATGTAGTGACAAAAGTGGAGCAGAGACTGAAGAAAATGCCATCCACTGCCTTGATCAATCCATCCTATGGGCAGGAACAAAAAAAAAAAAAAAAACAAAAACAAACAAACAAACAAAAAAAAAAAACAAAAAAAAAAACCTTGACACTATTACTGAAGCCATGTTGTGCTCAGAAAGAGCCTGACATGACTGTCCACTGACAGACTCTATCAGGAGCTTATTGACACTGTTGCCGATACGTAGAGGCAACCATTGAGCTGAAGTCCAGGAGTGTTTTGTTGTTTAAGCCATATTTATACAACCACAACTTAAAGACAGGTAAAACTGAAAAGAAATTGCTAAAATATTGCTTGAGATTCAATCAAAATTCAAATAGTCTTTAAGAGAATAATATTTAAAGACATCATGGGAATGCATAATCTCCATAATCTCCAATAATCTCGACTAGGAAAGTGATACAATAGAAGAGTTAGAAACCATGGATGGATGTGAATAATACCAGCTTTGTTCCAACCACCAGGGAAATATAACCATGATAAAAAAAATGAAAAAAAAAAAAAAAGACAAGTTCATCCTCTTAGAAATTACTCTGGAAATATCCACACAATAGGATAAATGAAAAATATCAGGACAAGTCAAGCATACCTAGTCAGCAATTTACCAACACAGTTAAGAAATGCCCAGTAGAATTTGAGGGTCAGAGTTCTTATGAGCAGCAGAGAAAGTTGTCTCAATCGTGGTGCAATGCCTTTCTGCCCACTAGCCTAGCAATTCCTTTGACCTGGGAGTTTCCATGACTTCTTGGTTCCAGTTCCTGCCACTGCTCTAGTGACTGAAAAAAATTCCTAAGGCCTAAACTGGCAACAGTGCAGATGAAGGGAATTTTTACATTGTTGTGAGACCCATGGCAGTGTGCTCTACTCCTAGTTCCACACCTTGCAGCTTGCAGACTCCTGACAAGGAGGGGATTCTGATCCCACTCCATTTCCTTCAGGCCCTCAGTTTCTCTGAGGAATCCTCCTGTTAAAAAAGCAGTTTCAATCAAGAAATGATTCTTCCCACCTACTCCTAATGTTTCCCATCCCCATGTTCTCCCACCAGTTGTCCTGCTGCTAAAGAGATATTTTCTTTCCATGCAAGGTACTGCCCTAGTCCTGCTGGGTTACTAAAATTGTAGCCACTGGAAGATCTTCTGGGAATGTCCATTAGTCTTCTGTAGTGTGGCTCTAATTGTGTATCTTACAATGCTCATCCACAAATAGTGAATGTTTCCAAATTTGGTGAGCCTGTTTTCTTGGTCTTCAAACATGATATTATTAATTTCCCTAAGCCAATGACTTTCATCTTTTTCAATCTGCACATGTCTTCCACATAATTCCAACAGTGAGTCTACCTGAACCTATGTTGTAAACCCTCACCATATTCTTGTTGTACCATAGACAAGAAGCAGGTGTATAAATGTTTATAGAATGAAGACAATCATATTGTATGAGGGGCAAAAGGTAAGTTGTGTATTTGCTGTGCACAATTTGGAACTTTACACTAACACTGGAAATATCTGAAGATTTGGGATAATGATCTCTAAGGCATCAGGCAGTGGGGCCTAGAATTATGCAACATAAGAAACTGGAATATCCAGAGATTGTCCAGGTGGTTGTAATTTCCTGACTGTTAAGGGCTATTTCAGAAGTCTAAATTTAAATTGCCTGGTGTGTGAGCATCAGCATCCCTGATGCAGCACTTGATAGAAAATACCAATGATCATTTGAAAACAAGGGCCTCTAAAGTGTCTATTAGTAGTTTGATCCTACTAAGGAAGAGGTCAACAATTTCCAATACTAAGAATAACATATTGTTATCACTAAGTTTCTCAAAAGTTGAGAATTTCCCTTATTTTTTTTAAATCAAGGAAAAATGTGTAGTGATATAGATTTGTTCAACAATTTCCACTACTGAGAATAACATAATGTTATCACGAAGTTTCTCACAAGTTGAAATTTGTCCTTATTATGTTTAGATCAAGGAAAATGTGTAGTGATAATAGATTTGTTCATTTTAACATATGACATTTTCTTAGATCCTAATTTTCTGAGTCTTCCTGAATTTACTATAAATGTTCTAATAAAATGCTTTTGCTTGGCATAAATATTTTTCATCTTTTTTCAGTATTTCCAAATGTATTTCCTGGAGGTTTGGATTTCTAAACTGTGCATGAGATTTTACCTCATCTACCATACAAAGGGTACTTCTTTTAAGATTTACAGATTCATGCTATTTGTATGGATAAACTCACATATGAAATAAAAAGGAGATTAATACCTTAATAGTGAGTTGTTGTATTTTTCTCCAAACTGTACATTCTAAGGTGTGTAAAATGTGAGCATCTCCTAAATGATTTAGGACAAGAATGGAAATCTTAGTCAGTCCTTGAGGTAGAGTGGAGTATGAAGGTTCAGAGTGGAGTATGAGGAACAATAGGACAGGACACCATAATGACTTGTTATACGTGTCCCTGGAGAGAGCTTTGGAGTTGTGCAGGGACATAGCACAGTTAGGATGGATATCCCTGAAAACTATGAAGCTATATTTTCATTTATTTTTGGTAGTATTTTATCTCATATTCCCTTGAGTCAAGAGAGAGAAAGAGAGAGAGAGAGAGAGAGAGAGAGAGAGAGAGAGAGAGAGAGAGAGAGAGAGTAGAGAGAGAGTGCAGACTTACTGTTGAGGTTCTAAATGCCTTTACATGTTTTTT
The DNA here is from genome assembly GCF_978045245.1 of Mus caroli. Lineage (NCBI taxonomy): Eukaryota > Metazoa > Chordata > Mammalia > Rodentia > Muridae > Mus > Mus caroli. Next base: position 11,402,908 of record NW_028227261.1, on the reverse strand, counting down.
GTTTCCTGTTTTGTTGTTTGGTTTTGTTTTTTGTTGTTGTCTTTGATTGTTTGTTTGTTTTAATAAACCTAGTACTGATCGCCCAGTAAGCCTGGAATATTGCATAGAATCTTCCGTTTTAAGTTAACACAAATCATCATCTCTAATACACTGTTGTTAAATTTTCTAATGCTAAACACTTATATACAATTCATATTATTCATATGTGGGTCAAGGTTGTTATGGACCAGCTGAAAATCACAAATATTAAGTTTAAGTTACAGGTTTACAGAAAATATTCATGACTTCAGCAAATACTTTATGAGAAATAGTTCCAGCAATGATGCAACATTTATTCATCTAATTATCGTAAGTGCAAACTGAAAACAGTCAAGTCAACCTTATTAAAATATTCAGCTTTATTTACAGGGCAATGAGGAAGGAGATGTTGACAGAGCATAAGGGACTCATAGTCAGTTACTATCCTGAAACGTGAAACCAATAAATCATTTGTCACATTGACGTGATAAGAATAATGAATACTGGATACTCAAAGCACACTTCACATCTGTAGGTATATTATAGGATTAAGAACATGCAGTCTTTGGTGGCTCAGATTGTCAAATATACTATCAAGTATAATTTGTGTCAATTTCTTCATTTGAATTAAATATACAACATGCTGCCAGTTTTATTAGACATTTTGAAGGCAATAGTACACTCTTTATTTAGTTTCCTTTTGGAATGGATCATTTCTATCTCCATGAATTGTTGCACAACATCATATTCTTCTGGCTTTCACACCTGACTTCATCATATAATATTTGAGGGTGAACAAGTAAAAGTTTAATGAAAATGTTTCTTCATTATCATATATTCAGTTACTGCCAGCTTAATAATTGACATTATCTAAGATTTGAACATTGCATGAAGGTTTTCAAATTCATAATATTTCTCTAGTGTGGAGCACTAACTGTTGAAAAGAATATTACCCATGTGAAACATATGCCACATTTCCCCAGGAGAACTATTTTTCCCATAAAATTTTTTTTACATATTTTTTCTGCACTGAAATGAAGTCAAAGATATTTCAGCATTTATTTTATTTGTTAAGATTCTTGCCTATATACATTATCTGTTACATTCTAAGAGATAGGCCAAAATAAAGGATTCAAACAGTCAATGTATTTGAAAAATTTCCCTTTTGGAAGAATTCTCCAATGAATTTTAAGATGATATTTCTTGTTAAAGGATTATCTCATTCATTTCATTTATAATGTTGCTCTACTGTTTGAAATATCTGTTGATTTGTCAGACTGATGTTGTGGGTACTGCATTTATCACGTACAAAGTACTTGTAAGGTTTTTTTAAAAATTTATAAATTATCTGATTAATTCTCAGTCTGCCTTTATTAGTAAAGCATTTATCACATTCACTGCATTTTTGTAAGTTTTCTCTACTGTATGAATTCTCTGATGCATTCTCAGACTCAGTTTGTGGGAAAATCATTTGTCACATTGACTGCATTTGTAAGGTTTCTTTAATGTATGAATTCTGTGATTAAAAACAAGATAGGATTTCTGGGCAAAACATTTGTCACATTCAATACATTTGTAAGAATTCTCCCCTGTATGAGTTCTCTGATGCCTTCTCAGATTGACTTTCTCAGTAAAGCATTTGTCACATTCACTACATTTGTAAGGTTTCTCTCCTGTATGAATTCTCTGATGAGTACTAAGATGTGATTTTCAGGTAAATCATTTGTCACATTCATTACATTTGTAAGGTTTCTCTCCTGTATGAATTCTCTGATGCCTTCTCAGACTGTGTTTGTCAGTAAAGCATTTGTCGCATTCATTGCATTTGTAAGGTTTCTCTCCTGAATGAATTTTCTGATGAATACTAAAACGGCATTGTTGGGTAAAGCATTTGTCACATTCACTGCATTTGTACGGTTTCTCTCCTGTATGAATTCTCTGATGAATACTGAGATATGATTTTCGGGTAAAGCATTTGTCACATTCACTGCATTTATAAGGTTTCTCTCCTGTATGAATTCTATGATGAACTCTCAGACTGCTTTTGTCAGTAAAGCATTTGTCGCATTCACTACATTTGTAAGGTTTCTCTCCTGAATGAATTCTATGATGAATACTAAGATGGGATGGTTGGGTAAACCATTTGTCACACTCACTGCATTTGTACGGTTTCTCTCCTGTATGAATTCTCTGATGAACTCTCAGACTGCCTTTGTCAGTAAAGCATTTGTCACACTCACTGCATTTGTACGGTTTCTCTCCTGTATGAATTCTCTGATGAGCTCTCAGATAGCCTTTGTCAGTAAAGCATTTGTCGCATTCACTACATTTGTAAGGTTTCTCTCCTGAATGAATTCTATGATGAACTCTCAGACTGCTTTTGTCAGTAAAGCATTTGTCGCATTCACTACATTTGTAAGGTTTCTCTCCTGAATGAATTCTATGATGAATACTAAGATGGGATGGTTGGGTAAAGCATTTGTCACACTCACTGAATTTGTACGGTTTCTCTCCTGTATGAATTCTCTGATGAACTCTCAGATAGCCTTTGTCAGTAAAGCATTTGTCGCATTCACTACATTTGTAAGGTTTCTCTCCTGAATGAATTCTACGATGAATACTAAGAGGGGATGGTTGGGTAAAGCATTTGTCACACTCACTGCATTTGTACGGTTTCTCTCCTGTATGAATTCTCTGATGAACTCTCAGACTGCCTTTGTCAGTAAAGCATTTGTCACACTCACTGCATTTGTAAGGTTTCTCTCCTGTATGAATTCTCTGATGAGCTCTCAGATAGCCTTTGTCAGTAAAGCATTTGTCACACTCACTGCATTTGTACGGTTTCTCTCCTGTATGAATTCTCTGATGAACTCTCAGACTGCGTTTGTGAGTAAAGCATTTGTCACACTCACTGCATTTGTATGGTTTCTCTCCTGTATGAATTCTCTGATGAACTCTCAGACTGCCTTTGTCAGTAAAGCATTTGTCGCATTCACTACATTTGTAAGGTTTCTCTCCTGAATGAATTCTACGATGAATACTAAGATGGGATGGTTGGGTAAAGCATTTGTCACTTTCACTATATTTGTAAGATTTCTTTCCTGGATAAATTCTGTGCTGACTTTGAAGACTGACACTCTGAGTAAAGCATTTGTCAAATTCACCACAAGTGTAAGTGTTCATTTCACTTTTGTTTTGTCTCACAACGGGTTTATTTTTAGAAACCAAAACCTCATCAAGATTTTTATTTCTGTTGTGTTCTTTCTTCTCTATGTGGGTTCCTTGATTGAGACTAATGATAGAAGACACCTTTAAACCGTTTACACAGTCTTTATATGTGCAAACTTCTTTAGTGGTCCCAGTTTTATGTCTTTTTAGGTTTGAGGATTGGAGAGTGGCATCTCTTTGGTTAGTGTTATAAGGTGTACTTTCAGAGGATTCATGAATCACATTTCTAAGCTCATTACATTTAGAAAACTTCTTTCGGATATGCCCATGCTCATTGACAATGTGCTGTATGTCTTGATCCAAGACTGACTCATTTTTTCCACAGATGCGTTGATTTTCTGAAAAAAGTGGGAATTAGGGATAATAGGGATTACTTATATGAGGAGTTAGTATGATTCAATAATCAGTGTTCTAATGTATTCATACTCTCAAGAGAGGTTTCTCCTTTTTTTTTTTTTTTAATCATTGCATGGATCCTCAGATGTACCTCAAATCTGATCTATATCAAATGTCAAGAATTGATAATAGTCTTCTAAGTGTTACTTTAAAATGGTAACAGCAACCCATATAAAAAAGGTTAACGCAGAATTGCTCCTATGTAAAGGAAATGCAGGGGTAAAGAGTGGAGCAGAGACTGAAGGAAAGGCCATCCAGAGACTGCCCCACCTGGGGATCAATCCCATCTATAGACATCAAACACTGATATTATGGCTGATGCCGTAAAATGCTTCTTAACTGAAACGTGATATAGCTGACTCCTGGAGAGGCTCTGCCAGAACCTGACCAAAATAAATGCAGATGCTTGCAGCCAACCATCAGATGGAGCAGAGTGACCCCAAAGTAAAGTTATGTGAAGGACTGAAGGAGCTGAAGGTGTTTAGAACCTCATAGAAAGAACAACAATATCAACCAACCAGATACCCCAAAGCACTCAAGAACTAAACAACCTACCAAAGACTACACATGGAGTGGCCAATGGCTCCAGCAGCTTACATAATACAGCATCGCCTTATCTGTCATCAATTGGAAGAGAGGCCTTTGGACCTCTGAAGGCTAGATGCCCCAGCATAGAAGAATCCTAGGGCAGTGAAGCTGTTGTGGATGGGTGAAGCACCCTCATACAAGCATGGAGTAGGGTGGATAGAATAAGTGGTTTGTAGAAGGGGAACTGCAAGGGGTATATCATTTGTAATGTAATAATTAAAATAACATTTAAGAAAAAAATATTGTACTTTGCAGAAACTAGGATATGTAAGTGATCCATCTGTAATGAAATGTCAGAAAGTAGATCTCTGAACAATACAGCTCTAATTTTAAAGTTACAATAGGTTTCAGAGTGATACTTTATAGCTTTGGTCAGGTATGAATTTATGATGCAAATGAAATTGTCCTTAGAAACCACTATATAGTTCTGTTTCAACATCCAAAATGTTAGGATAAAGATCCGGTTGTCCCAGAACAAAACACAGAGACCAAATGTCAAACAGATAATAATAATAATAATAATAATAATAATAATAATAATAATAATAAAATCTCCACACAAACAATATATCCACTTGAAATCTTGTGCATTTTTTAAAATCATAAGTAAGAGAATAGTTTAAAGCAGTGGTAAGAATAAAATACTCCAATTATTATATGTATAAAAATACAATTCCTTATTCTGATTGCTTAATTTTTCTTGAAAGTGAAAGTCTTGACTGGAGCTAGATAAGTGGGGAGGAGAGACCTCAGAGAATAGAGCACTGGTTACTTTCCCAAAGTAATCAGAGAAATGTAAATGAAACAATGAAAATTATGATTTTTACTATAATTTCCCTCATTTGGGGGTCTCTAGATATTTCAGAGAGTTTATATAAACACAAAGTAGGAAAATTCAAAGAAAGAATCAGGAATTCAACAAGAAGTGCATTCTTACCCACAAATAACAGATTGTTGTAATTCTCCAACATTACTTCCATGTACAATGTCCTCTGAGCTAAATTGAGACATTCCCATTCCTCCAATGAAAAGTTCAAAGCCACGTCGTTGAAGGTTAACAGATCCTGTAACAGAAAACTTCTTAGGTGCTATGGACAAAATTGCTTTCGTATGTTAAAAAGGAACTAATTAAGATACACCTTGTGATATAAATGAGGCAAGAAGATATTGATCGACAAATGTATTCTAAAAGTTTATGGAGTTGTGTCTGAAGATATGAATTATTGCGTTACCACAGACAACCTATAGAATGATTTAGCGTACTGCTTGCATTAAAAAAGGCTCTCATATTCTTCAATTTTCTTTGGTTACTGAGACCTTAGTGGCAGCAAATGAAAGGTTTGCTACCATAACCTTGTTCAAAAGTATTGTGGGCAGTTTGGAATGTATCATATCTTTTCAAGTCCTCTATTATGAAATTTGTTTCCCGGGCTGGTGAGATGGTTCAGTGGGTAAGAGCACCCGACTGCTCTTCCAAAGGTTCAGAGTTCAAATCCCAGCAACCACATGGTGGATCACAACCATCCGTAACGAGATCTGACTCCCTCTTCTGGAGTGTCTGAAGACAGCTACAGTGTACTTACATATAATAAATAAATAAATAAATAAATAAATAAATGAATAAATAAATCTTAAAAAAAAAAAGAAATTTGTTTCCCAGCACTCACATGTCACTAAATAGTAGATGGTTAAAACCAATCCTTTAAAAATCCAGTGATCTCTACTGAGTACTACATAGCACATATGCATACATTCCGGCAAATGTAACCAACATATATTGAAGAAAAACAAACTTTAACTTTAATAACAGATAAATTCTATAATACTCATAGACTTTTTTAGATTTATCTTTCTCTGAGAATGATTGATATAACAATGTCAAAATCAGTAAACATTTACAGAATATAAGATGTACATTTGATGTCTAGATGCCATAATGTACATTTATAAAAGATAGGCTGATATAAAAAAGAATCATAGATCATCAATTATGATGACAAAAAACACGTTTTCAAATTTTACAATATCTACCTTTATCAAATATGGAGACTAGCTGAGTCCTTGTGCAGCTATGTCTTCCATGACTGTAGTATATCATATCTATTTGACAATCTGATGCCTAACTACAAAGCTACATCCTTTCTAGAGCAAACAGGTAGAATCAGAATATGAAATGCAGAATTAATGGATGGACTGAATGTCAGAGGTTTTGTGTTAAACAACATAAAACTGGAACAACAGAGCACTGAACATTCTGTATGACACAGAGAACCAAATGCTTTGGGAAGTTATTTTTGGAAAATATATTCAAAACCATAAAGTAGAAAAACTAGTATTTGTGAGCATTAAAATCACCTCATACTTTATCTAAGTTGGCATGAGCAATACACAGCATAACAATTTCATAACTGCCATATGGCCTTTCACTGAAGAATGATTAGTTATGGGTGTGTAAGCAAATGTCATAGGTGGCAATGCATTCCAATGAACTACAATCATTTTCTTTGCTCAAACTGTGTTTTCAAATTGATGAAGAATTATTCTAACTCTTCATGAATATTTAATAATTGATTCCTCATGGTATCACCTTAACTGAAATTTTTAATCCCCCAATTTTAACTTTCTTTTCGTCAGAATTTGACCATTTGTGTATCAGAATTTGAGATTGCATAGAGAAGTATGATTTACATTTCTTGCTTTGTTTATCAAAAACTAAAATACACAGGTTATATACTGTCTATTGTACAAATGAGCCTCAAATTATAAACCTAGGGCATGAAAAAAAAATATCAAGATGTAAAGGTACTTGCTGTTTCTGTATAGAAACCTAATTTAATTCTCTCTCTCTCTCTCTCTTTATATATATATATATATATATATATATATGTTTTGATTTTTCGAGACAGGGTTTCTCTGTGTAGCCCTGGATGTCCTGGAACTCACTCTGTAGACCAGGCTGGCCTCAAACTCAGAAATTCACCTGCCTCTGCCTCCCAAGTGCTGGGATTAAAGGCGTGCGCCACCACGCCCGGCTCTCTCAAAATATATTGCAGCTCAGTTATACCTGACTTCAGTCTCCAAGGTTTGGTGCTGAACTCAATGTTTTACGGGCAGAATGTGCAATTCTATACACAAAAACATTCAGATGAACATGTATATACCTACAGAAAATAGTATTGCAATAAAAATAGAAACATTGCCACAGCCCTTCAGCTTTCCCTATGTAATGCATTGCTTGGCTGAAGAGGAATAACATAGGGTATATCAACCTGTCTTCCTTCTAAAGAAAAGGAAACAAAAAATAGAAAGGACATTCACTTACACTTGAAAATTGATGGTTTATGCACAGCACCAAGGCTATCCTCTCTAGAAAAATGTTTCAAATGTATTTCATGTGATGAAATACAAAGGTGAAGACCCCAGGACTTACACTACTTCTAAGGACTGGTACAAAAACAAAAGGAAAAAAAAACATGTCACAGGCACAGTATCTCTCTTGAGTCCAATTTTGGATGTCAACACTAAAATGATTACTGTGTGACTTAAAATGTTAAAAAGAATTGTCAGAATACTGAAATCTGCATCAGCTCAAATTACATCAATGGAAAAAGAAAGACAATTTTCTTCCATCATCTGTGTTTCTAGGGAGCTAATTCATTTACTATTAAGATTCAAGACAGCTGGACTTGGTGGCGCAGGCCTTTAACCCCAGCACTCGGGAGGCAGAGGCAGGCAGATCTCTGAGTACGAGGCCAGCCTGGTCTACGGAGTGAGTTCCAGGACAGCCAGGGCAATACAGAAAAACCCTATCTTGAAAAAAAAAAAAAAAGAAAATTCAAGACGGTGGGCCTCATATAATTTTATGCGACTACAAATTCTACTCTTCCATATATTGCTTAGTGATGTGAGTTTCTACATATTTACATATCCACATTCATAAGCTTGTGTCTGAAAACCTGACCATTCCTGTATTGCAATTTATGTGGGACAAGAGACTTTACTTCCAGACTAATATAACTTTATCCAACGTAGGAAATAGTCATCAATATATTTTTTGAGCATCATTTCCAATAGATGCTCTTTGAGACATGCAGTTTGATCGTAATTATATGTCTTCACAGTATAAAAACCAGTGAAAATATAAACCTATTATATACGTGAGAAACCAAATACTTAAATTTTCATTATCACTCAAGAAAATGAAGAGCATAGAAAATAATCCCCTTAGATAATATTCAACATACAGATAATAAAATTCTTGAATGTTCTTAATGTAAAAGGGATTTTAAAAAGATATGACGACAGGATACTGACCTGTGGAAGGTTTACCAGAGAGGCACTCATTCTTTTAGTTCTTCTCCCAGATCCTTGGTGAGGAGCAAACATTCAAATTCTTCTTAAATTTCACATCAAGGACTAAATAATGAAATAAATTAAATGCCATTAGAGACCATGCTAAACCACATTAAAAAAATAAAGCAAAGTAATACCAGGGCTCTTGCCAATGTTTCTACCGACATGATACATTTTGACTGATAAAGAATATGAGTATAATCTGAGGATGATTTCTAATTTCAGGAGTCGTCAGGCACAAACACAGCACATGGATACCTGCTATAAAGTACTGATACTCAGGGTTATTAGTGAAAACTTATATTTCGGGACTAGAGTCAAAGACTAAGGGCTAGTAGATGCCAATTAATGAGAATTGATGAGGAAAATTAGGATTTCTTAGAAAAAAACTTTCTAGGTAGTGACACTAGGCCACGTAATAGGAAATGTTGACACCCAGGTCCTAAGTGTTTCTTCAAACACTGCATGAAAACTAAATAGATGTATCACAGAATTCACAAGTTGATTTAGAAAATCCCACAATAATCTTGCAAAGAGACTAAACTATTGCAGAAGACAGAAAAGGGGGTATATTGTACAGTCATCACAAAAAGCTGGCTTTATTTGGTTCCAAAACAAATGATCATAAAATATGTACAAAGGAAAAAGTAACAGTCAAGGTGCATCAATGTCCATGGAAAAAAGAATCTTTCGGGTGGATGCAGAAAGTGAACTCTACTTGATTTCATGCCAGAGATGCAAGACTATTCCAACAGGCATAAACAAAACAAGTCATAGCACAATGTATGTACAGTGAGAGAAGGCTCGTAACCATGACGATACAGTTACAAAAAGCCTGGGGGAAAATATCACAGTGGATCACCTTGAAAGCTCTGGGTATTGTGAGAACAAAAGGAATATTCCTCAGTCTAAGGAAGATAATAGCCAACATCCTACATCTCTCGCTACAAAAGATAAAGACAGCTGTCATCATTCTACTCCTTTTTTCAGAAAAGAGACCAGGATGTGCAAAGCCACCACACTACCTTTTCACAGTGCAGTAGTGCTTACAAATAATACCTGGAAGATTTTCAATGTGTCAAATAAGGATACAGAGAAGGTACGTTTTCTCAAATTACAAGAAACATAATTCTTCAACTCAAGAACTACAAATATTTAAAGAGAACACTTCAATCTGATAATACACTTAATAAGCTACTGAAAATACAAGAAAATATCACTTGGCTTTATATTTTCATGGAGGATAATCTGATATATCAGGAGACTCCTCATTGTCTAAAAAGGACTTGGACATGCTGCTGTGGCATGCAACCTAATAAAAGACCTCTCTTGTCTGCTAGGTGTAAGGAGTCATCATTCGCTCTCCCTACACGCTGATCTTTGTGCTGAAATACCAATCTGTCTGGCAATGTATATCTACCAGTGTACCCATGGTTTTAAATGCTTCCTCCATGAAGTCATGAGGAAAATACAGCTTCTACGTTAAAACTTGAAACTGACATTTCCTCAAATACACACCTTTTTCTGAATAGGCATAATTCTTCACTTTTTAGCCTTCCAGATAACTTTACTATGACTTGTTACATCAAATATTTTTAAAGCAGACAAAGGTCAAATAGCTATATGAGGTGGTCACACAAGGCCATAACATTCTCATCTAGTGTTCATGAGGAATGTCTCTATGCATTTGGTTTCTTCAGCTCCCAGATGTACCCCCAGCTATTGTCACATCTACGTGATATAACCATGTGCATCTTATTCCAGTTGTCTTGTCCTATCCCTTATCACCAAAATAGGCTACATTGTGATACCATACAGTAGTAATAAATACTTACTCATTGATTAAATCCCTTAACACCAAAATACGCTACATTGTGATACCATACAGTAGTAATAAATACTTACTGATTAAAATCAATGGAGCAGGGAATTATATTTTTTCAAGCCCTGAATGAAAACACCTGCAAAATCTGTTACTTTCTGGAAAAGTGGCTACTCATATTGACAGTGTTTAAGGAACATATGAATGTAGTAAATTATTAAGACTAGTTCTTAAGTCAGCTATCTTAGATAATAAATATATGAAAATATGAACAAAGGAAGTAGATAATGAAGTTTGTATGAAGGCAGAAGAAATAAGAGAGTTCTTGTGAGGAATAAATCAATATAAGAGAACTCATGTACAACACAGGAAAACTATGTACCACAGAAGTAACAGAGAACAATGTGAAACATATATACTACCCACAATACAAGAAAAATGTTTTAGAGTAAAGTCCTAAGGAATAAAATCTCAGAAATATCATTACTTCATCCAGCAATCTTCTGAAAACTTCACTATAAAATCCATATTACAAGTCATATTAGATGAAACATATCTATATAATGGAGAGTATTAATTGTGAATCCTGGTTTTCTGTTCAAGAAAAAGAAACTGTGCAGAACCAAACAGACAGCATAACAAGACAAAGGTTCACAGTCTTCTCAATTGAACTTAATATATTTCTAATCTACCTACAGGGGATGGAGTGAGGATTACTGTTTAGGAGCACTGTGTCTTCTTCCAGGTGACGGGAGTCTCATAACAACACACAAATGGCAGCTCTCAAGCCAGAGTATTCAATGCCTTCTTCCATACTCTGCAGACCCAGCCCCTGTGTGATTCACCAACATGCATGCAGACTAATCACTCATATACATGAAAGAACAAGAAAACAAAACAAATGAAAACAAGACAACTAGCTATAGACATTTGAGAAACACAAAGAAAACAGAAACAACAGAAAAGGAAGAAATTTAATTTAAACTTTTCAATAATGGTGTGATTGCATAAATAAACAAAATGCACAAGCAGAATCTTTGTTCTTGGCAAATTCTTTTGATATTGAAGAACTCATGATTTAAAATTCTGAATTGCACATGGGAGGCAGAGGAAGGCAGATTTCTGAGTTTGAGGCCAGCCTGGTCTAGAAAGTGAGTTTCAGGACAGCCAGGGCTACACAGAGAAACCCTGTCTTGAAACAAACAAACAAGCAAAGAAAAGCGGGCATAGTGACTTTAATCCCAGCTCTCGGGAGGCAGAGGCAGGCAGATTTCTAAGTTCGAGGCAAGCATGGTCCACAAAGTGAGTTATAGCACAACCAGGGCTATACAGAGAAACTTTGTCTAGAAAAAAAAATTCTGAATCACTATATATATATATATATATATATATATATATATATATGTATGTATATGTATATATATACATATATATACACACACATATGAATCACTAAATATATACATATATATGTATACACATACATATGAATGATAATCTTCAGAAAGTACCTGCATTTTTAACAAAGTACAGGTCTCAGTAGATAAAGAGAAAAAAAAGAGAGAGAATGCTACAAACAATTTCCTAAGGATGATACAATTAAGACTGATATTTAGGTAGCATTTTAGGTTGGATAACATGAGACCCACTTCCAATCAGAGCTCAGTCAAAACTCTGAGGCATAGAGAAACTTTAAGTTCATGGTGACAGTATTTTACCCTGATCAGTTCCTGAATTAATCATGGAACAAAAATGAAAGGAACCTAACAACTTCCAAAAGGACATGCATGAAGAAATAAAACCATAGCTTCCTTGAAATCTTCTTTATATTTTCAGCATTTCACTGTAAGCTCTCTAACACAAAATTCATTCACAGACAGCCTGCACATATGAGCAAAGTTTGATAAGGAATCCTGGCAGTGAATACAAAACTGGGCACAGAGACTCTGGGTTTTATTCCCTGCACTCTGGAGACAGAGGCACAGCTTGTGGATACTGGAGGTTCCTTAGGAGAGACTCTTTTTTAAGTCCCTCAAGACTTTGAGGGCATGGGGACTCCACAAGCACAACCCAAAATGTCTGTGTTTAAGGTTATGTTTCATCTCTAACTCTGCCCAGACTAGGAAATTCAACAAACCAATTTTACACAGCACACCCAGACCTATTCTTCCCACTCAGCTCAAGCAGACTTCCAAATAGCTGCCAGGATGTTCAAGGCCTGTTCTACACCAACGCATGTTTGCTACCTGCATAGAACAGAACTGGACTTAGTAGGAAGCTGTAAAAAAGTTCCTGTCCACCATATTAGATTTTCAATGATTAACCATAACATCTCAGATGGATATCCCTGCCAACTGACCTAATGCCACACAGCAAAAGGAAACTTAGAGGCTGGAACTAAAGCAATTTGACAATGGTAATAGAACTTACCTACCCCAAATCAAAAATGCAATACCGTTGCTCATGACAAGAAGAATGATGAAACAAACTCAAGAGACAGAAGAAAAAATACAATTTGAACACCATTCAATGAGGTCAATGGACATAAAGAGGAAACAAGCACAGGAACTCAAAGAGGACAGGAATTAACTGAATGAAAGACAAGAGAAGTCCTGCAAGTGGCTAAGGAAATAATTTTGATAATGCAGGATGTTAACATTGCACCCAGTCATATAAACATCTAAGGAATCCTCAATATGAATGAAATGAGAAATGAACTCTAAGCAGGATGGTAACTCAATGGAGGGCCAATTCACAAAGATAGAGCATGCAGAAGACAAACATCAATGTTCCAATGGAAGCTGAAAGAGCTGCCTCACTCAGTCAATCAAGTAAGTCAGGTGACACAAATGAACAAAATTCTTGTTGCATGTTAGCAGAAATATTAAAAGATAAATGTTTGATTAAAGCCTAATACAGTGGGGAAGGTCTTTCATCCTAGCACTCAGGGTGCTCAGGCAGGCAAATTTATGTGAGCTAGAAGCCATTCTTGTCTCTATATCAGGATACATGAGAGTCAAGTCTGAAGAGTGAGACTCTGTCTCACAAACAAACAAACTAACTAACTAACCAAACAGGAAACCCAAACGAGAAATTAAAGTTATATTTACTATGTTGATATCAAAACTGGCTAAAATGTGAGAGGATGTTAGAAGACTGCTGATATAGTTCTGAATGAATATGTCTCACTTTTGAAGTTGGAACCCCAATTGGTCACAATGTTTTCAAAAATTTAGTTGTGGAACCTTAGTGAATAAAGAATGACACTGGTGGTAGGGTCTGAGAAAAAGAATAGACCAAAGCCATCTTAGTTCTCTCTTCCTCCTTAATGACTGGAGGTGAGGATGTGATCTCTCAGCTGTCTATTTCAAAAACATGGTTATTTGCTGTCAGGCCTTCTTACCATGGTGGATAGTTATCCTCTGGAAGCATTACCCAACGTGGTCTTTTTCTTCAATTACTTTCCTTGATCATGGTGCTTTAGGAAAGCAGCAGATGAAAATATAGAAAAACATATTATGATTGGATTTAAGGTTCCCTTTTAGAGGAAAAAACAAATCATGTCATATTCTGAAAGCTAATCAAGAACAGAATATATGTTAGGTCATAAGAATTATAAGGCCATTTTAAGAAATGATATCTAAAATCATCATAATCTATATTGTGTCTCTACTTTTAGTGAAAAGTAGGTGACATAATGGCCTCACATTCAGCAAATATTGAGATATAATAAAGTACACATTTGAGGTCTGGATGCAGGAATATTTTTAAGAACACTTAATAGACATCTTTAAGAACACTTTTTTAATAACAATATTGATCACAGTATCACATCTCAGATCATAAATGATGGTGACTAAAAATATCTACAACTGTCAGCTTTGATCAAATGTGGACCCTGTATCTATCCTGTATGCAGTTGGGTGTCAACAGTCAGACTCTAGTCTCAAATGCTCAGTTGAGATTTGAAGGCCTATATACAATGCTGTATCCTTTCTAGACCAAAGAAATAGAGTATGGGGGTCAAAATTCAAGGATTACTTAAAAGAAATAATTTTCTTTCTATCTAAGCAGATAAAAACTGTAAAATCAGAGTATAAAATGGCCATTAGAAGCAAGACATAGAATAATATACCTTGTGATACAATTCCATAAGCATATTTTCATGAAGAATTGAAATATGTATTGAAGAATTAATTTGAGAATATTTAGTGAAATAAATAAAAATATTAAGCCGGTCATGGTGGCTCATGCCTTTAATTTCAGCACTCAGGAGGCAGAGGCAGGAGGATTTCTGAGTTGGAGGCCAGCCTGGTCTACAGAGTGAGTTACAGGACAGCCAGGGCTATACAGAAAAACCCTATCTCAAAAAAACAAACAAACAAAAAAAACAAAAAAAAAACCAAAACATTTTTGTAGCATTAATATTATGCACCATTTTCTAATACATGACAAAAGTAAAACAGATAATAATTTCATAAATTCCACACAGGTTTACCTTCAGAATACTTAGAAGTATACGAGTAAATAAATGGGTTATGTGACAACACAATGGTAATATAGAGTGCTGTTTTATAATGGAAAGGAACGTTTTAGGTTGTATAATAATTATACTAATTATTCATTAATTATGGATACATTATTGTTCATAAATCTATGACTGTCCAACTTGAAGTCTAGGTCTTTTGACTCCAGAATTATTCTTTGCTTTATCATTTGAGCTTACTCATCTAACATTATTATAGGCTACAAGGATCAGAACCATTTATGATTCTTTGACTTGATCACTATTCTTATCTTTATTATTTGAGCTCATTCATCTAACATGATTATGGATGGCACAGATTACTATTATTTCTGACTCTTCCTTCATTTTTTAATAAAAAATAGAACTCAGGGTTATATTCAGGTTCTATCATAAAACTGTAGCAGAAATGTAAACCTCTGGGCTGGAGAGATGACTCAGGGGTAAAGGGCACTTGCTGTTCATGAAAAGAAACACAGACTAATTCTTTCTTTCTACACACAAAACAAGGTATGATTTTTGTCTGAATCCTGTGTGATGCATTTTGTGATGACTTCTGGGCTCCACTGGTCTCATATAGGCATGCAGAAGAACACACCTATAGTTAAATAAAAGTTTAAAGAAATAAATAAAAGTCTGTCTGCCAGGTCTGTCATAGAAATCGAATGGAGTAGGTTCAACAGTAAAAGTCTGACGGCCAGGTCTGTCATAGAAATCGAATGGAGTAGGTTCAACAGTATGTAAGATTTCTCAGGTTCAGATGGCTCCTGTAGGCATAAGGCTTGTACTCCCTGCCTATGTTATTGGGGAATGTTCTCCCTGCCAAGGTTTATGTCTATATAACCAGAAACAGTAAGATTCCATGAAGCAAAAATTTGTCTGTTATTCCTCAGAAAAATGGCAATGCTATGGCCTTCAGGTCAGCCCTTAAGGCTGTGGGAAAGAACTATGAAAACATGAGTTGAAGATTATATAATTTAAAATAAAAGCTATTCTTTAGAGCTTTTCTCTGTGGGACTGTGAAAGGCAGCCTGTGTTCTAATTGAGCAAAGCTTACTTTGGAGACCCAGTAGAAAACTCTACAAGGGATAGAACAGTGAGCTACGTTCCCAGACACAGGTGTCTGACAACACGGAACCCACAACTCAATAATCCTGTGACTATCTGTCATATTGACAATGTCCCAAGTCCCTGGCATTCTGGCTAAACTGCACCCTCACAGTTACCTGACAATAGCCAAGTATGCTCCTCCCCACAGTATACAGCTAGGTAGGTAACCCAGCCCGCTATAAAAGGGGCTGTTTGGCCCCTCCTCTCTCTCTCCTTAAGCTCTTAAATCTCTTAATTCTCATCTCTAGCTCTCCTCCTCCCTATCCTCTCCTCCATCTCTCCACATGGCCATGGCTGGCTTCTACTTCCCTACTCTTCCTCCTCTTTCTGACTTTCTACAGTAAACACTTTAAAACCAGGGACCATCTCTCTGCTCATCAAGACCCGCTGTTCTTCAATGATTGGAATAGGCCTGACCCTAAAGAGCCACGTGTCACCTCCAGCAGCAAAGCCTCTCAGTGTTTCCAGTCACCAGACCAGACTAAAGACTCTCACATCCTAGGAAACACTGAGTGCCTTATACCCCTGCTCCCTTCTCCCTTCAGCCCCCAGGATGACCCAGTTATCCCCAGGGCCCTCACTTCGTTCTCAGCTCTTCCACAACATACAGTGACATCTGGGATGTCCATGACAGAGGTCCTGTTGTCTGTGGCCTCTGTGAGGCCCAGAGACAACAAACTGCTCCCTCTCTACCCCTGCAGACTGGAGACCCATGGCTTCCCACAACCAGACACCCAACTGGGCCTCATAGAGAATGCTGTCCACTTGCCCAGAGCACTGGAGCTCTGGTGAGACAGGGGATTCCCCTTTAATTCCCCGCACCCACTGCCCAACATTCCTCAACTATGCAAAATATGAACATGCAATATGATGTGTATAAGGGGCTCCAAGTACCTAAAATTACAGAGGTAGCTACACTAATGAGTCAGTAAAGGGGAAGGGATGGTTTAAAAAAACAAGACTCATGGTGTGAGGAATAAAGGAGTACCAGGAAGTGAGAGAGTGATGATCTCAGACAAAATTTGACCCACTTAAGATTCTGGTTTGAGTTTGAAAATGCAGGCAAGTTTCAAAGTCCAAGAACAATCTAGAACAGATCAAGTTCTAATGAGGAAAATGTTAGGTCCAGGTATCATGGGACACATCTTTAACACCAGGATTCAGGAGATAGAGCAAGACACACCTATGTGTACAAGATCTATCCACAGAGATATTTCCAGGCAGCCAAATTTAGTCTGTGAAGGAGTTGAAAAACAGAAAGGTAATTTCTCACTTAAAACTAGCCTCTATATCTAGATTTAGCAACCAGAAAGCACACACAAGCAAACTACATAGGAGCTGCTATGTTTAAAAAACAGTGCACTTCATTTCTTTTTATAAACGTTACAGGTTACTACAGAGCAATAGTGATAAAAACTGCATGTACTGGTACAGAGACAGACAGATTGATCAATGGATAGAACTTAAGGCCCAGAAATTAAACCACACACTTACAGACAATTGATCTTTGACAAAGAAGCCAAAAATATATAATGGAAAAAAGAAATCATCTTCAATAAACAGTGCTGGTCTAACAAGCAGTCTGTATGTAGAAAAATAAAAATAGATCCACATTTGTCACCTTGCACAAAGCTCAAGTTCAAGTGGATCAAGGAACTCAACATAAAACAAGATGCAATCAAGGAAATAGAAGATAAAGGTGGGGGGTGACTGGAGAGATGGCTCGGAAGTTAAGAGCACCGACTGCTCTTCCAAAGGCCCTGAATTCAAATCCCAGCAACCACATGGTGGCTCACAACCACCCATAATGAGATCTGACGCCCTCTTCTGGTGTATCTGAAGATAGCTACAGTGTACTTAGATATAATAAATAAAATCTTAAAAAAAAAAAGAAGATAAAATGGGAAAGAGCCTCAAACTTACTGTCAGGAGGAAATTTCCAAAAAGAACTCCAATGGCTCAGGCTCTAAGATCACGAATTGACAAATGGGACCTCATGAAACTAGAAAGCTTTTGTAAGTCAAAGTTCATAGTAAATAGGACAAAGTGCAACCTACAGATTGGGAAAAAATTCTTCTCTATCCCCACACTTGATACAGGGCTAATATCCAATATATATAAAGGACTCAAGAAGCTAACCACCAAGAAACCAAACAACCCAATCAAATAATGGGGTAGATACCTAAACAGAGAATCCACAATGGAGCAACTGTGGAAGGCTGAGAAACTTCAAAAGCAATATTCAAAGTCCTTAGTGGTCAGAAAAATATAAATCAAAGCAACACTGAGATTCCACCTTCCACCAATCAGAATGGCTAAGATCAAAAACTCGGGTGACAGGCTGGCGAGATGGCTCAGTGGTTAAGAATGCCGACTGCACTTCCGAAGGTCCCGAGTTCATATCCCAGCAACCACATGGTGGCTCACAACCATCCTTAATGAAATCTGATGCCCTTTTCTGGAGTATCTGAGGACATGTACAGTGTACTTACATATAATAAATAAATAAATCTTAAACAAAAAACAAAAAACTCGGGTGACAGCACATGCTGGCCAGGATGTGGAGAAAGAGGACCAATCCTCCATTGCTTGTGGAATTGCAAACTGGTCAACTATTCTGGAAATCCATCTGGAAATTCCTCAGAAAATTGGAAATAGATATACCTTAAAACCCAGCTATACCACTCTTAGGTATATACACAAAAGATGCTCCACCATGACACAGAGGCTTGTGTTCCACTATGTTCAGAATGGCCTTATTTGTGATAGCCAGGAGCTGGAAACAACCCATATGCCCCACAATGGAAGAATCGATACTTAAACATGATTCATTCACACAATGGAATATTATTCATCTATTAAGAACAATGACATCAGGAGGTTTGGAGGAAAATGGATTGAACTAGAAAATTCCATCCTGAGTGAGGTAACTCAGAACCAAAAAGGACATGCATAGTATGTACACACTAATAAATAGATATAAGCCAAAAAAAGTATATAATACAACGTAAATAATTAAAAAGGGTTAAATGCTCAAGGAACCTAGTGAGGATGTCTCAATCCCACTTGGGAGAGAAGAAAGCAGTCATGGGGGAAGAAGAAGGGAGGGACCTGATTGGGAGCAGGGACAGAGAGGGGAAGGGGAAACATGATAAGGCATTATTAGGTATGGGGGGAGGACAGAAGCCCCGAGAACCAGTTTACAAAAATGGAAATAGACAGCCTCAGGAGGTAGGCTGTGGAGGTCCATGTCACATGTTCCAAAGACCTAGGAGGTGAGAGACTCCCAGGACTCAAAGGGAGAGACCTTGGATAAAGTGCTCTACAGTGGAGAGGGGGAACTTGTAGAGTCCACCTCCAGTGGAGGGACAGGCATCAAGTGGAGTGATGGAGTTGCAATCCTATACACAAAACCTCTGATCCAGAATTGTTCCGGTTTGAAGGATATCCAGGGACAAAACTGCAGAAGTACATGAGAGAAAGGAGGTCCATGGACAGGCCCAAATTAGGATCCATATCAAGGGGGAGGCAAAGGGCAGTGACACTGTTATTCATACTGTGGTGTGCTTATAGACAGGAGCTTGGCATGGCTGCCCTCTAAGAGGTTCAACAAGCAGGTGAGTCAGATGCAGATTCTAGCACCCAACCAATGGATGGAAGCCAATGACCCCTGTGGTTGAATTGGGGAAAGGCCAGAAGAAGCTGAGGAGGAGGGTGGCCCCATCCATATGCCAGCAGTCTCAACTGAACTGGACCCCCCCAAGATCTCTCAGAAAAGGGCCCAACAACCGGGTCATATACAGCAGCTGATATGATGACCATGATAAATAAACAGTGGGTGACTGCCTGGTCTGACCTCAGTGAAAGAAGATGCACCTAACCCTCCAGAGACTTGAAGTGCCAGGGATTGGGGAAGCCTGGTGGAATGGTGAGGTGTGGGGACATCCTCTTTGTAGGGTGGGGAGGAGGGATGGGATGGGGTGCAGAGAAAATTTTAGAAACTTTACTTAAAAAATCAAGTTAAGGGTCTTTAGTGTAAAAATGACAATTGACTTGTATATAACTTCTATATGCAATTTTATGAATAGTGTTACTATGAATATATTTTATGCTGAGAGCATATTGCATAAAATATATTGACATACAAAATCACAGAGGAGACATGGTAGAAACTCACTGATGGCTGCCAGGGAGAATATATATACACAGGGATAAAATGAATCATTTGAGGGTAATGTCCTTGGAACGATTCCTTCATTATACCAATCTGTTAAAATATTATCACAGTTGGAACATCTTACTGAATAAGCATGGATCTGCATTGTGGCATTGTTCCAGGTAGTTCTCAGGTTCCCAATCAGTAATAAATATGAATACAATGACAATCTTCGGAGCCTAGCTGTTACAGATTTCATCTCTGGCCACCACTCTTGTAGGTAGGTTCACATGAAAGACAGAAAGTGTGATAATGGTCTCCTGGCATACATACCAATACACATACAAACACATGTATGCACAAATACATAAATATGTTTATGCATTAATAAAAGCATAAGAATTCACTTGGGCCGGGCATGGTAGCACACGCCTTTAATCCCAGCACTCTGGAGGCAGAGGCAGAGGCAGGTGGATCTCTGAGTTCAAGACCAGCCTGGTCTACAGAGTGAGTTCCAGAACAGCCAGGCCTACACAGTGAAACCCTGTCTCGATAAACTAAAAAAAAAAAAAAAAAAAATTCATTCTGAACATGGAGATACTATTACAGAAGAAAGTTGTCATGACCATGATATCAGCAAATATTTAGTGCTTTTTATGTATTTCATTGGCCTTATATTTCTCTCATGTCAAATATTTCTCTTGGCATTTAACAGGTGTATGAATGATCTCTTTCAACGCCCCGGCCTCAGAAGTATAGATTGACGATGAGAAAAAGCAGATTACCGAGTACCATGGAATGTCAGAAAATGAATGAGAATTGACAAGGGAAATATTGATTTCCTAGGAACAATAAACACTAGGCCAGGGAATAATCAAGAGCAGAAACCCAGGCTCTCAGTGTTCCTTCTAGCACTTTCTCAGGAACAATCAAATGCTGCACCAAATTCACAAATTTCTTCTGAAAAATCCCACAAGAAATTTGACCAGAAAGTGCAGAACACAGAAAGTAGGGGAATATGGTACAGCCATCACACAAAGCTGACCTTACCTGGGTCCAAAAGCAAATGACCACGAAAACATGCACACAGAAAATAATAACAGTATGGGTGCGCCAGTGTAAGTTTTAAAATGTTTCTCTCTAACAGATGCAGAAAGTTAACTCAACTTGATTTCATGACAGTGACTCAAAACTGTTTCAACAAGCACAAACCAAACAACTCAAGGCATAAATTATGTACAATCAGTGGGAGAAAGCTCACTGATAGATATATGTCAATATAGCTATGAAAGGCCTAGGGCAAAATATCACAGTGGATCACTATGAAAGCTCTGAAGAATGTGGAACAGAAGGAACATTACTGAGTCTAATGAGGATAATAGCCAACATCCTAAGCCTATCATTACACACACTGAAGACAGCTGTCATCATTCTACTCTACTCAGTAGACAAACAAGGATGTGCAAAGCCTCCACAATAACTTATCACAGTACAGCAGTGCTTACACAGAGCAAGTAAGACTTAGAATGTTTTCAGTGTTCAAATAAGGATATGAGGAAGACAATTTTTCTCAAATTTCAAGATATATAATTCTTCAACTCAAGACATGCAAGTATCCCAAGAAAATAATCCAATCTGATAAAACACTTAACATGCTATAGAATAATACAAGAAAAATACAAAAAAAAATATGATTTGGATTTATACATTCCTAAAGAATAATCTGATAAGTGAGAAGACCACTCAGTGCCTAAAAGGATCTTGGATATGCTGGTTTAGCATACAAACTGCTAAAGGGGGCTCTGTAGGTTGATGGGTGTAAGCTGTCATTATGGTTCTCCCTAGATGCTGACCTTTGTGCTGTAATACCAACCTATCAATGTATGTTGACCAGCGCAGTAGTGACAGGTAGGTAACAGAAACTTTACTGGTTTGAACTGAGGTCAACCTACAAAGGAAATACAGACATGGCACTGGAAGCTGGTCAAAAGTTGCTCTAAAGATCACAGTCTGAAAAGTGAATTTATAACTGACATACTGCTATATGTAGAAATATGGAAACATTTAAATTGTTGGTGCTTGTCTTAGTCAGGGTTTCTATTCCTGCACAAACATCATGACCAAGAAGCAAGTTGGGGAGGAAAGGGTTTATTCGGCTTACACTTCCATGCTGCTGTTCATCACCAAAGGAAGTCAGGACTGGAACTCAGACAGGTCAGGGAGCAGGAGCTGATACAGAGGCCATGGAGGGATGTTCTTTACTGGCTTGCCTCCCCTGGCTTGCTCAGCCTGCTCTCTTATAGAACCCAAGACTACCAGCCCAGGTATGGTCCCACCCACAAGGGGCCTTTCCCCCTTGATCACTAATTGAGAAAATGCCTTACAGTTGGATCTCATGGAGGCATTTCCTCAACTGAAACTCCTTTCTCTGTGATAACTCCAGCTGTGTCAAGTTGACACAAAAATAGCCAGTACAGTGCTTTCAGCCTAAGTCAGACAAACATGGTTTGTAAAGGAAAACCACCAGTTCAGAGAGAGCTGAATAAAAAGCCAGCAGTGGGGTAAAGGCAACACTGTAAAAGAAGGAGGAAGTGGAGTTATAGAAACCCATGCTGTCATTTACCATGGAACATGGAATTATGAATATATGACAGCATGGATACCCATCTAAAACCTTCCTCAGAACATACATGAAACACAAGGATAGGATGAAAACATGAATAACAAGGGGTGAGACAGGGATAGAAGAGATGGTAACTGTGTAAGCACTCTGGGACACTTCAAGTGCAAAGGCCATTCACCTGAAAAAGCAAGCACTAGGGGATTTAGTTAGTACAGATTAGAGTAAACTCTAGGAACTCTGTAATATCTGCAAAACCAAAGAAACCAGGTAATGCAAATCCTCTACCAGAATGTTGCTCTGTGAATATTCTAACAATTGTAATATGCATGAAATGAGTATAATCCCTAATTCGTGTGATGGAAAATTTACTGACAACAGGAATTTCTGTAAAACAGAAATTGGAGATGCAGGGAAAAATACATTGCTGTCATAAATTTACAATACTCAAAACTTGATGCCCTGGGCATTTGCAGACAGCATCAAGTGTGTAATAAAAATGGGCATAGGAACACATGAATTTTCAGGGAGAAATGAGGACATTTTTCAAAGTATGTCACTTCATGACTCTTACCTGTGACATACAGGCTGAGTATCGTTGTCATTTCAACCAACAACAGACCATAAATTCCTGCTCCAGTGACAGATGCTGTACTTTAAATTCAAAGGAAGAAATACATAAAATAAATGTGTGTCCTGGAATTGTTTTGTCTAATTGTATAACAGGAAAAGCACATCTTCCATTTCATGGAGACTGAACAAGAGCTCATTCTAGAATGGGAAGAATAACCCATGGAATACCTACTTCCACCATGAAGTCAATATGAACACTAGGGCTTCGACTTTAAATCTTGCAACTGACTTTTCCTCAAATACATACCTGATTCTGAATAGACACAATTCCACACGCTTGAGCCTTCCAGTCAGTTTACTATCACTTGTTTCTTCACAACCTTTCTTTTTTTTTTTTGGTTGGTTTTTTTCGAGACAGGGTTTCTCTGTGTAGCCCTGGCTGTCCTGGAACTCACTCTGTAGACCAGGCTGGGCTCGAACTCAGAAATCCGCCTGCCTCTGCCTCCTGAGTGCTGGGATTAAAGGCATGCACCACCACGCCCGGCTTTCACAACCTTTTCAAAGTAGATAAATTCAAATAGCAACATGCAGTGTTCAGACACTGGGACTCTTGAGTACTAGAAGGCCATAGCATTCTAGTCTAGCATTCCTAGGAAAGTCTCTTAAATATTGGATTCCTGTACTCCCACTTGTATCTTCCTATTGTCACATCTAAGTGCTGTAACAATGTTTATCTCTTTAAAGCTGTCTTTTCCTACCCCTTACCATTAAAAGAGATGATTATATTAGCATACAGTAGTACTAAATATTTATCCATACATTAAAATCAGAAGAACATGGAATCATATTTTTCAAGCCCTGAGAGAAAATAACTGGCAACTTTAATGTGAAATCCAGAAAAGTGGCTACAAGTATTGACAGTGTAAAACATACATTTGAACATAGTAATATATTAAGACACCTTTTTTACTCAAAAAACTACATAGAAAATAAACTAATGAAAATATGCATCCCAGCACTCGGGAGGCAGAGGCAGGCGGATTTCTGAGTTCGAGGCCAGCCTGGTCTACAAAGTGAGTGCCAGGACAGCCAGGGCTACACAGAGAAACCCTGTCTCGAAAAAAAAAAAAAAAAAAAAAAAGAAAATATGCACAAAAGAATAAGACATAAAATTTTCATGAGAACTCAGGAAATAAGACATTTATTGTGAAGAATGAATGAATGAATATAAGAAAAGTAGGAAATATTCCTCATGTACAACATAGTAAAGCTCTCTTCCATACAAGGAATGGAGAACAATATGAACCAGATTTTGCCACTCACAATGCCCGCAAACATTCTAGATCGAATATGCTAAGGAATGCAATCTCACAAAGAACAGATTTTCATTGACCTATCATGAAAGAAGTTCACAATAAAAATCTTGGTAAAAGTCAGAATAGATAACACAGCTATCTACATAATTAAGTCTATTATTTGTGGATCTTGGTTTTCAGTCCAGGAAGAAGAATTCTGTCAAACTAAAATAACATCATATTGTATAGGGATATTCAAGGCTGTTCCGACTTAGGGTGTGGTCCAGCACAAGGCACACAACTTTCCTCACTGTGGTTGGAATACAAGCAAGCCTTTAGGATTCACTTCAATCCCAAACAACAAAAGTACATTTACTAAGAAGAAGGAGGTTCACATTTTTAAAGTATTATCAAATTGAATGGCAGAACATGTGAAATATTAGAGAAAGATCTTAGAGAACAGGATATGTCCAACACTCCTGAGGTGAGAGAGGAGGGGTAAGCTACTTGAGGAAGAGAAAGACCGTACAGGAAAAAGAGAATGGTAAAGGAATACAGTAGAATGCATGGGCAGCAGTACAGTACAGTTGAGAGAGTACAGCCACAGAGAAGGAGAAGGACACAGTTTTATTGGGAGAGTTTTACAGACTCAGGCTGAAGAGAGAACATGCTAGGCACAGGTAAAGACAGAATGAGCAGGAGAAAGAGAAGGAGCCAGAAGATTTAAAAAAGATTGCTACAGTTAATTTAAGGCCAAGTGTGGCCTCCCTTCCCCCCAGCCTGGAACCTGCCTGCTCAAGGGTGGAGCTACCGGCTCATTCGTCCTGCCACGCCCACTGCTGGAACCTGCCTTTGCTGCCTGGAGTCACACACGTGTTCGTCCTGCTACTGGACCCTGAGTTACTTGGCGGGAAATTGGGTTCCCTCCCCCTTCCTTTATAAACTGGGTGTCTGGAAATATTAAATTGAGTCTTGATCAGAGTCTTGTCTTGACTTCATTCTTTTCTTCCGCCCCATCTAGTTTCCTCTCTTTCAGCCTGAACTGCCATTTTCAGTTACCGCGGGCGGGCCGCAACAGTTGGCGCCAGAACTGGGACCTGAAGAATGGCAGAGGGATGTTAAGAGAAACGACTGCTGTGTGGAGCTCCACAAGAAAGGAAAGGATCTTCGTATCGGAGGAGCATCGGAGCAACGGACAGGTACACATGCTAGCGCTAGCCTAAAAATTTCAGTTTTGTAAAGTGTTGCTGAGGATGCGGTAGGATATGAATCAAGTTTGAAGCAGTGCTGACCCAACACTGCTTCTGCTTGGGGTCAGCATTTCGTTAATCGGAACTAGATACGGAGACAGGCGGTGTGCCGCAGTTTTTTAGAAAACTGCTTAGGTGGAAGAAAGAAGGGTTCAAAGTCAGAAATCTTTTAGATAAGATAGATAGCTGTTGTCCATGGTTCAAAGAAGAAGAAACGATAGATTGTGAAACCTGAGAAAAAGTTGGTGAGGCCCTGAAGCGAGTTAGAATTTGAGATTAAGCTTCAGAGGCTGAGTCTCTTTAGATATTTCTAGTTTAGATAATGATTAATGTGGTTCCTATCCTAAATAGTAAAATTTAAGATAAGATATAAAGCAATGCCTCTTTATTTTTTTTTTTTTTTTTGGTTTTTTGAGACAGGGTTTCTCTGTATAGCCCTGGCTGTCCTGGCACTCACTTTGTAGACCAGGCTGGCCTCGAACTCAGAAATCCGCCTGCCTCTGCCTCCCGAGTGCTGGGATTAAAGGCGTGCGCCACCACGCCCGGCTGCAATGCCTCTTTATTAAAGCGTTAAAGCTTGCTTTAATAGGTATTCATAGATATTAATTGATATCCAAACTTCGTAATATGATAGTAATGCTTCTAATATTGATTTTAACAGTGATAAATTGTTTTAAACATAGGTTTTGCTTTCCCAAAGTTGTAGGTATTATCCTAACCTTGCACAAAAACTTAAAAATTATGGTTAAAACTGCCATTGTTCCATTGACTGCAGCTTGCAGTTTGATTGCAAATTTAAGATTAATGCTCAGATTAAAAAGTATTTTACCTTTGAGTCAATACAGGGCTCTGGGCAACCCCAGAGCGGCTTGTGGCCCTTTCTTTTGTTTTGCAAACAATGCCTAAAAAAGTTTTTCCCTGTGTTCAAGAAAATTTCTTTTTAACAGTGTTACAGATCTATTCAAATGTTTAAAATAATGCTTAAATTCAAAGATTTTTGCTTCTAGGAAACTGGTAATCACTAGAAAATTTTGCCTCTATGTATGGCTAATATAGCTTTACATTATGTAAGAAAAATGTTTATTGTTTCTGCTTCTTTACAAGAAGCCAAAAGTTTTAATCTTTCAGTATATATTGTTCCCTAAGTGGAAAGTATTTTATTAACTAATGCTTCTCAAGGGAAGTTTACCTTAAATCCTTGCTCTCACCCAAAAGATTCAGAGACAGTATCCTTTTGTTATTTGGTGTTTTAGTTTACTACAAAAGGTTTTACAAAAAATAAAGAAAGCTTTTATAATTGTTGTTAATTGGTAATTAAAAATTAGTTGTGCCGAAGACAATTCTTTGGCCAGAAAAAACATTATTGTAAAGTCATTTTTCTCATCCTCCCAGCCTATCGTTGGCCACGTGGGCCCAACTAGCTGCTGTGGAGCAGAGTCTTAAGACACACAGTTGCCCCTATTCCAGCACAAATAATCTAGTTGTGTGCTGTAGATGGTGTTTTAAAATGCTGAACAATCAAACCTTAATTTATATATTGATAGTCAATGCTATATCTCTGAGCTCATAATTACTTAAAATTGTTCGTCCCTCAGATACTATTAATTCTCAAATTTACAATTGCTTATACATATTTTTAGTTAATAAATAAATAAATTATGCACGTGTGACTCTTAATAACTTTTCTAGCCTTCTAGTTACAACCGTTCCTTAAGAAAAATAATTGAAAGTGCAATTAGTCACTGCCCCTTTACAGCCAAATATTTAAAATGTTTTGTCCAAAAAGTTATTAATTCAAAAGGTTAGATATTGTAAAATTTTAAACTTTAACCTCTTAAAAGACAAAAGAGAGAAATTGTATCCCCATATATACTATTTAGTGCATTTCCATGCACACTATTTAAAACATACCTTTATTTTCAAAATTTAAGATTAAAATGTCAAATTTAATAAATGCTTTTTAGTATCTTAAAAGGATCTACTTATTGGCTTATAAATTGATCCAAAAACAGCTACCTTATTAGGAAAGGGAAAAACAGGTTCTCTCCACAGAACTCTACAGAGGCATATTGGTAATTCGTGTGCTGAGCTGACAGGTAAGTTAACTCAGTGTCCTGATTAAAAGGACTAAAAGATTAAATTCATGTTTTAGATCCATCCTTGCTTGTCATTTTTCCAGTTTAGACTAGCTTCTAGCCTTTTAACTTTATGGCAATAGTACATCAGAGACTGTATATTCAGACTTAGTAAAATTAGTCATTTAATAGAGTCATAATGATTTTTCACTCTTCTTCAGTGTGACCAGCCATTCTAACTCAATCTTAGACTGGTCTAATATTCAGTTCAATTATTAGAGATTCCTATATTCTAAATTACCTAGCAAAGTTAATTCAGAACATTTCCCCCAAGGTCACCAAAGGCTCACCTTGCCTTTACCTTATTTGTCCTAAACTTTCTGCAAACTGACATTAAAGGTCAGTCTACAGCGAAACGCCACTGGCACCCAGTTACTTCTAATTCTTATGCATTGGTAAAATAGAAGGACGCCCTGACTAATAAATGGAAGGGTCCAGATCCAGTTCCAATCTGGGGAAGAGGCTCGGTTTGTGTTTTTTCACGAGATGAAGATGAAGCACGGTGGCTACCAGAGAGATTAATTCGTCAGGTAGACACAGATTCTGTCTCTCCTCGTAAGTATCATTCTAAAGACTAATATTCCTCTTGTGCTGGACGTGGAAGCTCTCAGAAAAAGCTGTTTTCCTGCTACTCTCTGAGCCGGCTCCCCCACAGGAGGCTGGAGACTAGCCTTAGCTTTAAAATTTGCATCTAAATAAAGTACCTTGACTTCTCCAAACAGAAAATTTACATTGCTACACTCTCATTGTTTAGAATTCTTCCTTCTCTCAAGCAGGTCGATCTACATTCTCCGGTTCTCCGCCCCGCCCCTAGGAGCAAACAGGTGGTATTGCTAATCTCCCTTCCAGGGACATCCCAGCATGTGGCTTTTCAGTCTAAGAGAAGATTTAGATTTAACAGGAGAGCTAGGGAAGTAGAAATTTCATATATATTTACAAAGATTAGTTCTTATTTTGATAGATATAGGCTTAGTCCCTTAGCTGGCCTCTGGCTTTTCACCCTTGCTGTTACTGCAAGGTGTCCTTAGTTCCTCAGGCTACTGGGAATAACAGAGATGAAGAGGAAAGACTTTCAGCTCCTATTTTAACCAAAATTAATGGTGTTAATACTGACATAATTCTTGTCTAGGCCTTGCTAAATCTGAGGTTGACAAGTCTCATATAGAGACCTCGCAATAACTCAGAATTGCGCTACTGATTCATAATCATATGAATACGGTATGGGTACCGCTTGGCGCAGGAGATTACTGCGGAGGGAAGGTCCAGTTTGACCGTTTCTGAGTTCCCTGTGCGACACACCTGATTTGAAGGAGGTTGGTATCCGACTCCAGCTAAAAACCACAAATACTTAAGGCTCTGCCTCCCCTCCCCAAAAGATACCAAGAGCCACAGATGTGAGTTGTTACAATGCTCACGGGAGGAATCAGGCCAATGTCCACCCAAGTCAAGGTTAAAGGCCCACTCATCTACAGATGAAAAAATCATTTGATCACCTCTGTTAAGCATTGCCTATTTAAACTTAATTAATAGGGGGGAGAGAGATTAGAGACCTTGCTGTTGTAAGAGCAGGCCCTTCACTGCCTCCCACCCAAATAATAAAAAAGCCAATTGGCCTTGTACTAAAGAGCTGGTCTTAACCCCTTCTCACTGTTCCCCTGCCTTTTACCCAAAATTGCAGAGGATTATCAGTTCAGTGTTATTCTAAAATTGTTTAGTTAAACTCAGCCAGGGTTCCAACGCCCTACTTAAAATGTAAACAGGTAGCTACCTATTCAGCACTAATTAGCATTATAAAGTCAGAGCCTACAGCCCAGTGCTGCTATTCAGTCAGTGCTTTTAAGACAGTCTCAGGCAGATACAGTTTACCATTAGAATAGTTAGGGAATCCCACGGAAATAGGTTTTTTTCTTTAGCCCTAGGAACTCAGGCAGAACTATTGTCTGCGAGAAGAACCAGGCTGAATGAGTCACCTGGGAGAGAAGTTTGAGCCTGAACAGTGAGTTGAACCAGACAGTTAAGAGTTGAAATGAGGTCAGGCAGTGGTGGCACATGCCTTTAATCCCAGCATATTTCTGAGTTCGAGGGCAGCCTGGTCTGCAGAATGAGTTCCAGGGCACCCAGGACTCTACACAGAGAAACCCTGTCTCGAAACCAAAACAAAAAACAAAAAAAAACCAAAAAAAACAAGAGTTGAAATGAACAAACAAAGGGGAGCTTATTCAGCAGGAAATTTCTGAGGGTAAAAACACTCTATGACCAGATAAGATTGTTTAGGGGCTAGAGGCTTCTAGGACTAGGCCAAGGTAAGTAGACGGAGGCAGTAAGCCTCCCAGACTACAATTATAATAGGAAAATACAAGTTACTTTTAAGGTCCTGTGGAAAATCTAATACCACTCACTATAAAAGCTTTCTAGAATGTAAGAAGAGAAGAAACACACCTCAGAAAACAAATGGAAAGAGACTTGAAACTAAACCAAACAGTCCAGAAAAGGCAGGAAAGTCATTATTCCATCCTTTTTTTTCCATTTTGTATTAGATATTTTCTTTATTTACATTTCAAATGTTAATCCCTTTCCTAGTATCCTCTCCAAAAATCCTCTATCCTCTCCCCCTCCCCATTCTAAAGAACCCATCCTCTCCTGTTTCCTGGCCCTAGTGTTCCCCTATACTCTGGCATAGACCTTTCACAGGTCCAAGGGCCTCTCCTCCCATTGATGATCGACTAGGCCATCATCACCTACATATGCAGCTAGAGCCATGAGTCCCACAATATGTTTTGGGTTTTTTTGTTGTTGTTGTTTTTTGGGTTTTGGTTTTTTGTTTTGTTTTGTTTTGTTTTTCGGTTGGTGGTTTAGTTTCAGGGAGCTCTAGGGATACTGGTTAGTTCCTATTGTTGTTCCTACTATGGGGCTGTAAACCCCATCAGGTCTCTGGGTAATTTCTCTAGCTCTTTCATTGGGGACACTCTGCACTGTCCAATGGATGACTGTGAACACCCACTTCTGTATTTGTCAGGCACTAATAGAGCCTCTCAGGAGACAGCTATATCAGCCTCCTGTCAGCAAGCTCTTGTTGGTATCCACAATATAATAAGGCCAAATTCAACCAACTGCATCAGTGTGAACACAATTCAAGGACTTAAAATCTTGTAGACTGGACCGAAGATGTGATTCAGAAAGCAAGTGCATCTTCTGGAGAAGAACAACTCAGATCAGACCATCCACTCTGTCAACAAATATTGTGGATGGACTCTCTGGTGGTAGCATTCAGTGTCCAGAAACTGCTATGCAAACTGGGGCAGGAGGCAGAGTTATCAATGGCCATACCCAGATTTGTATCCTGTGTGCTACAATCTCAATTTGCCAGGCAAGGCATGGCCGCCAGTATCATAGTGGCAAGGCTATCTGTGGGTAACAAAAGGCTTTCCTGTTCAAGCTGAGGCTGGCTCCTCAGGAAAAACATACATAGACTAAACAGAGAATCTGGCTAAAATCCAATAAGGAAGGTCACAGGCCCTGGGAGGGAATCCAGGATTGATATCTGCTTCATGTGTAAATGGCCCTTTTCAAACACATTAACTGATGCTGATTTCAGTCTGGGTAAAAGAAACTTTGATTTCAATGGGCAACAGCAATTTCCCAGCATCAAAATTAATTATTGACATGAAGTGACAGCTGACAGCGCTGCCTACCATGGGAAATCCATATCATCACATCTAATATTCTTAGTGAAATCTTTCACTAAGACGCATCTCTGAATGCTGTATTTACATCAAAGAGTGCATGTGCCTCAGTGTGAAACTAACGGAGACTATAACTTTGTTAGGTTAATGTTAATATTTACAGCCATATGATGGTGCTTTATAACGTAAATTTTCTAATTCAATCAAATCTCCAACGATCGCCATATGACAAATATCTACAAAGCTCTCTGAGGATGCCTACTCAGTTCCCTGGAGAAAGGGAATTGAAATGGCAATTGGAGGAACAGGGGAGTTAAGAAAGCATGAACGAATTTGAATTACAGGAGCTTTATAAAGGCTTTTGCAAAGACAAACCTCCCAGTATACAAACTCCAGATGCAGCCAAGGATCTACAGGGATACTTTAGAAAAATATTCTGGCAACCAGAAAACTGATTAAACCATCACCATAAACTCAATTCACAGGAACTCAAACTTCCTGACAATGGTAAGATATCCACAACAGAATTGTGAAGAGTAGGGACAGAAAATGCACCCCAGCTCCACAAGCCTGCCCTGCTCCTGCCCATTTACCAGCCCAACAGCTCCTCTGACCTGGAAGATGACAGGACCAGCTGCTGAATATCCTAGGAGGCCAGCACAGCAACTGCAGCTTAAGGAAGTTTTCAGGTTCTGCAAATACTAGGCACGAGTCTCCCTCCAGGACTTCTGGACCACGAGGCAGCCAAGGTACAAGGAGAATGCTGAAAAAGCGGGACTTCCTGTCATTTCTGCCTGGCTCCTCAGAGTCCCTCCTTCTGAACCTGCCCAATATTCAGCAGCTTCCTGCAATTCTTCTAAGCCCACCTATTTCAGGACCTTTTAATTAATTAGCTTCCCAGTTCTTCACAGCAATTTTTATTGTTTTGGATTTTTGCTTGCTTGCTTACTGAATTCATTGATTGATTGGTTGATTCTTCGTTTTTATTTTGTCTTTTTCTTAAACTTATTTAATCATGCATGAAGCCCACCCTCCCCAGCAGGAACCACTCCTCCACCTCTGTTGCAGGCTGCCTTTCACACAACTTCTCTGGAACTACTCTGCACAGCGTCCCCACAATGTTGCTGCCATACTAGACCAGAGCTGGATGTACTAGGACACTGCACGTGAGTTCTGAGAGTTTTACAGAATCAGACTGAAAAGAGAACATGCTAGGAACAGGTAAAGACAGAAGGAGCAGGAGAATGAGAAGGAGCCAGAAGATGAGAAAGATTTCTACAGTTAATTTAAGGCCAAGTGGAACAATCCAGTGTCTGAGAGAAGAACTCAGCTCGGATAGGAGTTTGAGCTGGAAAAACCGAGTTGAACCAGCTAGTTAAGCATTGAGAAGGAATAAGAAAGGGGGAGCTTGCCAGGCTTGGTGGCACACGCCTTTAATCCCAGCACTTGGGAGGCAGAGGCAGATGGATTTCTGAGTTCGAGGCCAGCCTGGTCTACAGAGTGAGTTCCAGGACAGCCAGGGCTACACTGAGAAACCCTGTCTCGAAAAACCAAAAAAAAAGAAAGAAAGAAAGAAAGAGAGAGGGAGAGAGAGAAAGGGGGAGCTTATTCAGCAGCAAATTTCAGAGGCTGAAAACACACTAGGCCTAGATAATACTGTATGGAGACTAGAAGCTTACATGACTGGGCCTAGGTTAATAGATGTAGGCAGGAATCCTCCCAAATTACAGTGACAATAGGAGAATGAAACTTACTTATACAGCCCTGTGGTAAAAAGTAGACACTGCTCAGTATGAAAGCTTTCAAGAATAGAAGAGAAGAAACATACCTCAGAAATAAGGCAAACAGACTCAAAACTAAAGCATCCAGTACATAGAAGGTCAAAAATAATTATTCCACTCTAATGGGGATTAATGCAACACAGAACATCAATAAGAACACAGGTCAAGGACAGGAAAACATTTAGAGTGGACAGAATAGGTGATTCAGAAAGCAAGTAGACCATCTGGAGAAAACCACCTCATATCAGACCATTCACTCTCAGCAGACGTCTTAGACACGCTGGTGGTAATTTTCATAGTGACAAAAACTGCTAGGCAAATTGGGGAAGGAAGAAGAGTTATCAATGTATATACTCAGGTTTGCAACCTACTTGCTGCAATCTGAATCTGCCAGACAAGGCATGGAAATTTTTATGATACTGGCAAGACTATCTGTGGGTAACAGGTTTTCTGTTTCAAGCTCCACAGGAAAAAAAATCCATAGATTACAGTGAAAATCTGCCTAAAAATCCGGTAAGGAACGTCACAGGCCCTAGGAGGGAATCTACTGATGATATTTACTTTATGTATAAATTGCCCTTGTCACACCCATAGCCTGATGCTGCTTTCAATCTGGGTAAAAGAAACTTTGATTTCAATGGGCAGCAGCAATTTCCCAGGATCAAAATTAATTAAATATTGACATCAAGTGACAGCTGACAGCACTGCCTTCCATGGTAAATCCATATCGTCACATCGAATATTATTCTTTTCCAGAATCATTAAGGAAATAGAATCTGACAAAATAAAACTCATGTCCTCTTTGTACTGGCAGGTGAGCCCCACTCCACCCCTTGTTCAATACTTCTAACATACCTGGATCCTTTGTGAGAGTCTCCTTGACCTAAACCATCCAGTGCTCTTAGTGTTGATTTACAGTTATGGAGAATTGACTGAGCATATGGAGACCTGAAAATGAGAAAATACAGTTTAGAATGAACATGGAACTGTTCATGGAACAAAAATGAAAGATGTCAATTCCCGAGAAAAGGATAAATATGAAGGAAAGAGAAGATATCATGAGAATACCTATTTTTCTCCGAGTATTCCAGTTTACCCTAAAGATGTGAGAGTCAGCCACACAGTTAACACACATACAGAGTCTTTTTCCAAGCAACACAGAAAAGGAGGAGGGAAGACTGGAAGAAAATTATTCTGACCCAGGATCCAGACAGTAATCCAGTAAGTAAGTGATCAAGATTATTCAAAAGATGTTGTCTAATTTTGTCTTAATCCATAGTAAAAGCCTGGTGGTGGCACGCCTTTAATCCCAGCACTTGGGAGGCAGAGGCAGGCAGATTTCTGAGTTCCAGGCCAGCCTGGTCTACAAAGTAAGTTCCAGGACAGCCAGGGCTACACAGAGAAACCCTGTCTCGAAAAAACCAAAAATCAAAAAAAAAAAAAAATCCACAGTAAATTTTCCATTTATTAAAATATATACTCCTGAAATCATCACCGCACAGCATGCCGAGCTAAACCTTGGAAAAATTCAAAGAAATTCAGGAAGAATGGCTACCTGGGGTACCAGTTAACATATCAATTAAGTCATAGTTGGATAGGTGCTTTCTGGGCTGCTGGTTATCTCTTGACCTGCCCCACTATCCTCCATCACATCCTCAATTCCCCTCCCCCCACCTGATGGCCTGGTTCAGTCTGGACCCAACCAGATATCTCTGAATGCTTTCTCCCTCACACTGAAACCTCAAAAATAACCTCACCACCAGCACAAGAACCAGGTATCTTCTTGAAGTGCTGCGGGTCGCATGTCTTAGGAAAATAATAAAGCCTCATAGGAAACTACAGTTGCCTATAAAATGCCTGTAGCATTTGACCAAAGTCTATCTCTTGGTCGCGATGTATTATTTGATAAAGCTGGCCCACATGGTGGAATTGGTTTTTCTCTGGTGACACTCAGGGTTAACAGAACCTACTATATATCTTCAAGTCTGATAATCTGTCTCACACACATTCTCTATGAATGATTATTATTCACCTTACTGCATTTTATTTTCAGGGTCTTCTTTCTTTTCTTTTCTTTTCTTTTGTATTTATAACCACCTACTGAATTCAATTTTCATATCCTATGTTGTCCTCATTTCCTTAAGGAAATTTCTCCTCACAAGTACCTTGCTGCAATCCTGTCTTCATGTTTTATTCAAACCTAAGGTATGACATTAATAACAAAGCATATGTAGACACATTTCTCAATGATGTATTTACACCAAAGTATGCATATACCTCTGTGTTCAGCTAACGGAGACTTAACTTTGCTTGGTTAATGTTAATATTTACAGCCATATGATGGTGCTTTATAAGGAATATTTTCTAATTCGACAAATCTGTACTGGTCCCCATATCACAAATACCTACAAAGCTCTCTCGGGATGCCTACTCAGTTCCCTGGAGAAAGGGAAATAAAATGGCAAATAGAGGAACAGGGGAGTTAAGAAAGCATGAATGAATTTGAATTCGAGGAGCTTTATTAAGGGCTTTGCAAAGACAACCCTCCCGGTATACAAAGTCCAGAGAGGGCCAAGGATCTACAGGGTTGTTTTAGAAAAATATTCTGGCAACCATAAAATTAATTAAAACATCACCATAAACTCAATTCACAGGAACTCAAACTTCCTGATAATGGTAAGATATCCACAACAGAATTGTAAGGGTTGCAACAGAAAATGCACCCCTGCTCCACACACCTGTCCCGCTCCTACCCATTTCCCAGCCCAACAGCACCTCTGATCCGCAAGTGACAGGACCAGCTGCTGAATATCCTAGGAGGCCAGCAAAGCAACTGCAGCTTAAGGAAGTTTTCAAGTTCTGCAAACACTAGACACTAGTCTCCTTCCATGACTTCCTGACCACGAGGCAGCCGAGATATATTGAGAAGGCTGGAATGGCGGAAATTCCAGTCACTTCCTCTTGGTTCCTCAGAGCCACTCCTTCTGGACCCGCCCAATACTCAGCAGCTTCCTGCTGTTCTTCTAAGCCCACCTCCTTCAGGAATTTTTAATTAATTAGCTTCCCAGTTCTTCAGAGCAATTTTTGTTGGTTTGGACTTTTGCCTCCTTGCTTGCTTATTTAATTCATTGATTGATTTTTTGATTGATTGATTCTTTGTTTTTATTTTGTCTTTTTCTTAAACTTAACTAATCATGCAGGAGGCCCACCCTCCCCATCAGGAACCACTCCTCCAACTCTGTTGTGGAAACACAACTTCTCAGGATCTACTCCGCTCAGCTTCCCACAAGGTTGCTGCCAGACTAGACCAGACCTGAATGTAGTAGGACACTGCACCTGGGTTCTGAATCCTTCAGATACAATAGATCCTGCCTAACTTCTCACATTATGAGTCTAGTCTAAAAATGCACACAATTAAGCAGTCCCTCTGAATTCTGATGCTCAATTCCCAAAACAAAGTAAAACTAAGATAAAATGTCTTTGGCTCAAATTATCAACTGTGTATGTATCTTATAAGGAGAGCAATTTACATGATATCCTAGGTAAAGAATTGAAAACCCAGAGTCATGATCAAAGAGATCAAAGTGTGTAAGCCACGTATATCAACTGAAAGAGGACAGGAACAAAATGATTCGTGGGCAAGAGAATAATAGCAAAAGCCTGAAGGCAAGGAGGACAACATAGGATATGAAAATTGAGTTCAATGTGTGCTTAGAAATAAACAAGGAAAAGAGCCTGAAAGAAAATGCAGTAAGACAAATAATAATAACTCATAGAGAACGAGTGGGAGACAGATCATTAGACTTGGACAAAAGGTAGAGGAGCTGGATACCTTAGTCAAAGAAAATGATGAAGTAAAATGATGTCAGCTTTAGGCACAATATTGTTTACTGCTTGAAGGGTGAGGCAATAAAGAAAAATTCTTTTGAATAAGCATCTAGATTTTTGTCAAAAGAAAGAAAGAATAAACAAAGGAAAGAAGGAATAAAGAGAGGAAGAGAGGGAGGAAGGAAGGAAGGAAGGAAGGAAAGAAGGAAGGAAGGAAGGAAATAGAAAGAGACCTACAAAACATACTGCACTATTTAGCCATTTGTTCATAGAAGATTCCCTGATTGTGCTCTATAATACTCTATGTACACCCATGCATATCTTCATAGGCTGGGGAAAGGAGACTCGAGCATTACCCAAGTCGCCTTAGAGAATATGGCTGGGAGTCAACTCTTTTCATAAAAGTAATGAGTTCCAGGATTCTCTTGTGACCTCTGAGGTTCAAAACCTGATGTGATGACTGTTAGGCTAAAATGGATTCTAGGCCAGCATGGAAGTGAAAGCTCAGAAGCACAAGCCCAGACCTGATGGTCTTTCTTTAGAGAACAGGGTTCTGAGCCCATGGACACCTTTAAGAATGTAGGGCTACTTGTTACCAATTGTGGTGAGTTTTATATTTTCCCATATTGTGCTTATGCAAAAAAAAAAAAAAAAAGAAAAAGAAAAACTATGTCAAAAGTTAATTGATTCTGCATATGTGAATACATTAATAACACTCACGATTAATAATGCATCTGAGTTAAGGAAAGAATCAATAGCCTTTCCCTCAGAGGTAATTTAACTAACTGTGAGTCCAAAGTTGAATTCTCTACCTCCTCTTATCTGAGCCTTCCATCCTGTGTGTCTATTCATTTAATTTAAATCTGGAACTTGTTGAATACTGCCTTGTGTATCTCTCTCTTCCTGTGTGTCTGCCTTCTGTCTCCGTGTTTGTGTCTATCTGTGTACTCTGTATGTATGTCCATTGGCTTTTGTATCTCCATTGCTGGTCTTAAGAAAGACCTTTGCAATATTCTCAGGAACATCAAGAAAACCCCATTACATGGGGAAGGAATGGTATAGTATACAGAAATCTTTAACAGAGTTTTTAAAAGGATGAGGTAACTGGCTCCAAGTGATTACAGACATCACCATTTATCAATCAGTACACCTAATGGTATATTCATTTTGGAAGGTTGTGCTAAGCCTCTGCATTTCATGCTTTCAACAAATGACACTCAGGCAGTTTCTGGACATGCCTTGAAAAAGTACATAAATTACCATTGTATAAATAAATTATCATTGCACCAATGCTTCACATTAAGTTTTAAAAGTTGATAACAAGAGAAATACAAGGAAAATAATGTTTGTTTTTACATTGTTCTTTGAAAAAAAATGCTAAACCATAAAGTTGAGTACACAGTAGAACTGCAATTTTAAATTTAAATTTCTTCAAGTTGCATTAAGTCTGGTTGTAAGGTCCAAGAAAAATCACCATCTATTGGAAGGAAATAACTTTTGTACACTGCAATGCCACACTTGTGGTTCTGCCACATAGAAAAGCACCATGGTACAAGACTCCATGGAGTTCGGCTGGCTGTATTCTTAGTAAGATGTTTGGA
Organism: Mus caroli; assembly: GCF_978045245.1. Taxonomy (NCBI): domain Eukaryota; kingdom Metazoa; phylum Chordata; class Mammalia; order Rodentia; family Muridae; genus Mus; species Mus caroli. The sequence continues at coordinate 11,363,946 of NW_028227261.1, read as the reverse complement.
ATTTTTTTTTTTTAAAGCAAACCAGCTTATAAGTGTATGAAGGTGATTCTATTGAAGTCTCTGAATTCTGAAAGAGATGGAGTTCCAGTTGATCTTGTCTTTTCCATTGGGTTTTATCAACTGAGTTGTTCTACAAAGTGGTTTCATAAAAATAAGTAAACACTGCAGGGCATTGACAACAAAAGGTGTAGTTTTTTACAAACTGACAATAAAGTCTTCATTGCTAACGAGCAGACTTACACAACTCACTGTGTATGAAGAGGTCAAGCTGGTGCCTCCAAGAACATTGGCTCTTATGTTCCACAGTCCTCGTTATGGGAAGGGCTTTGCAAGCTATAAAAAGTGAAATATATACACAGAACCAACCAAAAAGACATTGATCTAAGATTTGTCCTTCCTCCAAAATATGCTAGGTCAATGATTCATGAATATATTGTGAATAACCAATCAATATCTAATTTGACTTAAATACCCAAAGTACCCTTGTTCAAAGTTATATATATATATATATATATATATATATATATATACATATATATGTATATGTATATATGTATATATGTATATATATACTCACATATATATGTATGTGTGCATATATATATACACATGTATATATCTGTGTGTGTACATATATATATGTGTATACAATATGCATATATACATATATATATATATATATATATATATATATATATATATGTACCTGTTGTCTATGTATGTGAGTATAGTGGGAGTACTTGTGCAAACACCAGTGTTATATATAATGAGAAGAAGGTTTCTATATAGTTTAAAACATAGGCCTTTCATTGGAGCAGTTTACCAAAGATCATTTAAATTTCAGACTATTCAAGCCTATGACCTCCTGTGTAGCTTGCTCTTTACCTCTCTGCAACTGTTCCCATTTATCTGTTCTCTTCTCTGTCTCCCACTAAATCTCTTCCACCTGCTTTCTCTTCCCTACATCACTTTTCCATCCAGAAATTCCACCCTCCAATTCTTGCCCCAGGGATTGGATGTTAGGTTTTTTTCTTAGAAGCAATCAGGTGTGAGACATCTCCAGAATTCTGTGGATTACCTCTAGGCATAGAGAGCTGCCTGCCATTCAAATATCTCAGCAGGTGTGGAGACAAGTATTTACAAATGTAAGCCTGGGGCTGGTGAGATGGCTCAGTGGGTAAGAGCACCCGGCTGCTCTTCCCTAGGTCCAGGGTTCAAATCCCAGCAACCACATGGTGGATCACAACCATCTGTAATGAGATCTGATGCCCTCTTCTGGAGTGTCTGAAGACAGCTACAGTGTACTTACTTATATAATAAATAAATAAATCTTAAAAAAAAAAAAAAAAACAAATGTAAGACTGGTGATGGGCCATAGAAATGACAATATCAAGATCCTGCTAGCACTTAGTTCTCTACCAATATAGCAATAAACATTTAAAAATACACAGACACATATGCATAAAAGTTTCAAAAATTAACTTCAACCCATGTGGAGAGTTCAGAAAGGCCAAAAGAGGAAATTGGGGCCCAGAGGGTGGAAAGTCACTTTGATTTAGAATAGTCTGGCCTCAAATGAAGAATAATACACCTGCCCCAATGTTCTGATTGCTGGGATTATGCCAGCAGCACTTGCATGTTTGATGTCTATAGAGTCAGCAATGTCATCACACTTTGTATATCTGAACAACATAATTTATATTCTTTAAAAATATCTGTCTTAGGCAGGGCGTGGTGGCACACGCCTTTAATCCCAGCACTCGGGAGGCAGAGGCAGGCGGATTTCTGAGTTCGAGGCCAGCCTGGTCTACAAAGTGAGTTCCAGGACAGCCAGGGCTATACAGAGAAACCTTGTCTCAAAAAAACCAAAAAAAAAAAAAAAAATCTGTCTTTCTATTTACACTAACACATATTAATATCCTAAAAACTAGAAACATCCATAAAATATATTTTTTCTGTAGAGAGCAAAAGGACCTTGTGGTCAAAAATAAGCTCTAAGGTAACCAGGAATATTAAAACCCCAGAGTTCTCTCTTCAGGGGAAGAGAAGTACACTTTTTTTCTGACCAGAAGTGAGGGAATGTAGGTAGCAAGTGGCATGGTGAGCTGTGCTAGATGTAGTGCCACAAAACACCTGAAAGTCCCAAGCTATAAAATTGTCCCAGACAATCTTCCCTTGATCATTGTTTCTCAGGTAATACAAACCAGCCTTGCAGGAGATGTGATATGTATCTTGTAGCTTGGTGTCCTGTACACTGTATACTTGATTCTCCTCTAGGCCCTTTAGTTTTAGAATCCAACTTACAAAAGACTCACATGTACTTTGCAAAAGACTTTTGAGGTAGTCACACTTTCATCTTCACTGTGCACAGAGGATTGAGACAATTATTACCAAGAACTTTCTTTCCAAAATTATACTGTGCTTAATTATTACTAAAATAAGCCACCCTGGGGTCAGAATCCAAAATTAGACTCAACATTGTCTACAAGGAAAATGGATAGCATACTTACAGGTTTTAACTGCTCAGAAATTCCTGAGTTTGCTCAAGCTCAGAACATAAAATACCAGCAATCTCCAACCGCAGATATTTCCAATCCTGAAAATCCATCACCCACAACTAAACCCTATACAAAGCCTGCCTCCCACTCATTTCTCTTCTGCTTCTCACCTGAGCAGAGGCAGGCTCCATCCAGTGTTGTTCCCAGTCATTATCTTGTGTGTGGTTAATTGTCCCATGGGGCTTTGTAGTTTAACTTGACTTCTGACTAACAGGAGACTTTTTACTTCAGATGTTAACACAGGCACTGGGAAAGATTTTCTCTGAGTGCTGTAGGAATTTCATTGACTATAACCCACAACACACCCACAACTAGTGCTGAAATAATTATAGAGAGGTATTGAACTAGATTCCTTTTTTGTCTCACGGATTGTTACTCTACCAGAACTAGTGTTTGCAGAGACTCCCACATTTATATCACCTATCCAGTAAACATCAATCATAGTCTTTCATTCTGACTAATGAACTCAGAGCTGAGCCAAAAAATTTCTTCCCCTTTGAAATTTAACTTTTTGATATCTTCACTTATAATGACCCATAGAAAATATACTTTATCAGCACCCAGCAAAATGCTTCACACACAATTGCCCAAATATATACCAGAAATTTGAGACTAGAATTTGTGATGTACAAATACTAATGCCGGGCTGGTGAGATGGCTCAGTGGGTAAGAGCACCCGACTGCTCTTCCGAAGGTCCAGAGTTCAAATCCCAGCAACCACATGGTGGCTCACAACCATCCGCAACAAGATCTGACTTCCTCTTCTGGAATGTCTGAAGACAGCTACAGTGTACTTACATATATTAATAAAATAAATCTTTAAAAAAAAAACAAAACAAAACAAATACTAATGCCTGCACCAGTTCTTTTGAAATATATTATAACTTTTACCTTGGCTTTTTGGGAGCAGATTTGTCAATTAGTAAGTCTGTGGATTTTTTATTTATTTATTTTTTTTTGTTTGTTTGTTTTCTTACTGAGAGACAGAAAGGGGTTTGATCCAGAACAAAGGAAAAGTGGACAGGAACTGAGAAGAGTAGAGGGAATGGAAACTCTTCAAGATATACTGGATGAGAAAACAATCTTCATCATTTTGGATAGATTCTTAGTAATGTTTTCTAGATTCAGTATTTGAGTATTGTATTAAATATTTTGCATCAATGTACATAAGGGTAATTGTTCTGAAAGTGTCCACAATGACATGAGCATACTTCAGCCTCTCAAACTAGGTTCGTGAGTATTACTAATGTGCAAAACATGATTTTGCAACAGAAATGCGTGAGTCACAAGGGTTACAAATATTAAATTTTGCACATGAGGAGCATTCACCTCTGTTAAGGAGTCTGTTTGTTGTCATTGTTGTTATTGAAACTCATTTTATCAAGGCTGCATATTAATTTAAGTTTGCATAATACTTTTGTGCTTCCTTTAAGTCGACATTTCCAAGGAAAAGAGAATGTGTTAATTTGTATCTGCCTTTGCATTTCCCTCAGACAAATGTCCTACAAGATTAGACTGGGACACAATATGAAAAAAAAACTGGTCTCTAGAGTCTACAAAAAGAAAAGGATTCACACTAAAGCCAAACCCTATAAAAGTAATCAATCCAGTAATGTTATGGCCACCTGTCCTTGGTTTCTAGTCTCACCATACCATCCTTGGTGGGGAAACTGTTATAGACCATGTCAGCTGCATGCCATTGGGAATGGTGATCTTGTCCATTTCTCTCCCGAGTTCCCTGGCTAGTTCAGTGCTTGGGACACACCAGTACTACATGCATGCATGTGGAAGGACAGATGAGTTTGTCTAAGACCACAAGCTTTAACGTATGTTGGCTTTGAACCAGGCTCTCTTGCTGTAGCTCTCCAAGAGGTGAGATTTCAAAGTTGAGAACAGTCTATGTTTTGTTCCCATCCCTCATGGGGTGTGTGTGTAGGTAAGCGCTGACTGAGTTTACTTGACAGAGCGCTGAAGCAGACACATTTGTGGTATTGAGCATTCTGTCTCTGATGCCCCATGTCAAACTCTTGTTGGACACATGGCCAAGTCTGGAGTGTTTTCTTGGTGTGATGTAAGAAAATGTACCTGGGAGTTTGTTGAGGGTATCTGCTGTTGGTATACCTCTTCATAAATGAGCCTGAAGTGATGACTCCCCTCTCAGCCTTTATTCTTATATTTTTCAAGATTTATTATATTAGTGTTATTATTATGTTTCTGTCCATTTTCAAATTTCTTTCTCTGGTCTATTGTCAAGTGTGAACATTTTGCCAACCTGCATATATGAACAACACTTGGTGTCTGGTGCCCTCAGGAGTTAGGAGAGGGAATCTGGTCCCTGCAGGTGCTTGGGATCCACCATGTTGATGCTTAGAATCAATTTTGAGTCTTCTGCAAGAGAAGGCCAGTGTTCTTAACTTTTTTTAAAATTTTGTATTTATGTATATGAGAATACTGTAGTTCTCTTCAGACACACCTGAAGAGGGCATCAGATCTCATTACAGATGGCGGTGAGCCACCATGTGGTTCCTGGGAATTGAACTCAGGATTTTTGGAAGAGCAGTCAGCACTCTTAACCACTGAGCTATGTCCCCTGCACACCCACCCCTGTTCTTAACTTCTGAGTCATCACCAGCCCTCATTCTTCTGTTCGATTAAATATCTTTTACTTCACAAGTAGCTTATGGTCAAATTTATAAGTTCAGAAATCAAGATTGGTAGGCAGAAGAGTGAACATGGAAAGCCTTTCTTTACAGAACCGTACAGATCCAGGTTCTGGTGTGCCATAGCCACTCCAGTGAAATCTGTGTGGCAAGTCCAAAAGCTTGGACGAAGTCCTGAGGCAAAAACTTTCATGGAAACTTAGTTTCCTGGAGCCTTGGCATCCCATAGCATGAATGTTCCAAACTTGTCCTTGTGTTAATAGGTGAATGGGTCTCTGTGGTTTCTTTCCGTATTGTTTTATTATCAGTGCCTCCAAGGAATGATTTGTCAAATACCTAAATTAGGTTGGACTTTGCTTCCTGGCCTTCACCAATGTCCTAGCCAGCCCTCGAGCAGGACCTGGGCTTGGGATCTCATAAGAATGTTATCAATTAAGACGAATTGCCTCAAGTATTGAAAAAGAAATAGTGAAAGAAATCAGGCATTACTATCTACTAAATAGAGTTTAAAAATCTCAGGACAAGTTTAGCAAAGTAAGTTTAGAAATCTTATAGTTATATATGTCAGACACTTTACTTAATAGATGAAAGTCCCGGACAAAATCACTTAGAATAACAGCCCAGTCACTCTCATATACAAGAATTTACACTGGTTTAGAGAGTAGGTCTGGATGTGGTTTAAGGAGGAACTAGTGTATTGCATTATTCATGAGAAGGTTAGCTAGAGCAGAACTCCCTAGCACATACTTTCACTAGCCCAGAAGCAGAGCATAGTTAGGTATTTACTAAGAGCTGGCTGGTGGTGGGCTTAAGAAAAATCAGAATTAGAACTATGGCTTGGGCAAGAAAGGACTTGCCCTGGGAACAAAATGACCTCACACCTGGCTTTTAGGAATATAACTGACCTTAGATAGAGACGACTGTCTTTACCTTTTCCTAGCATGTTCTTTCCTCAGTCTGATTCTGTAAAACTCTCAGAACCCAGGTTCAGGTTCCTACTACATCCAGCTCTGGTCTAGTCTGGCAGCAACTTTGTGGAGAAGCTGTGCAGAGTAGGTCCTGGGAAGTTGTGTGGAAGGCAGCCTGCAACAGAGTTGGAGGAGTGGTTCCTGATGGGGAGTGTGTGATTCCTGCACGATTAGATGAGTTTAAGAAAAAGAAAAATTGTGCTGGTGAGATGGCTCAGTGGTTAAGAGCGCCGACTGCTCTTCCAAAGGTCCCGAGTTCAAATCCCAGCAACCACATGGTGGCTCACAACCATCCATAAGGAAATCTGGTGCCTTCTTCTGGAGTGTCTGAAGAAAGCTACAGTGTACTTACATATAAAAAAATAAATGAATCTTTAAAAAAAAAAAAAAGAAAAATTAAAAGCAAAGGAACAAGCAAGCAAGCAAGCAAAAATCCAAAACAACAAAAATTGCTGTAAAGAAGTGGGAAGCTAATTAATTAAAAGGTCAGAAGTAGGTGGGCTTAGAAGAACTGCAGGAAGCTGCTGAATATTGGGCGGGTCCAGAAGGCGGGGTTAGGCAGAATGAAGGGAAGTTCCATGGTTTCATCTTTCTTCTTGCTTCTAGGTTGCCTCGTGGCCAGGAAGTCATGGAGGGATACTAGTGCCTAGTATTTGCGGAACCTGAAAACTTTCAAAGCAGCAGTTGTTGTGCTGGCCTCCTAGGACATTGAGCAGCTGGTCCAGTCACCTTCCAGGTCAGAATCGCTTTTGGACTGGGAAACGGGCAGGAGCTGGGCAGGGGTGCATTTTCTGCCGCCATTCTCACAATTCAGTATTTGCTGAACCTGAAAACTTCCTTAAGCTGCAGTTGCCCCTCCTAGGACATTGAGCAGCTGGTCCTGTCACCTTCCAGGTCAGAGGAGCTGTTGGACTGGGAAATGGGCAGGAGTTGGGCAGGGGTGTTGAGCAGGGGTGCATTTTCTGTCGCTACTCTCACAATTCTGTTGTGGATATCTTACCATTGTCAGGAAGTTTGAGATCCTGTGAATTGGGTTCACGGTGATGTTTTAATCAATTTTATGGTTGCCAGAATATTATTCTAAAATATCCTCGGAGATCCTTGGCTGCATCTGGAGTTTGTATACCCGGAGGTTTGCCTTTGCAAAAGCCTTTATAAAGCTCCTGTAATTCAAATTCGTTCATGCTTTCTTAACTCCCCTTTTCCTCCATTTGCCATTTCATTTTCCTTTCTCCAGGGAACTGAGTAGGCATCCGCAGAGAGCTTTGTAGGTATTTGTCATATGGGGACCAGTGCAGATTTGATTGAATTCGAAAATATTTGTTATAAAGTATTGTTGAAAGACCCAAAACGTCAGGACTCTCCCGAGTTCGGACTCAGGAGAGGCGACACCCCAAATCATTTGCAAAACAGGGTCTTGATGCAAATTGCAAGAGGACTTTTATTTCAAGAGAGCTCTCAGGTTCACAGTCATACACCATGCATGGCTAGAGGACTGTGGTGTGCAGAGTAGGTGGGTAAGAGGGTATTTAAAGGAAGAAATCACAAGTCAAGGGGGTGGGGAGGGCATTGTTGGAAAATACCAAAAGTACCAGTTAAGTGGAAAGTCAAGACAGTTGTCAACAAGTCTCAATATCAATAGCACATTTGCATAGTGAGTTCTGGAGTGGTCAGGGTGAGTCAAGGTGACTTTCTTTGACCTTAGAAATGGGTGGGTGGAGGAATGTTGCTCTCTGTATTATGATTACCATACCTTGGGGGCACTTAAGCCTGGCCCTAAAGGCTTTCTTTTTGTTTTTACGTTTCAATTTGTAACTGTCTTGTGGCTGTAAATATTAATATTAACCTAGCAAAGTTATAGGCTCTGTTAGTTTAACACTGAGGTATATGCAATCTTTGATGTAAATACAACATTGAGAAATGTGTCTTCATAGGCTTACTTATTAATGTTACACCTTAGGTTTGAATAAAATATGAAGACAGGATTGCAACAAAGTACAGCTGAGGAGAAGATATATTGTAGATTCTGTCAACCCTGAGTGTTGCCAGAAAAACACTAATTGTACCATGTGGGCAAGTTTTATAAAATAATACATCCTGACCAAGGGATGGATTTGGTCACATGCTACAGGCATTTTTATAGGCCACTGTAGTTTCCTATGAGGCTTTATTATTTTCCTAAGACATGCAACCTGCAGCAATGCATGAAGATACCTGGTTCTTATGCTGGTGGTTGGGTTAATTTTTGGCATTTCAGTCTGAGGGAGAAAGTATTCAGAGATATCTGGTTGGTTCCAAACTTAACAATGCCATCAGGTGGGGGGAGGGGAATTGAGGATGAGATGGAGGATAGAGGGGCAGGCCAAGAGATAAGCAGGAGCCAAGAAAGCACCTACCCAACTATGACTTTATTGATATGTTAACAGACACCCCAGTTAGCCATTCATCCTGAATTTCTCTGAATCCTTTCAAGGTTCTGCCCAGCATGCTGTGAGAGAATGATTTCAGGCAAAGATATTTTTTTAAATTTTATTTTATTTTTAAAAAAATTTTTGAGACAGGGTTTCTTTGTATAGCCCTGGCTGTACTGGAACTCACTTTGTAGACCAGGCTGGCCTCAAACTCAGAAATCCACCTGCCTCTGCCTCCCAAGTGCTGGGATTAAAGGCGTGCACCACCACGCCCGGCAGAAATTTTTATAAGTGGAAAACTTATGGATTAAGACAAAATTAGACAGCACCTTTTGAGTAATTATGATTGCTCACTTACATAAGAAAAATGACTCCTTGCTTCATGAAAAGCCCATGCACATTCATGGTCTGATGAGTTCTGCACTGTGGACTTATTGCAGGTGTGGGAATGCTTAGACCCTGCACTCAGGGCTTTTTTTTTTTCACAGACCTCTTGTTGGTGAAGTCCAACTGTCTGCATTGTGTGGATCAGAGTAATTATTTTCCAGTCTTCCCTGCTCTTCTTCCTTGTTACTTGGAAAAGGACTCTGTATGTGTGTTAACTGTGTGACTGACTTGCACATCTCTAGGGTAAACTGAAATACTCAGAAAAAAAAAGACATTTTCATAATTTCTTCTCTTTCCCTCATGTTTATCCTTTTATCATGTATTGACATCTCTCATTTGTGTTCCATGAAAAGTTCCAGGTTCATTCTGAATAATATTTTCCCATTTACAGGTCTCCATATGCTCAGCCAAATGTGCATAACTGTAAATCAACACTAAGAGCACTGGATGGTTAAGGTCAAGGAGATTCTCACAAAGGATCCAGGTATGTTAGAGGTATTGAACAAGGGGTTGGGTTGGGGCTCACCTGTTAGTAGAAAGAGGACATGTATTTGATTTTTCCAGATTCTATTTCCTTAATGATTCTGGAAAAGAATAATATTAGATGGGATGATATGGATTTCCCATGGTAGGCAGTGCTGTCAGGCTTCACTTGATGTCAATATTTAATTAATTTTGATGCTGGGAAATTGCTGTTACCCATTGTAATCAAAGTTGCTTTTACCCAGATTGAAAGCAGCATCAGGCTATGGTTGTGACAAGGGCAATTTATACATAAAGCAAATGTTAGCAGTAGATTCTCTCCTAGGGCCTGTGACCTTCCTTATGATTTTCAAGCAGATTTCCACTGTAACCTATGTATTTTTATTTTCTTGTGGAGCTTGAACCTTCTGTTACCCACAGATAGTCTTGCCAGTATCATAAAAATTTCCATGCCTTGTCTGACAGATTCAGATTTTAACAAGCAGGTTGCAAACCTGAGTAAGACATTGATAACTCTCCTTCCTGCCCCAATTTGCCTAGCAGTTTTTGTCACTTTGAAAGTTCCCACCACAGTATGTAAGATGTCTGCTGAGAGTGAATGGTCTGATATGAGGTGGTTTACTCCAGATGGTCTACTTGCTTTCTGAATCACCTATTCTGTCCACTCTAAATGTTTTCCTGTCCTTGACCTGTGTTCTTATTGATGCTCTGTGTTGCATTAGTCCCCATTAGAGTGGAATAATTATTGTTGGCCTTCTCCGTACTCTTTGCTTTAGTTTTGAGTCTGTTTGCCTTATTTTTGATGTATGCTTCTTCTCTTATATTCTTGAGAGCTTTCATACTGAGCAGTGTCTACTTTTTAACACAGGGCTGTATATGTAAGTTTCATTCTCCTATTGTCACTGTAATTTGGGAGGATTCTTGCCTACATCTATTAACCTAGGCCTAGTCATGTAAGCTTCTACTCAGTACATACAGTATTATCTAGGCCTGGTGTGTTTTCAGCCTCTGAAATTTGCTGCTGAATAAGCTCCCCCTTTCTTATTCCTTCTCAATGCTTACCTGGGTGATTCAATTCTGTTTTTCCAGCTCGCACTCCTTTCCCAGCTGAGTTCTTCTCTCAGACCCAGAATTGTTCCACTAGGCCTTAAATTAACTGTCGAAAATTTTTGTAATCCTTTGGCTCCTTCTCTTTCTCCTACTCATTCTGTCTTTGCCCATGCCTAGCATGTTCTATCTTCAATCTGCCTCTGTAAAACTATCCCAGTAAAACTGTGACCTTCTCCCTCTCTGTGGCTCTACTCTCTCAACTGCAGCCCATGCCCTCTACTGTATTCCTTTATTATTCTCTTCTTCCTGTACTGTCTTTCTCTGTCTCAAGTAACTTCTCTTTGCACTCTCATTACAGCAAAGTTGGGCATATCCTAGTCTGTCAGATCTTTCTCTGATATTCCATATTTTCTGTCATTCAATTAGACATTGCTTTCAAACATGGGTGTGTTTGTTCTTCTATATATAAACTGTACTTTTGTTATTTTGGATTAAAGTGAATACTACCCAGTGTGATGTCAGTTTAGTTCTGTACAATTTCTTCTTTCTTAAATGAAAACCAAGATCCACATATACTACTCTTCAGTATGAATATATGTTTCATTTTTTCTGACTTCTACTAGGGACTTTATTATAATGTCCTTTGAAGATCGGTTGATGACATTCTGTTCTTTATGAGATTATGTTCCTTAGGATTTTTAATCTGGAAGATTTTGCTGGCAGTGTAGGTGGTAAAGCATGGTTCACTTTGTTCTCAATTCCGTGTGTGGGATAGAGCTTTACTGTGTTGTATATGAGGAATACTTACTAGTTCCCTTGTATTTATTCATTCTTACCAAGAAATTTCTTATTTCCTATGACCTCATGAAAAATGTCTGCATTATTCTTTTTTTTTGTATTGTTTTGTTATGTTTTTGTTTTTTGTTTTT